>NC_091793.1:56106052-56419210 GCF_041296235.1 Equus asinus
GATGCCTGCCACAGCATGACCCGCCAAGCACTGCCATGTCCACACCCGGGATCTGAACTGGAGAACCCCAGGCTGCCGAAATGGAACATGTGAACTTAATTGCTTCACCACTGGGCCAGCCCTCAGAGCTTTTTGTTCCTAAAAATAATCAGGCCAAAGAGACATATTAGGGCTGGCCAATTCTGCTCTCCCACAGATTTGTCACAAGGTTTGAGTTCAGGAGTGAAATGACCTGACTGAGACTTAGAAGGACCCCTCTCCCTCCACTGGCTTCTGTACATGAATTAATTGTATTGGGCTAAGGGGAGAAGCAGAGAGGCCAGTGAGGTGGCCACTGTGGTAATCTCAGTAAGAGATGATGGAGACTGGTTTGAGGAGGCGGCAGTCGAGCAAGTGAGAGGCTGCCAGCTTCCAGAAGAGCAGCATTGCAGGGGGTGGGAGAATGGAGGCGAGAATGACTCCAGGAATTTGGGGGTTAAGCAATGGAAATAATGCACTTGGGTGTAAGCAGATTTAGGAGGATGAAAACAGGGGTCAATATTGCACATAATCAGTTTGAGCATTTCAATAGACATCTGAGTAAAGATGTTAGTAAGAAGCTGATAATTAAGTTTGAAGTTCAAAAGGAATAACAGACTAAAGATATAAATTGAAGACCATTAGCATGTACATGGTATTTAAAGTCATGGGACTATATGAATTCACCAAAGGAGCGAGGCTAGCTCAAGAAGAGAAATGACCAAACTCTCAGCCTTGAGATATTCCATGGGTTAGAGATTGGGGATATTAGGATGAAACTGCAGGATTAAGAAAGAACCCCTGGGGCTGACCCGGTGGTGTAGTGTTTCAGTTTGCGCACTCCTCTTCAGTGGCCCAGGGTTTGCGGATTTGGATCCCGGGTGCAGAGCTACACACTGCTCATCAAGCCATGCTGTGGTGGCATCCTACATACAAAATAGAGGAAGATTGGCCCAGATGTTGGCTCAGCAACAATCTTCCTCACCAGAAAAAGAAAAAAAGAAGAAGAAGAAGAAAGAAAGTATCCCTGTGAAGTAGGAAAAAAAGCAGCAGATAGGGTTACCCTGGAGGAGAAGTGAAGTGAAGAATGTATCAAAGAAGAGAGAGTGAGCATCTGTGTGCAACACTGCTGACAGGTACCGTAAAATGAGGACTGTGATTTAATCTTTGGATTTAATACTGTGGGTGTCAATGGTGTACTGGATAAGAACAGCAATATGGGAGGTGTGGAGCAAAAGCCAGATTATAGAGGCTATATAGAGGCTATACAAATATAGAAGCTAAGAGAAAAGTTGGAAAGAGAGAAAAGGGAGAAATTTAATATATGCAAGTCTTTCAAAGAGTTTCACTGCAAAACAGAGTAATCCTTCAAGGGGACAGCTGTTACCACTTCATAGATTAGAAAAACAAAACTGATCTAATACAGAAATGGCCTCCAGTCACACAGCTCGTAAGGGGTAGAAATGGAACTCAGATCCAGACCTGCCTCACTCTTCCTGTTGCGCTCTGCTGTTTTCCCAAGTGGCCAAAGAGATCAGAGAATGATCCATTAATTCTTATTTGATGTGGTTTTTGTGAGAATTGTGTTTATATTTTTATACAAATTGTATAGCACAAAATCTAACTTGTTATAGGTGAAAAATACATGTTAGATTTCTTCTCCTTATTTTCCCTACTCCCATTCATTGCCTGAAATATGTAGGGTCAGCAGTAAATGTAAAGCAAGTGTGCTTTATGCTTATAAGTATATTTATGAAACGTGATAAAATTAAACATATAGTCTACCAAAAGAACATATGAATTTCTTCCTATAATAGAGGGCTACAATAAATGTAGATCTTATTTTTTTCGTTCACATCTTCTCACAAAAAAAGGAATATTGCATTCTATCCAGCTGACTGATAATAAAAGATAAGCATATATAATTTGTAAATGTACATTATTCTAAAAATTAGCTACTCATCTACATGAAGAAGAAAGTTAGAGTCCTCTATCAGTTTTTCTCTAATATTCTTTGAAAGGATATGTAATGTAAACTTTTTAATTTAATGACAGCACAATTCTGAAAATGAACAGCATGTGGTATAGTAGTGTTCACATTATTTAGATAGTTATTTCAGCCACTGAACAGAAGAAACGAAATGAGTCTAAATTCATATAAAGTGATATTTAGGGATTAGCGATCAAACATGGATGTTTACATTCCAACTCCCTAGAAAAAATTACTTGGAAAATACATACATAAAATCAAAGTTTTAGGTGTGTTTGGGAAATGGTAACCAGTCTCATTTTGCTGGAACTTAGCCAAATAATGAATTATGTAGTTGTGGATATAGGTATAGATAGGAAGAAAATCTTTTTTTGTCTCTTTAGAGTTTTTTGTGAGGAAGTTTGGTCCTGAGCTAACATCTGTTGCCAATCTTCCTCTTTTTGCTTGAAGAAGGTTGTCACTGAGCTAACATTTGTGTGAATCTGCCTTTATTTTATGTGGGATGCTGCCACAGCATGGCCTGATAAGTGGTGCTATGTCTGTGCCTGGGATCTGAACCCGTGAACCCGAGGCCACCAAAGTGGAGCTCATGCACCTAACCACTGTGCCACCAGGCCAGTCCCAAGAAGAAAATGTTTCTGATAGTGGAAGAGGTGCTTAAGAATTTCAAGATTTTCAGATCCTTTCCAACCCAGATTGGAAAAATGCCAAAGGAGTCTTGCATTCAAAATTGCATGCTACCTTAGGGGTGTGCATTGGAAAGAGAGAATAAATATGCAGATGAATAAATTGCTTATGGGAGTTGGGGAGCTAGGAAGCTGCCTTGAGCTCCCATCATTGTCAGGAGAGAATTCTCTGTGGGGATAATGACATGTGAGCTGAGAGCAAACTGACAAGAAAGAGGTGGTCCTGCAGGTATCTCATGAAAGAGCTTCCCAAACAAGGGTTAAAGCTAGTGCAAAGGCCTCAAAAAATATCAAAACAAGATTCTGAATTTAAGAATCAAAGAAAAAGCTCTGTGTGCCTGAAATACAGGAAGGAAGAGAGAAAACGCTGATACAGATGGTGGCAAGGTTAGCCGGACAGATTACGCAGGGTCTTGTACACCAAGGGGAGGTGTGTGGACTTCTTTGTAGTGGCACAGAAGCCTTTAGAGAACTCTTCAGCAAGAGAGTGAGGAGACTGACAAAGGCTTGACAGATCACTCTGATTGGTGTGTGCAGAATGGGCCAGGGCGCTAAAAGGACTCGTTGGAAGGCTATCACGGTAGTCCAGGTTGCTGACAACGGTAGTGTGGGGTATGAACCTAGCAGAAAAGAAGAGGATACAAGAGCTGGATACAGTACTTATGACAGTTGAAATAAATTACATACTCTTGTTAGGAAATGCGGGGTTGTGTAAGAGGGAAAAGTGAAAGGGATCTTTGACTGAGTAGAGCGAAGTTTGAACAGACTAAGTTGGACATACTGCTAGTAGAATTCCAGAAAGACACTGAAAATGGAGACTCAAGTTTACCAGGAAGATAGAGCCAGTCAGGCAGTTGTGGGCATCACTAGCCTAGAGGGGATCATTAAACTATTAGAAAGACTGGCTTTGGCCTAGTCACAAGGGTTTGGGGACTTTGCAGAACTCTTCTCTTTTATAATGTGAAAGCCCCTCAACTTGAAGATGCTGGAGTAGGAAAGAGAAGGTTTAGATTTAAAAGGAAGAGAGAATGAGGAAGAGAGACTCACCTCTCTATCCTCTCTTGCCAATTAGCGCTACCTTCTTTTCTGGGAAAACCTGAGACCAATATTGTGTTCCTGTAATATAAGTGGTATATTTACTGACACTACTTATTTATAGAAGATGTACATGAAAATGTGCATACTGTTCTCAATAAAGTTATAATTCAATTGTAAAACAAAAACAATGGCCTTCTTGCTTTTGTTTCAAGATCCACCACTGCACAATATTTCAGAGAAAAGTTGTACAACTTCAATCCCCAAATCCCTAAGTGGGATTTTCACTATCCCACTCTACATGGCCTTTCTTGGAAAGTTCCTCTCACTGCCAGCCTCCTCCGTGACTGATAAGTCTCTCCATCCACTCCTCCCAACCCTGGTGTATGTTTTATCACTTTCTCTCATTTTGTTCCCCATTATACTGCTACCTCCTTATTGTGGATGAATTCAGACGTTTTTTACTTTAAATTTTTCAATCTACACTTTATTGAGATCAGCAGAAAAGCTGATCAAACGGATGATCTACCATAGAAAGTGTGTGTGTGTTGTTGTTTGAGAGAGGGGGCTGGGAATACTTCTACACTAATCATTTTTGTCCCTGAAAGATAAGATATCATCTTTGGAATTTTTTTAATATATAAAAAAGTGTGAAGTATCTTCTCACAAAGGATACATTCTCTGAAATCATGAAGTAGTTAAGTTTTCCATTTGAAGTTTTAAATTATAAATCTTAAGTACTGCTAAACTTAGCCAACAATCAGAAACTCACACACTTTCAAAAAAGAAGCATACAAAAACAATTAATTTGCCTCCATCTTAATTAAATGATGAAGCAATTCAAGCCACTCAGCTTTTAAATTTAATCATAATTAATCTAAATAGGTGCAGAATGCTGTATTGTAGTGGCTCAGTAAGAGGCCGAAGGCTTCTGGCAGGATCACTTCAACTCTATAGGTTGCTTCACTTATTCAGAAAGTGATAACAAAGCAGAAAATCATTAAGAAGCTTTCTGCTGAGATGACAGTGATGCGTGCTTGCCAAGCTGAGGAGTTGAAAGAAAGATTTATTGGACTCTCAAAGTCTGGTAGTAGTTTGTTTTTATTCGGAGAATAGCATGGGGACAGGACCCATAGGCAGTACGGAGCTGCAGGCATGGAGACAGGACCCATGGGCAGTGAAGAGCTGCAATGTGCTGAGGGTTAGGGCTAAATTTATAATGCATGGGTATGTGACTTATTTTTACTAGACAAAGGAAAGATGATGTAAAAAGTCATTAAAATGGTATCAGTACAGGTGGGGTCTGGTTATTCTGTGGTCATATAACTTTAGATATGAATCGGGTCATATAGATCGGCATGTAGGCCAGGACACCTTGGGCTTCTCTCCCTCGGGCAGCATTGATCCTCATCAACAGTACATTTTTCAATGTTTGTCTCTAGATATACTAAAGGATATAAACCTCACACAAATTTAGAGTCTATTTACCAGAGTTCTTAGACCTGATATCAAAAGCATGAACCACAAAAAGGAAAAATTGATCAATTAGACCATATAAAAAAATATTTTGTTTTGCAAAAGACCGTGTAAAATGATGATAGGATAATTAAATATGTAATAGTGAATTCTGCATTATATTCTTTACATATATGCCAATCACCTAAGTCATTTAATGTTATCTTAATCAAATATATAAAAGTCCAGCATAGTAGTTGTGTTGCACACATACCAATTTGAAATAAAATGTGGTAAGTATTCTGGTTGTTTTCATCACAATAATCAGTTCACTTTGCATCTACCATGACTGAAAGCAGAAGTTCTCAAATCAATTTTCAAAAAATCATTTAATACCCCACCTCCAAAATAGCAATTATTTTTCTGCAAAAGCCACATTGATGTAAAGACAAAGAAAGATTTTGTCCTATACGGATTACTCAATGATAATGTAGACAGATGAGAGAGAGAAAGGGTGGTGCAAAGAGGCCTGTTTGTAAGTATAACATCGGGTCTGGGTAGGGAAAAACGAGCTCCTGATTTGACTAGTAGCGGGGTGACTAAACTAGAGATGACAGATAGAAAAATTATTGACAGGAATACTTCATTACTCTTATTGTTCTTCCTCATTCATTCATTGCTTTGTTTTGTTTTAAATGCAGAGCTTTTGATGTTAAGTTGCCAAGCTGTAAAGCAGATTAAAAAGTTAAGACAAAAGTTAAAGCGTAACAATAGAAGGCTATATTTAAAATTTGAAGAAATCAACTAGAAGCAGTATTTTCTAAGCAATAGAATTCTTTGTAATTTGTGATTATGTATTTCAAAACCGAAGAGAAATTGTCTAGTGAATACTCTAAATTACTGCGTATATTTTCAAAGATGTAGATGTGTTAACACTGATATTTGTAGAATAGCTTTTAAACGTCTACACTTTTAAAAAAATGTAAGCAAAATTAACATTAATTCATGATGGCCTTTGAATTTACTTTTATTCAACAATGAATTACTTATAATCAAAGGATATGTCAACAACTAGTTTTGGAAATTGGACATCTCTAGGTCAAAAATGAAAGAAAAAGAAAAAAAGACCCAGTTCTACACGTTATACAAAAATGTTCTCACAGATTTACATGTGAAACATAAGTTATAAGATATTTAGGAGATTATTCTTGCATTTCCAAGGAGATACTGACTGATAATGGGCACTTGGTTTTCTCCTTGATAGACTCTTGCATACCAGTAGTTTTCTTTGTCATCATCACTACTGAAAACGTGTAGCTACCTGAAGTTTAGCAAATGGAAGTACCTTTGCTAAAATGTAGAATTTCTTGCAGTGACCAGATGTTCTTCTGCAATGGATCAGCAGACTAAATCTTCTTCTTGTACAAAACAGTGAAGAACTTAGTTATAATTTAAAGCAAATATTTCCTAGTCATGTAATTATATTATTTCTTAAGTTTGTAGGCGAAAGTGAATTGATAAGTTCAATTTGAATAGGAACATATTGACTGGTCAGTTGAAAGTACAGGTCTGAAACTCAGAAGAAATATGGTGTCAACAGAAGAAAGTTGATGCCAATAGAAGTCAGTGGTACATAGATGGTATTTCAAGATGCGTGGGTAAATAAGATCATCCTATGTGAGGCACAAGAATGGGCTCAGGACAGAACCTTGTGTAGTGGCTATAATCTAAAGACTAAATGCAAAAGCAAAGAGAAAAACATGGCCCAGGTGTTCAACAAATATTTGAATAAAATCTAAAGGGAAAAGTTAAATGTTGAATGTACAAAAAGTAATCTCAAATTCTATTTGTCTCAAATTACATTTCCCATCTCTTTGCTCATTACCTATAAGAATTTTGAGCATCACTTATCGTATTGAGATGCTACTGATTAACACTCTATTAACCAGGAACCAGCTAGTGGTGTAGTAGTTAAATTCACATGCTTGGCCTCATTGGCCCAGGGTTTGCTGGTTTGGATCCCGGTGCCAATCTGCACACTGTTTATCAAGCCATGCTGTGGTGGTGTCCCATATAAAAGACAGAGGAAGACTGGTACAGGTGTTAGCTCAGGGCGAATCTTCTTCACAAAAAACAAAAAGGAAAAAACAAACTCTATTAACCATTTAACAACCATTGTCTTTATCGGATAATGGGATCTTCACCTCATATATATAAGGGTATGAGTCATATTTCTGAAGTATAAGGGGAAATGCAAATAGTCAAAATTACTCTTAAGTTTTTCTCAAATAACTCCACTTAAGAATACAACCACATACAGCAATATGCATTTTTGTAATATATTGTGCTTAGAACTACAAAATATATCATTCCATTGTGGAATGCTATTCAGAAATTAAATTATTCAGGGGCTTCACCACTTGGAATACTTCAGCAATTCACTGAATTGGTACTAACTTATCTACAATTGATTATCTGATTTGATTAGACTTAAAGGCATTAATGAAGAGACTGCTAATTTATCACAAATAGTGACAAAACAGTTACTTCAGTTACCACAAATAGCCACTTATAATCAACTGTCTATAAATGACAAGGCACTAAGGTAGAACACTTAGTGCGGTAAGGGGCATAACAGGCTGGTTGGCTGCATGCAAGCACATTGGAAAACTTGAGGAGAGAAAATAACGTGCTCAGGGCTTTAATTCCTCAGCTTGAAGCCCAAGTGGTAGGGAGCTCCTCTGATTGCCCTGAAAGAAGCATAGCTTCTGCAGCTGGCACACTGAAATTTCTGAAAGCCAAACTGAAAGCCTCATGTTGCAGATGGCTGAATTTTAATATGAAATTCAGCTTCCAATCTCCTGACATCTCTTTTGTTAAAATTAGGGTATTGATTGGGAAGGTAAGGGGCCATGAAAATTGAGATAGCAGACATACCAGCAGATTGTCACAAAGCTGGAGAACTTGAGCTCTTAATTCTGTGCAGCCTCCTCTTCAGTCCTCTTCTCTACTTGACGAGACGGCTCTCCTCTTGCCTGAAGAAATCTATTAGCGCCCCCCACCTCCATCCAGCCCCAAGGAAGTTGCCTTGGAAAGTACTCCTAGTCCTATATAGATTCCACCCTCACCACCTCTATTTGCTCTTAGACCAATAAACAGACTCAGATCCCAGCAGGCCCCAGAAGATGAGGTTCAAAATGTGACCTATGAGGAGGTATTGATATTCAAGAAAAGAATTGCACAATTTTATTAGTTAAGATAGACAGAAAGCTGGGGAACATGTGCAGGAATACATTCAAAGGGTAGGGGATCAGGTTGGAATCATGTAACGCTGGATCAGGAAAAAATTATTAACATGGCTCACTCTGCAGAGATTCCGGATTTATGGTGGTATCCTGAGTGGCTGGGATTGACTGTAAAAGTTTGCTTAGTTGGTTCACTAAACACCAGATATACCTGTGGCTTATCCTAAAGGAAGTCGAAATGCCAAAAAAATTGTTATACTGTAGAAGTGGGTGTCCCAAGTCGTACAGATATTGGAATGTTTGAGTGGATTTGTCATGTAACATCTGCTCACTAATTATGTTTCTTAGGACAGTCTAGAGGAAACTCTAAAGCAATTTTATGAGAAATAAATTTATGAGGGGAGCCGTGGCACCCTAAATGAGCTCTTTGGTAGCTATTCATTGTAGGCCAAGAATAACAGTGGGAAGTGCCTCCAGAGAACTCTTCAGGTATGAAGGTTTGGGCCATCCACAAAAGACAAAGAATCCTGGCCAACTGAAGCACTGTCTTAGAGCAAAGGGAATATGAAAAGATAGTGTAAGAAAGTAGTTGTGCATACCAGCTATGATCACATGATCATTTGTAAACTGAGGACTATAAAAGCTTGAATATTTTCCCTTTAGCTTACAGGATATTGTGTATGCATCTATTAACCACTTTTGTCATCTTCCCATCTCCCATGTCCCTACGTTTCAACATAATATGTGTTAATAGTTATGGACCTTACAATTCAGTATGTAAGTTATAATATATGAAAGCTGGAGTTCGACAGAATTAAAGAGAAATGAACGTTACCTAAAGATTAAGAAAAACAGTTGTATCCTCTTCCAATGAGAGGATTAGCATGTTTTCAATTGTGCAAGGGATATATGTGTCCTATAGGCAGAAGAATGAATTTGTTATTGTCTTTATTTGAGATTTATTCCAATTAAGAGAGATGAGAATGGATGCCAAGTGGAGAACATATAGAGAGTGGCTTTGTATTGCAGCAATTTAGCTAAGCTGGAACTATGTTTCCCAGAATCCTTTCTTTACATGCTTGACAAGCAAAATTTATTTTTGTTCGATTTGGAAGATGTAAGTGAAGCAGCAGCCTTATTTTTATCCTCTGAAAGTTGGTACGGGGCACCAGGCACTGTAGCAGTTCATGCATGTTATTATTAGCCTTGCAGCAAACTTTATTGGTGTGGAGCAGCACCAGACCTGCAATTTCTTCAGATCCTGCCAAGCCACTTTCTTTCAGATTTTCTGAGTCTTTGGCCAAGCGCATGTGCAGCTCCATGATGAAGAGTACTAGCTTCTCTATCAGAGGTTGGAAGTCGTGAGAGAAAGACACAAGTTCCAATTTGCTCTCACAGGTTCCATTTGTCTTCACTGATTCCAGTTTGTTCATGCTCTTGTCCATGTCAGCTTTCCTTCCCCACTTCTGGACAGGCTAAGCTATAGCAAATTTGGCTAAATAATTAACACAGAAACAACATCCATGCATGAACTCCTTCACCAATTTCACAGCTGTGTAAGGTCTGATCCCTATAATGTCTGTATCATCTATAGTGGCTCTGTTCCTCTTAATGAATGCTGACTAAGCTAGTGATGGATAGATAGATAGATAGATAGGTAGATAGATAGATAGATAATAGATAGACAAGTAGATAGTTTGATAGGAAAAGTAAATAATAGTGAAAGAAGTTGTATCAGAAAGAAATATTTCACTACTACGTTGTTCTGTATTGCCTGAAAGAATGTAACTTACGTAAATTCCACAATTTGGATACAGAAGCAAACAAACAAACAAAACTAAGATAGGAAAAATAAAAGAAATAAAGCAAGGCACAGATTTTTCTAAGATCTCTTTATAAAACAAAAATATGAAAATACCCTCAAACCATCCAGTTTAACAAAAAAAATGATTTAACAGCTCCATGACGCGTTGTTTAAACGGTACATTGAAAAAAACGTTATTCTAGAGTTACGTCAAATTTGAAATGATTTAATCTAAAGCCCTTAAATGTTTCTACTTTAATGAAGTATATAGCAGTCCGTCTTTAAAAAAGGACTAAAAAGCAAATTTAAATGATGGGTATATTGTTATATTTTTAAAAATCTTTTATTCTAGTGTAGTAAATAAGAAAACCAGAAGTTGAACTCGTATTTTCTGACCTCAGAGTGTATATGCTTACCTCTTTGACAACCATCTTTGAAATTCTCAGGAAAACTTATTTGAAAAATACCAAAATATGAATCAACACTAACCTAAAAATATGTTGAAGTCATTATTCCAATCTGTGAAATTCTCTCTCATTATTAGGTTACCTGAGAAGATGAGGTTGAAGAGATGGAAAGAAGGGTCAGATGAGGAGGACAGCCCATAGTTGTATACCTGTGTACAAATCTATATACATACATATGCATATCTATGCTCACATACATGTGTATATATGTATAAAAGAAGTAGAATTAGATACTTGATAACGAGACATGGAAGCACTTTCAAATATTTTCAATAACTTTAGTCGTTTCTTCTGATACCTGAAACCCCATTCTTAAACATATATTTATGCTTTCATATCTTCTTGTTTCATCTGTAGATGCTGTGCACTAATCTCCTACTGGAGAAGATGCTTTGGACCTCCTATGCTACACCGAACAAAAACGTTTTCCCTCACGTCATTCTCTCAATGACGTTTAATCACAGTTATTTAAGTAAATATGGTTTATGTTATCATGATCATGCAAATATTGGTCACATTTGATCCCTAAAATGTGCTATAATCACATAATTTGAGGGGGACTTACGACTGGTGTTTTTTGGGGAGAATAATTACCATGTTTTCTGTTTTTCCTGTTTTTCTATTCCTATCATTAATTCTTCCCCAAACCTAATACTTTATTTGGTATAGTCAATCACATTTAACCTGCAATTTTTTTTTATTTGGAAGCATCCTTCTGGATTTTTCCCTCTTCCACCTCCCCTCTGAGTTGTTGGTCCTTCCAATTGTGGCATGTGGGACACAACCTCAGCGTGGCCTGATGAGCAGTGCCATGTCTGAGCCCAGGATCCTAACCAGCGAGACCCTGGGCCACCAAAGTGGAGTGTGCAAACTTAACCACTCAGCCACAGGGCTGGCACCCGATGCCAATTTATTGACTTATCCATTGTTATCGAACAACTTACTTATCTAATGTAATCTCATTATACCTGCGTATAGTACATTGTAATAAAGAAAAGTCAATCTGAATGATTAAGGTGGGAAACACTATATAAATTAAATCTAGGTTTCATAGTATTATAGAGACTGTTTATAAGAAGCTATATAAAGACATGATACTAAGTACATACTTTTTGAGATGGTATAAGAAGTACTAGAAACAAACTTCCAGCTTGGGAAAGAAATCATTTCAAGTTAGACGAAGGGGTCATATTAGATAGGATCCTGGCTAGTGTGTAGGATTTGTTTTTTGTTTCTGAGATAGCAGCATGAGGATGGAAATCCCAGCACATATTTCTGAGCTCTTCTCTTCCAACTCCTTGACAGGGTAACTCAGACATAAAAATTACCGTGGTTACAAAAAAACCCAAAAACTAAAAATCTCCCAGGTACCTTTCATTTCTTGTGAATTCTCCACTGTCCAGCAGACTCTGACAGCCTGATCTTCACAGGCCTTGAAGGTCTCACACCAACTAACGTGAACAGAGAAAGGAAGATCCCGACCTTCACACATCCTATGTGTCATAGGAAAGACCACTTTCCACAAATACAAGTTAAGAAAACTTTAACCAAAATAAATGTGAACCCTTGAGGATGAGCAATTAGAGTAACTTCTAAGAGTACCAGAGGGGCAAATAGATGCCACAGGGGCACAGTGGTGGCTGAGGCAGACAGGCAGCTCACAGGCAGGGGAAAATGATGAGGCTGAGGCTCAGAACTCTGTGCTGTGCGGAAGACTAAATTTGTTTCCAAGAGTGTTAGACATTGTGATGGACAAAAGGGTAGCAGACTTCCTTAGACTCCTCTAACTAGTTTAGAGGAAGCCTGATGAAGCAGACGGACTCAGGCCAGCTGGGATGAACAATGGCTGGGATACAGTCTCAGATAACACAGGTATAGTTGGAAAAAGGACAGATAGACCAATAGTACTTGCTGAATGATTTAAAACCAAGTACACTATCACTGACTCCATAACACATGATAGGAGGCTAGCTTGGAACAAAATTAAACTTAAATACTCTTATATTATTCTTATTAGATTCTGAATTTTGTTAACATCATTTACAATAAAACCAGAAAAAGAAGTATATTTCTAGTATCCCATATGGTGAAGTTCCTATATATGTGTAACATTCAGTGTTGGAATCATGAAAGGGGGCTTCCCAGTACAATTTTTGCAGTATATAATTAGTATTCTACCATCTTTGTGTGAGATAAAAGGATTATGAATTGACAACTAAGAAAGCAAATGGTAAGAAAGCAAACCTTTGTGGGAGCACCATAGAACCTCTGAAGATGGAGGTTTCTGCAAGCATTAAGCTACATCACTAAGCCATTTCAGGCACTTGAGAATCTCAGGTCTGGAAGATTCTGATCTGTGGGACATTTGAGAGACGGGAAGCCTATTTTTCCCTGCCTTTATTTGCTGACAATCTGTAAAATCCAGGATCACGTGTAGTGGCCGTACATGACTAAAAAGCAAACAGTACTACAGATGAAGAGTAGCAAAATATAAGAAATACAAGCAACAACAACAGAAATTATCGAAGCTCTCAGATGAACTCGTGGGCAACATTTTGGTATCTGGGCTAATTAGTTGAAAGTCAATACAGGACACCAGCCATCAGCAGCTCGTGAGGCAAACCTGGTACATTAGCATAACAGCCCTGGGTCAACCAACAGTATTTCTCTTGCTTAGACTGAGTTTCATGCAGTGAAAGTGGAAAGTAGAAAATGATGTTAAAAATTAAAATGGAAAAAAAAATCTATAGGCATTTAGTAAACTTTATTCCATTAATAAGTTAGAGTTATGGTTTGATTCGTTTTGCTTTTCAAACAGAGTAGAATCTTGCAAGTAGAATCTTGCCTAGGAACACAAACTCTGGTCCCCAACTGCCTGGGTTTGAATCCTGGCTCTAAAACCCACTAGGTCTATGGATTTTGGTAATTTACTTAACTTCTGTGTCTCAGTTACCTCGTTTGTGAAATGGATATAATATTTCAAACTATCTCATAAGGTTGCTGTAAGATAATCAACTCATAAATTAGTTAATCTGCATATTGCTTAGGACAGTACCTGCACATAGCAGTTACCATGCAAGTGTATGCAATTGTTATCACTATTTTAAGAAATTTTATGAATCTGACTTTGTACCAGGCACTGCAGGAAACATTCTCAGTTTTTCCTGACATCCACCTCTCCCTCCCCCTGAAAAATCATAAAGATTAAATTTGGCATCTAACGTCATAATCGAACATAATTCGTCTTGAAATAGAAAAATAAATGCCTAAAGCTGTCAAAAACGACTGAGGTAAGTGTGTGATGTCACTGCGTAACAGCCAAAGTAAGACTATTGTTGAAATCCTCAGAATCGTCCGCAGTTAGGTTGCCCTCGCGTTCCCTGAAATCCTCAGAATCGTCCGCAGTTAGGTTGCCCTCGCGTTCCCTCTCCTCTCTGTTGCTGTGCTCTTTCCTCTGCTGGTAGGATTGTCTTCCAGGACTGACGCTCCTCTCTGTACTGGCTCCTCGTCTAGAGAGAAAGGAAATCATCTGATTAATTAATTAATACTGAGTAATTTATTGACTTTAGCTTGGCCTTCTGGGACAATATAATTAAGGAATTTTCAACTATCGGAGACGTCCAATAGCATTAAAGGATACTTTACAATGTGCTATGCTGACCAATCCTAGTGCTCTTTGAAAGCAGTAACACACCTATTATTTATTTATTTTTTGTGAAGAAGATTTGCCTTGAGCTAATATCTGTTGCCAATCCCCCTCTTTTTTGCTTGCAGAAGATTGTCACTGAGCTAACATCCGTGCCAGTCTTCCTCTGTTTTGTCTGTGGGATGCTGCCACAGTATGGCTTGATAAGCCGTGCTGGGTCCGTGCCTGGGATCCAAACCTGTGAACCCCAGGCCACCAAAGAGGAGAGCATGAGCTTAACCACTACACGATGAGACCTGCCCCTAATTTTTTTTCCTAAATCAATCTTCAGCAATCGTCGATCTATGATCAATAAATGTTTGCTGTATTAGTTGTACCTTTGTCTTGATGTATGTCAATAAGAGGTATAGATTGTTGCAAAGAACGGGCATTGGCACATTTAAATCAAACATAGTTTTTTATCTGAAGAAGTAAGGGTACACAACAAAGATATTAGTCACTTACCCGATGGAAGTGTAGACATCGTGGCCTCTGAAATCCTCAAGAGTCCCACCAGGAAGCACACGGTTGTCTGTGATAAGTTTGAGCGAGGGTGGGTTGCATCAGATATCCTGCAAGATCAACTTTCTCTTCCAAGCCTGGGCCTATCTGTAAGGTTGAGACAGTCCAGCTTTGAGCCTCAGCTGGAGCCATGCTATAGACCACCTCACCTGGACCAGGGGCACCTCATCAGAGACTTAGGCCTGAGCTGCTTTCTAACCCAACAGGTTCAGTCTCATGCTCCTGTATACCTCAGGAAAAACGTATTCCCTTACTCAATTTTCCGAACTAGAGCAAGGACGAGTTACCCAGATATTTCTGAGAATTGTGCTCATAAGCCCTTAGAACAGCTAGTGTATCCTACCCCGTGGTAGTGAATAAAGGGGAAAACTGTGAAGTGAGACTTTTCTTATGTTGGAGATTATACCGGAAAAGTTAATAATAATAATTTGAATAACGATGCTAATAGTAAACATAGCGTCAACTTACTTATATTTGTAAAGTGTTAAAACAAAGAACTTTGCCTGTATTTTTTTTTCATCACTACAACACTAAGCCAGGAGACTGAGGCTTAAGGCGTTCAAATGTGCACCAATACAAAGGCAGAGGTGCAGCCATACTCGGGCAGTTTGACTCCAAGGCCTGAGTCTATATCACATCTAAAATCGAATCCTGAGTCCTTCTGAGCTTATTGCCAGGCAGTCCCACCATGTACACTATGCTCTTGTCCTGCTACTGACTGTTTCTCAAGGAAAGCAGGGAAGTCATGTAGGTGAACTCACGAGTCCTGTGAATCCAGGACATTCAGGGAAACTAGCAAAACTCCTAACTGCTTACACAGCCAACCTGAGCACGCCACCCTGAGCTCCAGAATCCGTGCTTGTGGCGTGACCTAGCATCGTAACCTATGCTTCAGGGGACATCCCGACACTCTCAGAATTTTCCTGTGTCAGCGCTGGTGTTATTTTCTCAGGTTGAGTTTCATGCAATTATATATGGCCCTTTTTTAAAAAGGACTATTAAGCCATAGACTCCAAATACTTTTACAGGAAATGTAGGAAGATGATCTTCTTACCACAGGAAAGGCAATGTAGAACCACAGTCCCACTTTTCAGCACATCACTAAAAAATCACAGAAGTAAATACGCATTTTTGTGGTTCTGTTTTCCTGACAGAAAAAAGTACCTGAAGGCCACATCATATGAAAAGTATACCTATTTCCACTGTTGTTTCTGCACGTTCAAAAATCCTGTTAACAAGAATCTATCATACAATATGTTAGCACCAACTGTCTGTTAGCAATCAGCTCGCCCGTCAGTGATGCGGTCTAAAGATCCTGGTTTCACTGATACACTTCCAAAACAGATTTCTTAAAAGGTCATTTTGTGAATAATGTTTTAAATTACATATTAATATAAAAGAAAATCTCTACTGCACAATAACAATTTAAATTGAAGAAACACTTAATCACACACGTTAGGCTTCTTCTTACAAGGCCTTATGCAGTAAATATACATTTGACAATATAGTGTAATCCTTCGTCCTGTTTCCAGGCTAGTGGAAACTGTCCTTTTTTTTTTTCTGATGACAGTAATAGGCCACAACATATATTCCCTTGCCTTGTGCTATTAGCAGCCACTTAGAAGAGCGGCCTCTTCAACTGAGTACGTAAGACACAGCAGGCTGCGGAGAGAGCAGCCACTAATCAGCAGGTTTACTGGATATGCCAGCAGGTAGATTATTTTAAAATTGAAGCTGCGGAGATTTTGTTCTCTGAAGAGTCTGTGTGTTTTTTTGTTGCTTTTGCTATGTCTTTTGTAGTAGTGAATTTCACATTAGCACATACTACCAAGAAATTTTGACACCCAGATCAGAGAGAGTTAATTGCTCGCCAGTAGGGCCCTTGTCAGTGAGCTTGCACTTAACACTGGAGGAAGAGAGATTGACAGTCTCAATTACGTGGGTGCAGTAAACCAATCTTGGGAGTATGTTTTCAGTTCTTGGATTTGCATACATTTACTTATTGTATCAGAGCTGGTTGACCTAAGACAAAACATCTTCAAATCCCAGAGTGATAAATGAAGTAGATACTGGAGAATCATGGAGAAAATGGATTATTAACTAAATGCTTTTTCTCACTCATAAAATTTCTTAAGCAACACTGGGTCTAGCTGCAAAATAGCATTTTGTAATTATGGTAGCCAGTAGCTACATTATTGAGGTTTACCACACCCAAGGCACTGTGCATGAGTGTCACATGCATTATTTCTAATCCTCATAATCTATTAAGATAGTTACACTTCTTCTATTTTAGATATGGGAAAAATGAGTCTAGGTTAATTTAAATAACTTTCCCAGAGCTAGTTAGCATCCAACCAGTTTGTAAAAATATGATGGCCCAGAAAATTAAGAAATCTTAAATGATCTTCTACAGAGCCACAGTATTGCTGCCTCCTTCTGGTAATAACCACTATAACAGTGATTTTTATAACAATATAAAATGTTTTTATGAAACAGAAAATTCAACTACACCTGAATTAAAAAGTAAGGAATTTTTTGGCTTTATAACTGAAAAACTCACAGGCAAAGATTTGACCTAGAAGGTTAATATGATAATCAAAGATCCTATTTCTTTTTATCTCTCCATTGTATCACCCACAGTTTTGTCTTGGTCTAAGGCTGCTGCCACTGCAAATGTAAGACAGATGCCAGCAACCACTCAGGTCCATAGTCTTCCTCATCATGGCCAGTGGTGGTGAAGCAGAACCTTGACACAACCATCAGAGGGAAGTTTGAGCTTTGCGCTGATTGGGCCTTTCTAAATAGATCTGTAAACCAATGCCATGCACTAATTGCTAAGACATCTCTACATGCCACTGTGGCACAGGGAATGGAACTTCAGAGCCTATATCTTGGACAAAGACTCCAATCTGAAGTGAGAAAAATCTTGGTGTTTTCAAGAAACTTAAAATGCCAATGAGATTGAAAATCACTTGAAAAGACAAGAACAGCAAATGTTGTGGCTGGAGATATTGACAGAGGCTAAGTCATATGACGTCACCATAGGTCATATGCAAGCATTTAGGTTTTATTCTATATTTAATGGTTAAGTATTCACAGATTTTAAACGAAAAAGGCATAGATCTAAATTAGGTTTTAAAAAGATTAAGCTGGCTTTTGTGTGGAAATATGATTTCTAGGGAATAAAAGCAGGGAGTTTTGTTCATACTTGTAGTCTAGGAAAGAGACGATGGTCTCTGGGGCCAGAATTGTGTCAGTGCAGATGGAGGTTGGTAAATTGACTTGAGATATATTTTGTAGACAGAATCAACGGGACATGCAGATAGCTCTGTGTAAGATATTTTGAATAAAATATTTTCTTAAGAAATTATATCTGAATAGATTACCTAATTAACTTTTTCAGGCCTTTTGGGGGAAAAACTGAAAATGATTAATAAAAAGGAAAAACAAAAAAGCAATCTAAATAGAGAAAACTACATACCTTTTTAGCATTCTCTTCCCACCTTGATTATAACTGAATTTTGAAGATCTCCACCACTTAGTCAATGGCTGAAGTCCTATCTCTGCCTGTCATCTCCAGCAGGACTTGGAGAGTATTAATCCAGAGGAGATTTTTAAGGCCTGTAT
The DNA here is from genome assembly GCF_041296235.1 of Equus asinus. NCBI lineage: Eukaryota > Metazoa > Chordata > Mammalia > Perissodactyla > Equidae > Equus > Equus asinus. Next base: position 56,124,587 of record NC_091793.1, read on the forward strand.
CTATGCTTATCATAATGTTCTTCCCGGAATGCTGCAGCCCATCTCTAAATAAACTTTGCAGAATGATGCCACCGTATTAAGAGACACTGGAAATCCAGTTAGTGAAACTATGGATTTACAATAATAGTGTCATCTCCAAGAACAAATTATGATATTGAGGGATAACAGCAACAAGCAAAATTTAAGTTGTGTTTAAAACATTGTGCGAAAAAAATAGGATTATTAGAGGTGAGATAATAAGTGCCTTTGATGTGTCCTGGAGGCCAGATTTTCTGGTTGAGAGGTCATCCTTTGAAGCATCATCACTCAAGGAATTTACAGGATTTTGAAGACAAGATAATTCAGATGGTTTGTGTCCTTTTACTTGGGCAAAAGCAGATATTTCCCCACGAGGAATTGGCCGCATGCCTCAATGCCCTCGAAAACCCCACTGCTGATTGAGCATTCCCTGTGCAGCCCAAGTTGTCCTCTTGACCAGGGAAAGCTCTTATCATTCAGATGTTAGGAGCTTTCCTATGTCTTCTCACACCAGAAACTATGAACGTACCTGAAGAGAATAGCATGGCACCTTCCAAAAAAACCATAAAAATTTGTTCTGAATCTGCAACCTAAAATATATGCCCTCCTGCTTTATGCTACAAAATAGAACCATGTCAATTCCAGTCATTAGTTCCATTTTGAAAACTAACATTCATAGGAGATTTATTTCGATTTGTTCACTCCATCTTTTTATCTATAGTCTAAATTTTATTAATTAATGACAGTGCACCATTACAGAAAAGCATATGTATATCACGTCATTAATTGTTGCATACTTGGTTTTATGATTCTGAGGAGGGAATATACACTCCACTTGCATATAGAACTTTATTTTTTTAATAAGTAGCCTTATTAATCTCAATATTATCATTTGTCATTGACCTTTTCTTGAACTTTGTCTACTAAATCATACTATGCCCTTTAAAAGGACTCATGAGAAGGCTTTATATCTGGGTTCAGTCAAACAAATGATAAAATTCTGAGCAAATGGTTTTACTTGTAGACACAGTGTATCTTAAATTTGTTTTTTTTAAAGATTGGCACCTGGGCTAACAACTGTTGCCAATCTTTTTTTTTTTTTTTTGCTTTATCTCCCCAAACCCCCACTGTACACAGTTGTATATCTTAGTTGCAGGTCCTTCTAGTTGTGGGATGTGGGATGCTGCCTCAACGTGGCCTGACGAGCAATGCCATGTCTGCGCCCAGGATCCGAACCCTGGGCCACCGCAGCAGAGCGCGAACTTAACCACTCAGCCACAGAGCCGGCCCCCATATTTGTCATTTTTTTGTATGGCTCAGCTTCTAAGAATTCAGCGGCATGTTTTCTTCTCAACTTCTACAATTGCCTAGAACTTAATAGCATGCTTTATGACATTATCTCTGGGATTATTTTAATTTTTAATAACTTATCCATAGTGCTTTCAAATTAATTACAAACTTGAAATCATATTATATTTATGTATTAGCCACCTCAAATAATCTTTGACAAAGAACATTCTACAAAAATAAATAAATAAAACGATAAATTTTCAAAAGATTACTGTTCTCTGAGTGTTTGAATCTGGCAAACATAAGTGCCAGCTGCAGAGGAACATTAAGTGCCAGCTCGTTCTAGCGTGCTTGGGTTGAGGGTACAGAATATTCCAGAAAGTGTTTTTATAGTTATAATCCTATCATATAGCACTTTAAAAAATGTTAATAAAACTAACCACACTATTTGATAGAGTGAAGCAACATAAAATATTGAAAAAGGATCATTTTTCTGCTATATTGGCTTATAAGTTAAACAATGGGATTTTGAAAATTACTAAAAATCTTTCTTGTATATGAAAATTTATTTCTAAATTAAAAAAGATTAAGTAACATAAAATTCACTTTACACCATCTCTGTTCCCCTTCTTATTTATTCAGTCTCAATTAAATGCTCATTTATATCCAGTGAAGTTTGTTGCTAAAATGTTAATTTATTCATAAAGACCAGAACTAAAACAAATGCACCTCTTCAATGAGATAATTTTTTTTAAAAAATACCTCTTTTTTCTCTTGATTCTATCAGATATGCCCACTGGAGCAGACTTAAAACAATATGGAAAAACATACCTGCCTGAGATCCCACTTTATTTTTATTTTCTCCACAGTAGGGAATCATTCAGTAACATTTCAGAGTCCTTAAGGAACAACTGTAGGTGACAGAAGTGTGGCCCAGGTTTTCCCACTACACAGTCATAGTTCCCATCCTATTGGTGGAGTCCTCAGCAAAGTCAGTGAAGTCATGTGCAGTTCAATTCAAAAATAAGTATCAGGTGTTTCTATGCAACACTATGATGTGTTTCAAGGGTAGATTCTCTTCAAAGACAGATAAAAATACCCTTCAGATAATTTGTGGCTAGGAAAACAGATAATTTTATTAAAAACTATCTTTAATATGGTTTGGTAAGAAATGCAACTAATGGGTAAAAAAAAAGTGCTATAGAAACAAGTAGCAATAAAAAGAAGGAAAAACTTACTTCTAACTTGCCTGAGGGTTTGAGGAAAAAAATTAGAAAAAAGAAAATAGTACATTATTTATTTAGTTAAAAAATGTCATAGATTACATGTTTGCCATCAATGCCAGTCTGTCAAAGATATATTTCAGCAATATGAAATTTGGACATCTGGTAAATCACCTAATTTTTTAACAAGGAACAGAACTCTCAAGTCACTGTTCCACTTAATGGTCACAGGCTATTAGCATAAATAGACTTGTTGGCCACGGACATAAACGCAAAGTCCAAAATTGCTTTTCACACATTTCAGGCTGACATTTATTGAACACCAACTTAGTGCCAGGGTAAGCCTATTTCAGTCTCAATAAAAACACAATTTATTGCAAATCATCTTTCAACAAGTCATTCTGTTAGTTTTTCATTTAGTCATTCAACTAATATTTATAAACACTTAGTGTGCCAGTCAGGCACTCTGACAGCCACTAAGGGTTAAAAAACCAGACACATTCCCTTCCATATTATTATTAGTGTGCACAAAAACTAACATGCTATAAAGAAGAGAAACAGTTATAAAAATTGTAATGGATCATTTGATAGTAAAAGATACATGGGAAACTGCCTCCAAAGTGTAGTTGTACAAAGCAGAGGACTCAGGTAAACTGAGTGAAAGGGGAGGAAAGCATAAACAGGCAGAGGCGAAGCATATGCAAAATCACATGTGGAGAGATGGCCTGGTACGAGGCCTCAAGGAAAGCCACTGCAGCGGCATTAGGAAGAGTATGGCGTAGATGAGTTGGGAGGGGTACGTGGATGCCAAACGTGCAGAGACTTTAGACAATGTCAAGGTAAGAACAGCAAGAAGCCATTGAACTGACTTATGTATTGGAGTGATACTTTTGTATTTGCTCCCATAAAAAATTGCTCTGGATAGAAAAAATTTGAAGGGATAAATAAGAATATTGTTAGATTAGAGAAGAAATGATGGTAACTTGGACGAGGGGAAACCATGAGACGTGTTCAAGCTTGTGAGATTTTTAGTAGGTTAAATTAATAGACTTTTCTAGTGGTTTGGATAGCAGGAATAAGGGAGCAGCAGATGTCCTAGATGATCCCCAGTTTGTGGCTTACATAACCTGATCGACTACGGTGCCATTTATGAAGAGAAAGAGTGGTAAAGGACTAGGTGTGTGGATAAAGATCATAAATTTAATTTTGTTCTTTATCGTGGAAGAAGGCCTGTGAGATATCCAAGAACTGATTTCAATTAGGTAGTGAAATATATGTATCTGGAGTGAAAAGAAAATTCTGATCAGAGAGATCATTATTTTTGAGAACTCTATTTAATGTAATAGCGGCAGTCACACATAGGAACAGAATTGCCTAGAAGTACAGTCTCGCTTGTGACAACTTGAGATCCTGGGACTGAGATTTGAGAAAATCTAACAATTCATTGTGGATTGAAAAGGATGAGAGGTAGTAAAGTCTGGAGAATTTTTAAAATAAAATCTAAAGAGAGCGTTTGGAGAAGGAGGGAGTACTCAGTAGTAATCTAAAGACCCCTCTCCTTCCAAATAAAGAAAAACACCTACTGTATTTAGTGACATGGAAAGTAATAAGGGGCTTTGGAAAGAATTTCATCAACAGAGAGATAGAGGCTGGAAGGCAGATTAGTGTTGCAGTGAGAGGGAGATGGAAAAGAAAAGTAGAGTGAAGGGTAACATATAGGCAAGGCTTTTGAGCCCTTTCTGCAGAGTAAGAAAGAAGACTAAATCTGGAGAAGTTTAACAGGCCACGTAAGATTCTGTTCCTTTCTTTTTCTTTTTCCATTTTTAATAGGATATACTTGAGTTGATTTAAAAGCCAATGTGAGTGATGCAATTATGAGAGAGACATGGGAAGTCAGAAGTAAGAATAGATAACCAATATTGTATTGAGAAAGCAGAGAAGGAATGAATTACCCTTAAACAGGAGGATGGATTTCACTGTAACATGAAAAATGAAGACAGAAGGGGAGCAGACAACACTAATAATCATAATAATATAATGAATGACATAAGCTAACATTTAAGAACTGTATCCATGAAAAAAAAGTAAGGCATGAAAAATTTTGTCTTTCCCAAGCTCATCTTGTAAAAGTGAGTAGGAAGAAATTGAAAGTTGGATATTTGTGGGGAGTAGAATAGGGTTGTTAGGTGACCAGAAATGTAGAAGGAAGGCAGGACAATGTTGGAGACCCCAATTAAGGTTAGTGGTTAAGAATTTATAGTGGAGGGGCCAGCCCTGTGGCCAAGTGGTTAAGTTCACACGCTCCGCTGCGGCGGCCCAGGGTTTCGCTGGTTCGGATCCTGGGCGCAGACATGGCACCACTCGTTAGGCCACGTTGAGGCAGCGTCCCATATGTCACAACTAGAAGGACCTGCAACTAAGATATACAACTATGTACCAGGAGGGATATGGGGAGATCAAGTAAAAAAAAAAAAAGAAAGAATTTATAGTGGAAAAATTCCTGTCGTGTTATATGAAAATCTCAGGCAGGAATTAGATGATCAGATCAGCCTTGGAAAATGATTAGGTTCAAAGAGGATGATATTTTACAAAACGTGTGTGACAACAATTCAGAGAGGTAAAAGAGACTTACATATAGCAAACCTGTTCTTGAAAAAAGGCATCATGAAATCAATAAAGCTGAATAGAGAGGAAATGGAGGAGATATCTAATGAATTTGATGAGAGCAGCAAGTTCAAGTAACTGGAAATCCTTAGTAAAGTTAAAAATGCTGGAAGTAGCTGAATAAGTCATAAGGAAAAGAGACACTGGCTATGAAGTGGGATTATTGGGTTAGTGATTTTTGAATATTGATCAGATACAGGTTATGAAAAGACTCAAGGTATGAACACAGGAACGAGTGACTTAAGTGGAAGAGATATAGAAGCTCCTTGAGCATCAGAAATTTTAAGAACTGAGGAGCTCTGGAGCTGGACATACTGTGCACATGAACATTTATGTAAAGCCACATGAAGTTAGGACTTAGGATAAAGACAAACATCTAAACCAGGGACCAAAATCTTTGAGGCATGGAGGAGACTAGCTCGAATGTCCATGGATGACAGCGTTAGGGAGAGGGAGAGACGGCTCAGGCTCAACTGCTTCATCCTCAAAGGATCTTCATATTCTTCTCTTTTTGTTTTCAACAAAGATGAAGTACTAACGGTCTGGAATTTCTAATGGAGAATAAGAAGATTGCCAGGCTTGTCTCCTACCTGAAAAGCACATGAATTATTTAAAAAATAAATAAAGTAAAATAAAAGAAAAAAGAAGAAACAGGCATTGCTGGAGCATTCTGTAGGGGAAATGGTGTTCTCAGAGTCAAACCTGATTTCTGTTAAGGAAAACAAGTAAAAAGGGTGATACAAAAGGAGACAGAGAAGACTTATACATTGTGACAGGGAAAGTATGGTAGAAAATTCAAGGTTAATATTGACAGATAAATAGGAAGATGGAATGCCTGAGAATTTAATTTCGGTAATCCTCTGAGAGACAAGGAGGAATATATCTTGTTTTATTTGGCCAGAGTAATATAGAGCCAATTGTAGAGTCAATACTGAAATATAATGGAGAATATCAACATATTTATAACATTACAAGCCAGCATGAATAAAAGAAAAAAACATATAAAAATATGATTGTGTTATCTATCAAACCACTATTACGTGGCTCGGTACCAAATGAATAGAGACCTAAGGCATAGAACATCAGTTTAGTAGAAAAAGAATCATAAATGCTTGCGTGTGATAACAAGTCTTAACTTGGCCTTATAAGTTATCAAGCATAGACTTTGTCTTAAAGGCAATGGAGGAGGGAATTTTAAATAAACGCCTGACAATCAGATTTAAATTTTTAGTAAACTCACTCTGGGAATAAAATGCAGGATAGATTGGAAGGTGATATGTCTTAAGATTAACATTCCAGTTAGAAGATAGTTGAAATAGTTTATTCATTCATTATCTTTATTTGGTTCTCATTTGTAGTTCTGGGCATCCAAATTAGAGATCCAAAATTTTAGAAAAATATGATTCATTTCATTCAGAAGATCAGTTTCATGGTAGACTAGGGACAGTGTTGGGGACAGTGGTTGAGGAGGAGGCTCATTACAATCCTGAATTTATTTAGCAACTTATGTGCTGCCTTAAGGCACTGTTCAGGCTTTCGAAAAACTCTTCTCTTGTGTAAAACATTGAATTACTGTTCCCAATCTTTGTTTCTTCCCTGGAATAGGATGTTATAGCTATGTTCATTGTCATATACTTTCCCATGGCTCACAGGAAGTAACACGTCTTCATCTCCACTGACTTTGGGCTTGCTCATATGTCATGCTTTGACCAATAAAAACCGGGGCGATGTGACAATGGGCCAGTTCCGAGCTGAGAATTTAAAAGGTATTGTGGGTTTTCATTTCATCTTCTTAAACACCTTCCCTTTGCCCTGAGAACAATATGTCTCAGATAGTGACTGTTTCTTCAATCTAAGTCCTCAAATGAAAAGATATGTGCAACAGATCTGATTGTGACCTGCAACCTAGAGCCTGGCCCAACTGAGCCCAGCCAAACCCGCTCAGCCCAGCAGAGTCCAACAGAGCCCAGAGGAACCCAGCAGAACTGCAGCTGAGAAACAGTTTGCCGGGGTTAACCACTATTTTGTGCCTATTTGTTATGCGTTATTGTTGCAGTAGAAACTGAATATCACATCTTGATTTTTACCTTTTGAGATTATATGCATACGTAATGTATATATATGTATATTTCTGTACATATTTGTGTACATATGTATATTATGAGATATATATATATATATATATGTATTCTCTTTTACTAGATTGCAGTACCTTGTAAAAAATAGATGACTAGATACCTTTCAATTGACCACCAAAAAGTATTCATACAGCTTTGGATCTGTTTCTATTAATATTTTAAAATATTATCCTATGAATACAGGTTTCCTTTCTCTTCCTTTATATTTACACTTTTTCAAAAACTCAGAATCAATAAGTGAATTCTTCTTCCACTGTAAATCTCCATGGCCCTACCCCAGGTGACAATCTATGTGAAACTATTAATATTGACTAGCTAGATACTTCTATGAAATATAACTTTCCTAGAGTAAAGAAATCACAATGTCCATTCCCTTGAAAAGTGTAGATTTTCCAAAGGAAAATGAAATAAAATAATCCCCTTTGCACCAGAATTAGCACATTTTTCGTTTCCTGAATTATTGAATCACGTTGTACTTTAATACTTATTTTTCTTTCCAATGCATTAAATAAGAGATTGTTATATACTCTAAGTTCAAATACAGAAAATAGTTAGCCCTGCTTTTATATAAAATTATCACTTCCCTCTTTCTGTAGTGTCCAACTCAGTAGATGCATATTCATAGTGTTCATCTGCTTGAACTTAATGGGTAACAGTGAGAAATTTCTGGTGCATTTGATGGAGTCCAGCCACGAGTCATTCAGTTTTTGAACGTGAGTGACTGAAACAGATTAAAGGAAAACTTCACACTGTAAGAAATGTTTCACAATTGCTTCTTTCTGACCTGAAGACATTGATATATGACTTCCTAGATGAAATAAAATTCCTGTTCTCTCTACACATGGACTGGGTGCTTTTCTATTTGAAAATATGAGTGGTTAATGTTAGTCTTCCATAGCTCTAACACCTTATTTGAGATTAGTGATGGTCAAAACTTGGGATATGTATTCTCTAAGCTTTCAGTTGCCTAACTTTCTAAAATCCTATATGCTTATTTCTCTTGCTTTCATCATCAACTGTGTCTTGACAAAGAAGAAAAGATTTTGGATTTTCTATTTATTATAATAATCATAAGAAAAACCCATTGATAAAACTCTTATGAAATTATGCTGTAAATAAAGACCATTGGCAACATTATGTTTTTTCACTTAAAACACAAAATATGGAAGAACTATATTTACACTGATATCAGGGTCACTACACCTTATATTTTAGCATTTCCAGTCCAAGATGAGCGAAACACTAAAGACCATGTGGGGTGAAAACTTTAAAAAGCAAAGCAGTGACATACATTATAGATGATTTTTACTCTTAGAAGATTTTCATATACTTGTACTTTGCCCACAAATAAGGAAATCACAGAAGATTAGACTGTTTTATGATCATTTCCTAGAGTTAATATTGTATATAAAACAATCGTATCTGTGGTATTGATCTCCTGAGTTGATAGAGTTGATCTGCCCAGATAAGTGAGTAACTTCCTTCTCCTTCAACATTCAACATACTTATTTCTTGAATATATACACTTCTTAGGACAGAATGGTCCTCCTGGGTAGAGAAACCTATATTTTTCTCAAGATAAAAAAATTATGTTCTTCATTGCAAGAACCAAAACAAGTTCTAAAAACAGATCTAATTTATGCTAAGGGAAATATCAATTATTTAGGATGTTCATAAACATTATCTATATTCATATTATTGTAATAAAGCAGTTTAGAATATATAAGATATAGTTCTATCTCTCCCAATGTAGTTTCTGACAAAATAAAATCAATTAATTTTACTGTTAATAATCCTTCTGTGAATGAAAAAGAGGATCTGTTGTATGAAATCCCCTTAGATATAGAATTGATATAGGGACAGCACAGCAAAACAGTCAAATATTGAAATCTTGTCTTGTTAAGTTGCAACATTTTACTGGTTAGGGTAACTCCAGCTGCTATGACAAACTGAAAATAGATGGAAGCTTAAACATAATAGAATGTTATTTTCTCTTCTCATAATAGTCCAGAATAGGTGTTCTTGGATGACAGAAAACTTTTGTTTTATGTTGTAAATCAAAAACTCAAGTTCATTTCACCTTGTAGCTCCATCATCTCCACAACTACATGGTTATCTTCACCTATTCAGTGGAAGAGCTACATGTAGGGTGGTGGTAGGGGTACACGTGCATCTTAAGTGTCTTGGCTCAGAAATTGACACATAAAACTTCTGCTCATATTTACTACTAAAATACAGTCACATGTTTCCCATTTAATTGTAAAGGAAGTTAGGTATTATAGACTAGCTGTTTGCTAAAGAAGATCATTTTTTAATGAAGAGATAATAGTCCCAACCATAATATAAATTCTCATCTCTCCATCCATTTGAAGATTTCTTTCAACATATAGAATGCCCTCAAATTCCCATGCAAGGAAGACAATCCAAAATACCAGGCTGTAACTATATCCAGCTCAAAGTCTACAATCTATTAGTGATGCGTAGTCCAGATATAAATGGTCCAGAAACATAGACACTGAACAATAAGTAAGATATCCTCATCACATTCAAGATACAATAATGAGGCACCATTAGAATAACGGAAATAAAAACTTCTGTTCAAAAAAGGGAGGAAGTGAAATAAATAATAGTGTGGTTCATGACAATTATGCCATTCTGCTGGTCAAGTATTGTGAAGATCCTCCTGGACTAGCTATGGAGAAGATTAATAGACCTTGAGTCTTGCCTCTGAGAGGAAACTCCATGTTCATTACACTTGTTATGTCAGAAAACTTGGAGGGTTTGAGATATTTCCCCCACTTGCCAGATAAACAAGTTAGCCTGACACAGTATCCTGACAGAATGCCACAAGACCCCTGGAGCAGTGAGTCAAAAACAGCAGACATAGCAGCAATTTTCATTAGTTCTTCATAGCCCAAAACCAATAGGACACTATAATGTGGGCCAGATGTTACCTGCAAATACAGTGGGAGTCAATGCAGGAAAGGACACCAACTTTTAGGAGATGCTGAGGTTTTTGGAGCTGCTAGCACATTCACCTATCATTCCCTGGAAAGACAGAGCTTACTAATTACCTTAGAGTGTAAGTACATCTCTGGGAGAGGAACAGGAGGGCTTTATATTTACCATGCTGGAATGTCTATGGGGAGGTACTTCACTAATTCTCTCTGGAAGGGTATACTACTTCCATCTTCTAAGACTGTTTGCTGTCAAATATGTCCTTTCTCCTGAGGCCCAGACCTCGCAAAAACATGAGTAATCCATGAATTACCTTCAACAATTTTCCATGGCTATATTTAAAATAGGTGTTGAGATTAACTTCCCATGAGACTGAAAAGTCTCTATATCTCATTTCCTATTATATGTTTAGTGCCGTGGAATGTTAAAGCTGATATATTCAAAAGTACTTTAGCTTCAAACCATGGTTTCTTTGTAAATAAAACTCTCTAAAATATTTAGTAGGCTTCCGATGTGTTTTCTTTTAGTCAATTCCTTCGACCTGTACCACATCCATCATTCTGTCTTGTATTTAATTTTCCATTTTGCTTTATTTCTTTTACTTGCCCCATCCTTGACACTCCTTTAGTGATGGGCTACCTTAAGCCATATAGAACAACAGTCATAAGTGGGCAGCTAATTACCCATAGACGGATCTTGGCTGAACATTAATAGACCCTTGTGTCAAATCTTTATCAGTCATGTTTCCTGTTTTGGTGGGTCCAGAAACTGTTGTCATGGAAAACTTATGGATTCTCAGTATCCCTTTTATTCCAGCTTATGTAGTTCAATTCTGCTCTAGCTGATATTTTTCTTGTAGTGTCTTGCTATAAGGTGCAAAGAGCAACTAACACACTATAACAAACTAAGCCTATTTAACTTTCACCTAGAGCTACAGTCTATCAATTAGAAACAAAAACCAATACGCAATTTCAGGTGACAAAGAATGAAGTTATAAGAATCGCCCCTGCTGGAGAATGTATGGCATTGCAGGCAATAAATCTTAAAGACCTGTTTTCAAGTTCCTAGGTGGTAAGGGAGTATTGCCTTTTAAAAAAAAAAAAAAAATTAAACTGCTATTTATATACTCAATTTTGCATAATCCCAGGGTATGTTAGCTCGATAATGGCAATATTTATTCTTTAGAGGTTGTAAATTTGTTTCACGTGCACTAGAATACATGTGATATTGCATCTCTAGCTCCCCACTGTATTCCTGATACTCAGCAATGCCCCACTGCATAGAACGAATCTAAGTACTTGATGAATTAACGACTAAAAGTAGGTAATCTTTTCAACAATGCTGTAGCATAATCTTCCTCATAAGTATTTTATAGATGAGGAAACTGGGAAATATAAGATTAATTGATTGTTACAAAGTGAGACAGGTAGTCTGCTTAAAGTCTATTACTTGTCAAAGGAACAATAAAGTCTAACTTGCATGAATGAAAACCTTGTGTTATTGGCTACGCAAATATAAATATGGCTATAGATGAAATAGAAAGAGGATGTAGAATATGAGTATATATACACACGTATATATGAACCTTCTATACATATGTAAATAGACTCTTTGCAAATTATTAGCTAAAAGTGCCCATAAACTAGACTTCGAATTACAGAGCTGAAAAAGACTATAGATGGCTTCTAGTCTACCTGTTTCCTTTTACAAAATGGAAAGAAAGTGTACATGTATGCATAAAAATTTGCGATGCCTATTTATGTATGATTAGAATTATTTCTACTGCATTAATCATTAGCCAGTTTACTTACAGTGACTGTCTTATCCAAGTGTGATATTACCCTCATAAAGTAGGTGACATTCACAGGTAGAGCAATCAAGCTCAAGGTACATATGCTAGTGACACGGCCACTATTTTTGGCACTCTTGTACTCACATTGTATACAAAATTCATCCAATAAGATTAAGTGATTGGATCAGTTGTTTCAAAGTTCTATTTTTAAACTCTATGATTCTACTTGGAAATATTCCAAGTCTTTTTTAACCTGAGGAAATAATAGCCGCATATATGCCCTTGATGGTCATTGCTTGGGACCAAGTGTAAGAAAGTAAAATGTGGAAATGTTTCAAGGGTTATTTAAATAGATGAATTTTTTAGCAATTACTATTTCTGGAAATAGTCACATACTCTTTGAACTTTGGGATTATTATTTTTTAATCTGTCACTGTCAGGCTACGTGACAAGAATAAGTGTTCGTCACCTCTATAAGGATACTTCGAATATTAATAGGAAGGTAACTAAATATTATCTTATTCTATTGCTTCTATGTGTGATTTATTAACAAATGAATTTAATATCAATAAAAATAAATGGATTAATAGCAAAATTGAAGTACATGCTATATTTTAATATCTTTTTAGTAGCAAAATTTTTAAAGTATTAATTTTTATATTTTTGTCTACACTTTTGCTTTAGAAAATACAAGAAGCAACAAATAAATTCTTAGGGCAAAATTTTATGAAGATAATGGAAATACCAATATAGCCATGATTTGATAGTTTACAAAAACAACATTTCTAAACCAGGTCTGAAGCCTATATCAATGATACAATTACATATACACCGTATTCTGATTATAGAAATCAACTTTAAACTGAAATAAGAAGTTATCTCTAATTTCATTTTTTTCCATAAATGCTTTTGCTTTAAATTGAAGTAGTTTTGAATTCTTTAGTTGAAACTCCATTATTCTTACTATAATGATGGCAAATGCAATTTTTATAAAATAAAATACCAAGCCATACATGAGTTTTATGCCTCCAATAGTAAAATGATCTTGAGGACTACTGTGGGGTCAGTATTCAATGCATTTTTTTAGAATAAAAATGTCTTGTTGTTCTTCATCAATATGCTTAGAAAAACTACATTTAACATTAACTTGATATTAATGAAGCATTCTTAAAAATGTAAGAATATCACATGCTTTATTAGTGCAATAGCTCATTCTCTCAATTCAGGAAAGAGGTATTAAAAGACATCTTGGGATCACAGACTTTGCACAGGTTGCCAAGCCTCACTTCCCCACAGGTATGTGTCAAAAGAAACCAGGCAGGCTTTTTACCACTTTGCACTTCAGTTTCTCTTTTATAGATAAAATGACGATAATAAATGTACTCACCTTTATAAAATTGTAATGGTTATATGATTTAAAACAAAGTGATTAGAATAACGTCTAGCACATAGTAAGTACTTTATAAATGTTAGCTAATATTATGATTGATGTGTCCAAAACAGAATTCCAAAGATAATATTTCTCAAATGTTTTCATTCATCTGTGGCTCTGTTTTACTTGTGGCATTCCTGAATCTGTGGACAAATAGATAAATGTTCCTTCAAAGCAGTTGCCTTATATTTGGAAAATATTTAATTCATGGAAAAATTCATCTACTTTATGTAGTATTAAATCTTAAAATGATTAAAGGAATTTTCAGGCAAAATTTTATTTGATATTTACTTTTAATAGTGTGAAGGGTCATTCCAAGACTGTGAGTATCCAATATTGGACTAATGTAGCATTTAATCAAATCTAACATTTACAAAGATAGTTACATACATGGAAGGATGGGATTGTCAGAAAATTTGAGGGATGGGGTGTGTATTGTGCTCCTCATTTACAGCTGTGTCTTGAAGGAACAGTTGGAATTAGCCCAGCTATGAAAAGTGAAAGGGTTATAATGTAGACTGTTCTAGGCAATGGAAGCTGTATGAGAAAACCTTCATGCTGTGAACACGGTAGGTGTGCAGGCAGTTTTAAGATACATGATTACTGTGCAAAGATGTGAAAGGGAGGGAGAGTTTTGAGGGTATTAAGTGTCATGCTAGGGAAATCGAGCATTATCCTGTCAGGGTGCACGTTTGAAGGATTGGTATACCTTCTAACCATCAGACATAATCAAGAACATCTGTTCAGAGTTTTATCTTCATGTTTTTTACATACTACTTTCTGCAAATTGCCCTTGAAATTTATCAGCATTTAGCTCAGTAAAAATTTGTCCCCTAGACATGTCCCTAATGGTCATGGCATGAATACAGGGGGAAGAGCCCTTGAAACTCTGTAGACATTGGTTACTACTGGGAAATTCTCAGACTAGTTGACAAAATTGTATTTGTATTTCAAACCAAAATGATTAAAATTTCTAGAACTCATATTCCTCTAAGAAAAAGACATCTAATGGAATTTTGCATCCATGAATGAATGAGCAAAGGAGTTAAAAGCATAATTTCAATTTTGAATGAGAATGACACATTTAATACTGACAATTTTTTAAAGAGATATTTATTTTATTTTATATTATTTTCCAGCTTTGTTGAGGTATAATTGACAAAAATTGTATATATTTGAGGTGTACAATGTAATCATTTGGTGTAAATATAAATTGTGAAATAGTTACCACAATCAAGCTAATTAACATATTCATCCCCTCACAGAGTTATCATTTGTGTGTGCATATATGGTGAGAACATTTAAGATCTACTGGTCGTAAATTCCAAGCATAAAATACAGTATTATTAACTGTCGTCGCCACACTGTATATTAGATCAGAACTTACTCACCTCACAACTGAAAGTTTGTGCCCTTGACTTGAAAGTTTCTCCCCTTTCCCCCCTCCCCTCAGTCCCTTGCAACCACCACTCTACCCTGTTTCTGTGAGTTTGACTTTTTTGGATTCCACATAAAAGTCCATGCAATATTTGTTTTCAGTGTCTGGCTTATTTCCCTTAGTATAATTTTCTCCAGGTTAATCTATGTTGTCACAAATGGCAGTATTTCCTCCTTTTTTATGGATGAACAATATGTATATAATATAAATCTCTCTCTCTCTATATATATATATAATATATATATAAATCCATATCAAAACTCCAAAGGAGTTTTTCACAGAAAAAAGGCTTTCTTATGGAACCGCAAAAGACCCTGAATGGCCAAAGTAAAACTGATAAGGAAGAATAAGCTTGAAATATCTCACTTCCTGGTTGCAGATTATATTACAAAGCAATGGTATCAAAACAGCACAGTACTGGCATAAAACCAGACACATACACAAATGGAACAGAGTAGAGAGCCCAGAAACCGATCCATGCATATATGGTCAACTTTTTTGGATAGTTCGTTGTTAGCATATAGAAACATACCTGATTTTTGTATCTTGATTTGTATCCTGTAACTTTATTGGATTTGTGTATTAGTTTTAACAGTTTTTTGGTGGAGTCATCATATATAAGATTATGTTATCTGTAAAGGGAAATAATTTTACTCCTTCCTTTCTGATTTGGATCCCCTCGACTTCTTTTTCTTGTCTAAATGCTCTGGCTAGGTCTTCCAGTAGTGTGTTGAATAAAAATGGCAGGAATGGTCATCCTTGTCTTGTTCCTCATATTAGACTAAGAACTTTCAGCTTTTCCCCATTGAATATTATGTTAGCTGTAGGCCTATCATGTATGACCTTTACTGTGTTGAGGTACATTCGTTCTACATATAATTTGTTGAGAGTTTTATCATGAATGGATGTTGAATTTTGTCAAATGTTTTCTTTCCATCTATTGAGACCATCATGTGATTTTAATCCTTCATTCTGTTAATGTGGTATGCCACTTTTTGATTTGCTTATGTTGAACCATCCCAGGGATAAAACCCATTTGATTATGGTGTATGATCCTTTTCATGTGTGTTGAACTTGACTTGCTAGTATTTTTTGATAATTTTTACATAGATATTTAACAAGGATATTGGCCTGTAACTTTCTTCTCTTGTATTGTCTTTATTCGGCTCTTAGCTCATCCTTGGGTAGGCTCCCACTGGGTCACTGAGCAGGTCCCTAGGTGGGCAGGATTGGACCTGATCCATGGCTGAGAGGGACTGGAACCAAGTCACACGGGTACTTTAGGGTCTGCAGTTGGGATCAAGGTCTACAGCTCTGCCTCTGGGGCCATGGATGGGCATGCAACCTGCCAGATTCCTGAGCAGGCAGGACTGCCCACAAACCATGGCTAAGAGAGTCAAGAGTTGAGTATCAGAGCTGCTTCAGAATCTGTGGGTTGGTGACCTGCCTCTGGGGGCAAAGATGTGCATGACTTACAGTGGGTCCTTAGGCAGGAAGGATCACTCATGGACTGTGGCTAAAGTGCTCGAGCCAGGTCTTGAGCTGCTTCAGGGTCCACAGGTGAGCCCAAGATTGGCAGGTCTGTTATCCAAGGCACAGGTAGGCATGACTCATTCTGGGTCCCTTGGCAGATGGAGCTGGTGGCAGGACCACGGCCAAATGGAGCTCTAGCAAACTCTATATGGGGATGAGTCTGTTTCCAGTCTGTAGCCAGACCATGGTTGGTGGACTTGCCACCTGAGCAAGGGCCTAGCTTCTCAAAGAGGCCCTCCTTCCTCTTGGGCTCCACAAGCATTTTACAACTTCCTGCCTGAATCCCAAAGTTCCCACAAAGGTGTTTGTCTATGGATGGCTGCCAAATTATTGTTGCTGTGAATGGGATACTATCAGAGGATTTCTTATCCTGCCATCTTTCTGACATCACTTCTAATATTTTTTACTATACAAGTTTTACTTAAGTCACTAAATTAATGCATTAGAAGATATTTTGTCATTATAGGCACATTTTTATTAGTTTTACATATCAATTTTCTTAATTGTGAGGTAGAAATAAAAATATTGTCCTTCCTTACAGGGTATGGTATGTGGATTAAGTATTAGATTGATTAATATTTGTAAAGAGTAAAGGTTCTGGAAATTATTATATTTCTATATTTACTAAAAATTATGATTTTCTGCTGCTTCTTTAGCAGGTGTTTATATCTTTTCATTAAAAAAATATTATGAGCTGAAGCAGAGTCTCCTCATAGGTTCTGAGTAGAAGATTTGATATATAAAAACTGTTGGTACCAAATTATGTGTAACGTTTAACTGTGAGGGTTGATTACTTAAATTCAGCTTTTCTTGAAACAATTCTAAGTAAGAAACAAATTTACTCAGCTGAAGCAATTAATATTTGATCAACAACATCAAATACACAATAAACAAAAAATATCCCCTACAATCACATCATTTTTAAAGCTTCAAAATTATTACAAAAAATACAGGTAAAAAAAATGGGTAGGAGGTCAGCCCAGGGTCATAGTAGTTAAGTTACAAACTCCACCTCTGTGGCCCAGGGTTCACAGGTTTGGATCCTGGGCAGACCTACACACAACTCATCAAGCCGTGCTGTGGGGGCACCCCACATACAAAAAATAGAGGAAGTTTGGCACAAATGTTAGATCAGGGCCAATCTTCCTCACCAAAAAAAAAAAAAAAATCACTAGTGTTTAATGTGAACATATTAGAATTGGTCTTATCAATTTTAAATTAACTGTACTTTCTTCAAAACAAGTATATCCACATTTCTCTAGAACTTTGCGGTTAGATAAACTGATCTTTAAGTCTTCTTTCTGAGACTACATGATTCTATCCTCTTTTGTTTGTTTGTTAGTTTTTCATTAGTTTTTCAATTCCTACATTCATGCACTGGTCAAAGAGTTTACCAGCAAAGGTTTTCATTTTTCTTGGCATTTTCAGAGTCCCTACATACTTCTCTGCGTTCATTTCTCTCTTGAAAATATCATCAAGCTGTAAACCAGTCTACTCTGGGGGAATTCTTCAAGGTCACTAACAAGGTGGCTAGCTCAGAACATTCTTAAATTCGTTCCATGCAGCGCTTGCCAGTATTTGCTGAGGTGCTTGGCTTGGTAGAAATGCATTACAGCTTTCCATCTCCCTGCTGTGGCTCACAATGGTTATCTAACTCACCGTTGTTTCATTTAATGTACGTGGCTTACGGGTGATTTTTGTCTCGAGTTGTCTAATATATCTATGTCCATATTGCCAAGGAGCAAAATTATTTTGTATTCAATTTCTTCTTCCAGATGCTATTAATTCCAGATACAGATGGAAAACTTCCATTGCAACCACATGAGACCATTCTACTTAATAACAGTTTTCTTTTCTAAAGCTTAAATTCATTTTACATATTTGGCAATGAAAATTCCATCCTCAAAAGTCTTTAACTTAAATTGTTTCATTGTTTGAGCTTTATTAACTTGGGTCTACATTTAAAAATGTGTCTTCTTTTTTACAAAGTGAGATAATACTAACTATTTAAATGATTATGTTTTGATCTTCCTTCATAATGAAAAATGAGAAATGAGGCATAGAAGTATCTGGGTAATGAACTGAATACAAGTTCCATCCTTCAATAGGCAGTGAAATAATAAAAGGAGTCATATATACCATGAGTTACATTTTAAAATGTTCATTATTATCTCTTTCTTTAAAAAAATTCTAACTAAACAGCTCTTTTATTAAAGAAGTTGCACTGTCCCTGTTTAATAAACTTTAGATCTCACTTCACAATTTTTTTTCGAGCTCATCTTAAACTAACTGTATGTTTAAAGAGAAAGTATAGCTGATTTTAGCTACAGTTTCTATTAGCTTAGCAAACAGATGGGAGTAACAAGGGTTTAACAGGATGGTTTTCAGTGTAAGAGAGAGATTGACAGCAGGTGTGATCGGGGTAGCAAACCTATTTCAGACAGTAAAGCTGGTGACAAGGATAAGATACCTGTGATAACGGAATAAGCCAAAAAGATCCTCAAAACACATGCACAGAGGCTACTGCTGTCAACGGTCCTGGGAAACGCCTAGGTCCAAGACAGTGAACAACAACAGAGCTGCTCTAGAGGAAATCTAGCATGGATATGGAGAAGGTGAAAGAATTCTCTACGGCACTTCTCTTAAACCTCCTGTCTTAGGTTCTGGCTTTATAGGATCCTGCATATCAGTGGCAGGCTGACAAATAAAATTAAGTGAGCATGTGAGAGAACATATGGGTGCCTGTGTTACTCTTGATCTGATGCTCAACTCTGGCACAATACCAGGAGTAATCAAACTATCAAGTCTCCTCCCACTGGTGGGCCCCAGAGAAAGCCTTCTTCTCTTGCCAGCGTGTTGAAATCACAAGATGCGTTGACTGTTCCACTGCTGTCATGGGAGAAGTACAGTTTATTTTAGAGGAAAGACAAATTAACAAACTTGGTAAATCTTTTTCAAAGTTCATTTTGCGAGGACTATAACAGATCCTTGCAAAATGAATTTATATAAAAAGTTTAAAAAAACAAAAAGTAGTTTTTTTGACTATTTAATTTGAAAGGTGAATTTGAAGAAAAAATTTTTTTAAAACAATCATACAGAACATATAAAATATACAATCAAAGTAGCATTCCAATATTCTCAGGAAATTAGAATAAGAAAAAAATCAATGGCATGATTATGAAAAAGAATATATCCAAACTATTCAAAAAATGATCTCTATAGAAATTATTTTCTGGCCATTATCAATAATAGTAAATTTTTGGTTAAAATTTTTTGAAAAATATATTGAACAATAAATTGAATTATTTCTTGATTTATTTATAATATTACAACTTGAAAAAGTTAAAGAATTTAAGAAGTAGTGTATGAATTTATGCATTTTATGAAATAAGTAATAAACTTATGTATGATGAAATTGAAATATTTTAATAGCTTCTGTGATAATATTTTACTGTATGAGATTTCCTTAGAATCTTTGAACATTGTATCTGTGGTTAATGTCTGAATATTAATAGTGCTTAATCTATGGATAATTCCAGTTTTTCCTGGTTTTAACAAAGGAAAATGTCTCCAAATTGAACTTATTAAGACTCTCTTAGAATTTTGACAAGTCAAGAAACAAATAAGTTGACACTATTGTCAGTTAAACACAAATTATCTTAAAATCTCGGTTGTAATGTTAATTGGTGAAATATTACGAATGTATATTTATACTAAATTATGGTTTACGTTTATTATTCATCAGACATCATTGGCTCATGAAAGAACACTAACATGTGAACAATGATATTTAAATGTAGTTGTATTTCTATTTTGCTGTTTTCAGTAACAAAGAAACATAGTTTATAATGTCTTGTCCAATTTTGCTTTTATAGAGGTCTACCATTTAACGTAGGCAGATAAGTCATGCATTACTTAGCGATCTGTTAGCTTCGCTGGTAACTTCCATGTAAGCTTCATTTGCACTCACTTAACGCCCTGCAGATATTAGGGGCAGCCTGATTATCTGAAAGAATAATTTCTTTTGTTAGAATTTCTTTTAACAGCTTTATGCATCCCTTGATCACTTTTTTGCATTAACTACTTATGAAAACAACAGTCAAAATTAAATATATTTTAGAGAATTAATCATGGCTCATGTTTTTCTGTTTCTCTCTTATTCACTCTTTCATCACTTTCACATGAGACTCACGTCCCGCAATATTGGAGCTTGTGTGGGTTTTTTCCCACGCTCCCACTCATGCCAGGAGTGAACCAGCCCTATTTTTCTAACCAAATACACATGAATTATAAAAGAATTGCTGTATCTTATTTAAATTAATTGATGTAAAAGTTATATCAGCTATAAAAATATATATCAGTTATGTTCAATGACTAACTATATTTTCCCAAAAATAATAAAATTGTATAAATAATTGTCTTTGATAATTTGAAATAATAACCTTGTTTAAATAAGTTTTTCTTCCTTTCATGTTAAATCAATTACTTAGGAAGTATAGACAGGTATGAAGGATTTGGAGAAAAGTTTTGACCTATTCACATGAAATATATCTTGATATATCAGCATATACAATCAGGGGTAGACTCTAGGAGTAAAATGTAACTCCATAGAGGACATCTATAATGATAATTTGAACCATGGCAATTATCAATTTCTTCTGATAAAACAAAGCAATACTGGGGCTGGCCCGGTAGCAGAGCAGTTAAGTTTGCATGCTCCACTTCAGCAGCCTGGGGTTTGCCTGTTGGGATCTCGGGCACAGACCTATACACCGCTCATCAAGCCAGGCTGTGGCAGGCATCACACATATAAAGTAGCGGAAGCGGGGCACAGATGTTAGCTCAGGGCTGATCTCCTCAAAAAAAACCCCCCCAAACAAACAAAGCAATACTTTCAATAATTGAATAATAATAATAATAATAACAATAATAGGTGCTAATATCAATTTCTGTCCTACAAATGGAGTCCCCACATCCAAATTTAAAATATGCATCCCAATTTAAACTGGAAATGTATTTTTTTACAATATTTTAAGAGAACATAGTTAATGCAACACTTATTCATTCTAAAGCAATACACATATATTTTAAAATTTACAGGATATTATCACTCAAAATCTAACACTTTGTTTTTAAATCCAGGAATAGTTTACCAAACACTTGTTTCATGTTGCAGTCAATGAAAGAGCCACTAATTCTCTAAAAACTAAAACAGCATTTTTATCATTCAGGCATTTAATTAGAAGTTCAAAAATAGATTAATTGTAATTGAAAAAGTAATAAAATATAGTTTGGCATTTTTTAGAGAAATCTAAATTAGCACAGTTAATGAAGTTACTTTGTTTTTTGCTTTGTCAGTAAACTTAGTCCCTTTCTATGTCCTTAGAGTTGAAAAGCAAATAATCTGTAAAAGTAGATGATCTCTTTTTCTTTTAATACCCTTGAAATTGCAAGGTCTATTAAAGCGGGTCTTGTTGTTTATAACTGAACTTTAAAATGAACTTTTGATACCTTATGCATTTTTATTTCTTTTCCTTTGCCTACCAGAGAGACTTCATTATGTTACATCATTTTTTCCATCTTTCTTGTCTTGTTAAACAGACTAGAGACAATTTTAGATCAGCATAACTGTATCAATCTCTAAGTAAATATTACAATTAACTTGCATGATTACATATGAATATATATAAATGACCCAGCTGCTTTCTTGTTTAAAATGTCTTCTGGCCAATAGCTGCCAATCCAGCTGCCCTCAAATTTCATTCATTCAAAAGATATGTGTCAACTGTTTATTCTAGTCTAATTATGGGACATAAACTTTGTCTCTAAACCATGGAACATACATTTTGTTTGAGAGGGGGTAGATAGACCATAAATGAGAAAGAACATCTCACAGAAAACAAGAAAGCATCACCTAGAGATACATGTTCTGATGAAAATAGAAGAGAGTTTGTGACACTGAGCAAGGGAGGAAGTGCTTTTAAATTGATTGGCTGGGGAGACCCGCTATGAGGCATGCTTTTAGATGACATAAATACTCAGAACCCAACCACTGAAGTTCTGAGGGAGGAGTATTACAGGCACAAGGAACAGCAAACACAAATGCTTTGAGTTATCTGAAAAGGAGCCAATTAGAGTGGTAGGGACTAAGGGCAGAAATGTTTAGGTGGGTTCTGAGACAGGAGCAGGACTAAATGCTTGTAGGCCACTGCGAGAAATTGGGACGTGATTACAAGTGTAGACGGTTTTAGACTCTTGAGTTTTGGATGTTTTAAATAATCGCTGTGACTGATGCTTGGAGCATTGAGGAAGATGTTTACATAGGGAGTAGAGAGAACGCTATTGGCATAGTTTGGTAGGCTGGTTTTGAGATAATCACGGTCAGGCCAAGTATGTTAGTGGTGCAGTGGGAGAAAAGTGAAAGAAAATATTTGTGATATATTTTGGAGGTAGGGCTGAAAACATTTGCTGAAAGGAAACATGAAAATCAAGAAAGATTCTCAGTCTTTTGGTTTAAGCAATTGAATTACTGTTGGTGCCATTTACCCAGAAAGGGAAGCATGGGAAACAACACATTCGGGGGACAAAATGATGAGTTTCATTGGGATGTCTTGAATTGGACACGCGTATTAGTTATCTAAGTGGAGATGTCCAGTAAGCCACTGTATGTATGAGTCTGGGTTTCAGGTGAAAAGTTAGGGCTGGAGACAGACTTTTGGGAGTCTCAGCAGATGGATGTTATTTGTAGTCATGGAACTGCATGAAGTTACCCAAGGGAGATATATTCAGAGGGGAGAAGGGGGTTTGACAACTGAACACTGGGGTACTCAGTCATCTAGAGTCAAATGGCACAAAAGGAGGATCCAGCACCAGACACTGAGACGGAGTAGGCTCAATAGGTGGGAGAAAATCGAGTGCAGTAGAGAAAGCAGCATACAAAGGAGTGCACTGATTTAAGAGCAGGAAGTGGTATTTTACACTAAGTGCTGTTGAGACATCAACTAAGATGAGAATGGAAAAGCTACATTTGCCAAGATGGAAATTACAGGTTTCTTTGACAAAAGAAGTTCATCATAGTAGCAGAGATGAGGTGAGAAGGGAAGAGAAGATGAGGAAGTACAGACAGTAAGGACAGACTATTGGTTCAAAATTTATTTTTTCATGAATGGAAAGAGTGGAATGAGGTAGAGTCTGGAAAGGAACATGATAGATAGATAGATAGACAAATAGATAGATGATGATGATAGATAAAGGATCAGAAGGATAGACAGAGAGAGAGAGAGAGAGATAGGTAGGTAGAGATATATTTTAAATGGAGGAAATCATAGCATGTTTGTATATTGATGCAAAAACCCCACAATGGATAGAGAATATTTATGAAGGTGACAGAGAAAGTCGCAGGAACAGAGTAGTTTAGAAAGTGATAGGGCAGAGGTAGATGAATATGGCTCGTAATATTTAGAAAAAAGGCTAAGGATACAGGGCAGTCCTGGCCACAGAACACGTGTTCCCACAGCCCAGGGAAAGAGTCTGGGATGATGGAGCGCAAGACTGGGTTAGATGATTGATATGCAGGGTAGTTTGGAGATAAAAAATCAGCTAATGCTAGACAATGGGCGAGGCCTAACCATGGAGACTGACTCAGGAAAACACAGGAGTGAAACATAATGGGATAGGACTGAATCTCCCTCAGACAGTACTTCTCAAACTGTCTGTGCTGACAGACTGTTTTTCCCCTGTGCATCATAGAAGAATACTGGTGTAAAAAACGAATTTCTGGGAGAGAGATCACATACTTGTATGCTGCAGCAATGTCAGTTTCTATAAGCATCTATAAATGCTTACTCCAATTTCTGTTTTACTTCTTTGCGGACCAGTAACATAAATTTGCCAACTAACGTCAATTTGAAAAACACTCTTGGAGTAACACTGCCTTGGATAAGTGTGAGAAAACAGATAAAGCTGTATTTTGGAACAATGTCCTCAATTTTTGTCTGTGACTCCAACAACAATAAAATCGACACAAACTGAGCACATTTATTCAGTGAGAGATTTTATTTTTACTTGAATGTTATATGCATGCACCACTGTGCTAATATATTATGTAATAGCATTTAAATAAAGACAAGGTACTTACTTACAAAATACCTATGAAGTCACTGAAAAAAAGATGAAAACTCATATAGTACTTAAAATTAAGGCTGTCAGAAAATGTAATGCAAAAAGTAACTGACACCAATGATAAGGCATATGAGTCTGAATTAAGAAAAGTTTTACCCAGGCTCCATGTTATGGCACACCCAGTGTCATTTGTGAAATACCACTTGATTATGTTAAGGCTCTACTTTGTAACTCTCCTAATATCTGTCACCTGACTCAGGACATGCAGATTCCAGACGCTGAGCAATAAGACTTTCTCAGCCCTGAATACTGTTACATCTGCCATATTTCTGCATTTAGACAGCGGTCATACATCCCAGAAAAGGACGGAAAGGAAAGGTGGGATTCTGAAGAAAAGTCAGTGGTCGCTGAAGGGAGTTGTGGGGTGTTCATGAGAATTCGAGATTTCTAGAAGTAGTATTTTGAATAAAACTGGGAAATATGAAATGAATTAAAATGTGAATATGAAAAATCCAGATAGAAATTAATCTTACTGAGCATTTAATATATTTTTCTCCTTTGAACTATTTTTATTCAGAGTTACATAGAACAAAGAAATTGAGATAGAAAGAAGGTTGCATTTCAGTAGGGAACAGATTTAAAAAACCTAAATTCTATTGAAAATCAGTAATTGGCTTGGGTCTTTACTCATCGCCTTGCCCTCCATTTACAGAACTAAGAATGTGACTCCCCATTTCTGTAGAACTAATAGTCACAATACTTGCTACCACATGCCTAGAACAGTGAAAAAGACCAATGCTTCTCCCTCCACTGTAGATCTCAAAGCACAAGTCGCCTGGAGATGACTAGAAAAGAAGTTTTACATTGGAGGAGATATTTACTCTTTCATACTAGCTTCGACAGGACTTCTTTATTTGTTTATTTAACACGTGAAGACTGACATATTTGCTAATATATGCAAATGACTGGGATAGATTTGAGATTTTAGGCATGTGTGAAGAAGTACGATCTTACCAAGCAAGTTAACGGGGCAGTGTTGCAAATTAATGTTTATTTCTCGTGACATCCTACTGAGTCTCCTTCGTCCTGGCTTATAGACTGACAGACTGTATATTGCTTGTTTGAAAGTTTCTCAGAGACTGCTAGCTATTAACCACACCTATGTCCTCTTCTTTGGCATATACAAACTGCCTCGTTTCCCAGGCTCATTCAGAGTTGGATATGCCCGTGTGACTGAGTTCCCATCAATAGCATAACAGCAATAATGACGTGTTCTATTTCCAGTCATGGTCAGTTAAAACCTCGTATCCACTCTTTTCTTTATTCTTCTGTCATGCGTATATAGAGGACAAGGAAGATCCATGCATTAGTAGAGATGTACAAAATAGGAGCCTGGGTCATTGAATAAACTCTTGAAGCAGAGATGATTTGTCAACTATTGTTTTGAGAGCAAAATATAAATTTCCATTGTGTTGAGTCATCTGTTTAGTTCTGTTTCTATAGCACTTGGCCTATTCTAAGTAATGCAATGAATAGTAGCCATGATATAAAAATGAACAGAGTATATGGAAATAATTTGTACACTACAAGGAAGGGTAGTAGTATCTAGAAGACCCACAAGAAGAAAATGCTTCTGAAATTATATAGTGCAGGAACCAAAGAACGCATTTAGAATGTTGTTTGCATCCTTCATGAATTACAAGGAACTTGCTCTTACATATAAGAACAACAAAATCATAAGGAATGAACCAGAGGAGATTAAAAGCTAATAAGATAAATGAAAGATGAGAGTTAAAAAGAAAAGTCTACATTGTAGGAAAGGAAGAGAAAATTTGACACTACAGAAAATTGAATCAGTAAGCTAGAGGACAAACAGGAGAATCCCTCCTAGGATTCAGAGAATAAAGGGGAACGAGTTTAAAATGCTGAAAAAGAAGAATGATAAATACCAAGGTTAGATAACAAAGTGAAAGGATACCAATAATTTCTTTACTAGAAGCAAATGACTAAATAAAGATCTCAAGCTAAAGAAATACGATGTGATGTCATGATTTACTAAGAAGTATCAATTAAAAGGATCTATTATGACACAATTTTGAACTACAATGATAGAAAATTATCTAAGCGACCAGGAATGGAAAAACAAACACGTAGGTACTAATGAAGAAAGAAAAATCAGTTGTCCTCATGATATTATTACACAAATACCAGAATTCATGACACACAGTTTTCAAAACATCAAGTGAAAAAAGATATGACCTCAAATTGTCAAGCCTTGCTAAGTAGGCTTTCTTGTGTGGACTCAACAGAAAATAAAAATATTCTCAGGTACATAATGTTAAAAATTGAGCCTTTCTTGTATTTTTCTTTCTAAAAATGTAACATATGTACCTAATCAAAAAAAGATAAAGCAGAGTTAAAGAAGAAATATAATTACAATTTAAATAATCAAATGTAAGTGCTAAAAAAGGTAAGAGCCAAAATTTGCAGTCATTTTTGTAAATCTATAAAAAAAGATGGCGTATGTTAAATAGATCATAAAAATAATGAAAATTCATCTCTTTCTGAAGTGACAGATCATAGGGAGAGTTCTTCAAATGGATGGAATACAGCAAAAATAAAGTACATTAAATTTTTTGTTAACATAGGCTACTCAAAAATATTATTTTTATCTTAACTTTATCCAGTTATTTATAAAAATATAGGCTAAGACAACTTTAAAAATATTAAAACTAGGGTCCAGCCCTGTGGTGCAGCAGTTAAATGCGTACCTCCCACTTCAGTGGCCCAGGGTTCGCCAGTTCGGATCCCAGGTGTGGACATGGCACCACTTGTCAAGCCATGCTGTGGCAGGCGTCCCACATATATAGTAGAGGAAGATGGGCACAGCTGTTAGCTCAGGGCCAGCTTTCCTCAGCAAAAAGAGGAGGATTGGCGGCAGTTAGCTCAGGGCTAATCTTCCTCAAAAAAAAAAATTTAAACGATTATAAATTACAAGATTGAAGGTGATTCAAGAGAGTATACACAGAGAAACACATACATATACAAAAAAGCAAGAAAATTTTAAAAGCAAACCAGAAATAAGCTGATAAAATAGATGCAAGACAATTTGTATCAGTCAAAACACTAAATATGAAAGAATTTAACTATCAATAAAGACAAAACTCTCAATATGTGACAAAAATAAAATCCAACTACATGATTTTTAAAATAATTAAACTTAAAATTAAGTGGCATTAAAAAAAGTATGGAGGTTTGCCCGGCACACTAGTGGTTAAGTTCTCACGTTGGGCTTCAGCAGCCTGGGATTCACCAGTTTGGATCCTGGGTGCGGACCTACACAACGCTTATCAAGCCATGCTGTGGCAGGCAACTCACACATAAAGTAGAGGAAGATGGGCACAGATGTCAGCTCAGGGCCAGTCTTCCTCAGCAAAAAGAGGAGGACTGGCAGCCGATGTTATCTGAGGGCTAATCTGCCACACACACAAAAAAGGGCATATATATATTAAATGAAACAAATTGAAGACCATTTTACAGAATAAATTACATGATACGATATTTCCCCTTGAAGGACTCCACATAGGAACTTAATGCTAGCTACACTTAATGAGTCTTATACTATGCCAGAGACTATGCTACAATTTTACAGTGATTAACTCATATATTCCTCCTAACTACTCTGTGAATTAATCACAATATGATTTTCATTTTAAAAATAAGTAATCAAGGCAAAGGAGTTAATTAATTTTCTCCAAGATCATGGAATTGGAAAATTATGGAGCTCAGACTGAAATCAAGGCTGGCTTAACTCAAAGCCCAATATTTTAAGTTCAGCATCTCTCTATGACAAAAAAACTGTCATAAAATTTATGTCCCTTGTATATACTGCGCTGGATATAAATATGTAAGTAAGTGAGAAAAACAGTTGAAGAAAACAAACATACCTCTTTTGGACATTAACACATTTAGTAAAATGTAAAGTATAATATAAAGGAATATAATATAATGTAAAGTATAATATAAATAGTTAAAATAATGTCAGTAGCACTTACAATTTAATAGATTAATGAAATCTATTTTGTTCTAATCAATGTACTACATACCACAGAAATTTCATATAATGATAACAGAACCTTTTTCTATAAGAAAAATAAAACACAAATCTATGGGCTTTGCCCTGGCAATGGAAAGTAGGCAGCTGAAGATCACATAGCTGTAACAGAAGCCAGTACTTGTATCCAGAACTATCTACGCCAAACCCCTTAACACAAAGATACACTGTCATGTCGTAGTAAGATAAGGTGGGTTTAAAGATACATATTTTTTAAATATTTTTTCCAGCTTTTTTGAGATATTATTGACATATAAGACATGTAAGTTTAAGGTATACAACATGATGATTTGGTAAACGTATATATTGTAAAAAGATTACCACGATAAAATTAGATAACATCCCCTTCCTCTTACATGTCTATGTGATGAGAGAAAATGAAAGGAAAAGTAGTGAGGATTCAACATAAGAAACTGGAAAAAGGAGACCAAATAAAACTGAGAAGGATCTTAAATTGTGTTAAAGCTAAAAATTAATTAAATTAAAGGTAAACATAACATTGACAAATACACTCCAGAGCTATTTATCTGATTGATCAATAAAATAAATAAACTTTTGGTAAAAAAAAGCAAGAAAATAAAAAGGCATAAAGAAAGGAGGAATTAGAACAGGTATTTAATTTCACAAAAATAGGCAATTAAAAAGAAACCGTATAAGATACTACTACAGACACTACAGAAAATTCTAAAATCTTAGTAAAGTGGACAAGTTTGGAGAAAATATGTGCTCAATTTGACTAAAGTGTAAGTTATGATACATGAGAATAAAATTTTAAAAAATTAGAGATAAATAAGCAACAATAATTGAAATATTATTCCAACAAGAGGTTCTTGACTTTGTGTTAGAGTCTGGATCTATCACATAGTATGTAATTTCTTTGTCCTTGAAAGAGGAGAGAAAAATGTGGAAAGCCTCTCAATTCATTTCATGAAGTAGGTAAAAACCTGACACTACATCCTCATAAAGATACTGGGAAAACAACAAAAGCATACGCAAAGCCCTGGAATTCCACGCCCCACCACCAAATTCCCACACTGCTCCTCTCTGGCATTAACTCTTCCTGTGCTGGAACCTACAGGAGATACACAAAGCTGTCTTTCCTTGTTACAACTCCCCTTAGTGCGGACAGTCCCAAAAAAGACTTATGGAGATCTGTGGAGCATCTCATGCTCTTGATAACACTGCCTCTTTCTTGGCCTTGTGCTGTCTGCTTACAAACTGTTTAACAGATAAATCCTAAAAAGGAAATTATAATTAGAATTGATTACCCAGTTTCCCCTAAGAAAACATCAGTACTAATCTAATCATTTAATAGCCCTGTTTATTTCAGAAACAACTAAAATCCCAAAACTTCCACAATCACCCATAGGGCTCTATACATCCCCTAATTGAACCCCATGTCCTACCATTTCCTGACTGCCCAAACACAGTCACTGTACCTTCTGTCAACAGAAAATCCCTTATATCTTTATAAGTCCTTCTTAGTACTTGAGAAATTATCAAATTTTTACTCTTTCAAACTCTGTAAATCCTCCACTGCCCCTCCTTTCCCTGAAGCACACTCAAATGCTGGCTGGGGTTTTTTTTTAATGTTGTTTTTCTTTCTACCGTGTTCCTTCCACTACCCGGTATGTGGGTCTGGACCGAGGGGAAGGGGTTCACTCATCCTCAGTGTACACTCATATCGCCGCTGCTCCTCTCTCAGCACCTCAGTTCTTTCTCCTTGGTTTATACCCCCACTCCCTCATTATGGTGGAATGCAAGGTCTATATATGTTCCTGCATTATTTCCCTCAGTCTTTGAAGATTTTAGTTCTGAGTCATTGTCTTGTTATCACCATAGGAAACTGAAACATCCATATAGGACATCTTTCAAATGCCTCAGCTTCTCAGTCCAGTGACTTACCCCCTTCCAATGACATTATCTTCTAAACCACTTTGGTGACCCATTCCCATTGGTAATTAGTGCCATTGAAAATAAGTGCCATTTAAAAAAAGTATCAAAAACAGTGTGGCCCAGTGTTCATTCTCAGACCTCCACTTCTACTTTTCCATGTCACTTAATATACTTTCCCATTTTCAACAAAGCTTTGGACAGTTTGGGGCCTCTATTTCATTGGAGCCTCTTTGTGTATGTGGACCATCACTTTCCTTTTTTCTTTATGTCCCTTGTTTTACAACTTATATTCTATGAAACATTACTCAAATAACACTTGAATATTCCATCCACCAACTGCTTCCTTTCCCTTCATCATATTCATCTGACATACTTGATCCTTGTGATCTTCACCAATGCTTCTGGTCCTCCTAACATCCTGGGTCTAGAGAGTTTTACACTCCTTTCAATTGAGCAGTTTTGACCAATGAAACATGGATGCAAGTGCCATATGCCACTTTTTGGTACAAATATTAAAGAACCAGTGTGTGATTCCTCATATTTTCTTTTTCCTCACTGAGGCAATCACAGGAAGATGTGTTAGTATGGCGGTGCCAAAATATCAAAGCAGCACAGAATTCTGAGCTAATACAAGGACAACAGTTGCCCTGGAGAGTTTTTTGGATCCACATCAGCTTTTGTGTAAATTATATATTTTTATTCTGTTATGCCAATAAAAATATTGGAGTTAATTGGACTGGTACCTGGAAAATCCCTAATCTTGGTTAATCTCACCTCAGTTTATTTGTACTTCTAGCTGAGGAGCTAGAACATGACAAGAGAAAAATCACAACCTTCCTGACTGGTCTGACTATAAATCTCAGTGGCCTTTTCTATATTTCCTACTATCTTATCTCTTCAACTCTTCAGGATGACCATTTCACAATCTCCTCTCTCTCCCAAACCATCCAATTTACCCCATTCTAATTTTACAGCCTGTGTTTTTATTTAGTGAGGATTTAGAAACTATGATAAAGTAACTATCAAATTCTCCATCCCCAATACCAAATCTGCCAATCAACCTGAATTTACACCCACTTACTCTGCTTTTGGTCACATTAAAGGAGAGGAGCTGTTCTTGCTCCCTTCTAAGCAAACCTCTCAACCTTTACCTGGGTCACAGACTCTCCTGTCTCCTAATGAAAGGCTTTGTTTCTGAAATTCTCCCCTCTGTTTACATTAATGTATTTTCCTTATTTATTGGCTCATTCCCAACAACATAGACATGTAATACATATTTTTTTAATTTTTAAAAATTAACATATTTTAAAAAAATATGTTGACTATCCCTTCATCCCCTTTCTACCTCCCTGTAAAATTCCTAAAATAACTGATAGCTTCAATCCACTGCAACATTTCTAGTCAAAGTCACCAAGGAATTTCATCTTACCAGAATGCGTGATTAATGCCAGTCTTAAACTCAACCAACCAGCCAAATTCTTAACTGGATTTTACATATTTGCTCACCTCCTTCTTCCCTCAAGAAACTTCTATTTTAAAGTTATCTTCAGGGACCTCACGACCTTAGCTTTATTTCTAAATTGCTGCCTTTTCTTTGTTTCTTCGCCTGGCTCTGCTTTCCTTGCTTGAACTCTTGAACATCAGAGTATTACAAGGCTTAATCAGGAACCTTCTCCTGTTTTCTCTTCATCATCCACGCTCACTCCTTAGATGATCTTATTCAGTCCTATGTTTTTAATATGCTTATAAAATGCTGAGTACCAAATTTACATTTCTAGCCTGAATACTGTCCATGAACCTCTAAACCAGATATGAAATTTCCTGTTAGAAGTCTACATTCAGGTGCCAGATAGGCACCCCAAATTTGATGTGTTCAAACTATTTTTTATTTAACCCACAAAGGCCTGAGTCATATCCATCTGTAAAAGAGGCTACTACCTACCACGCCACTCAGACCAGAGCCTAGAAGTTATCCTTGATTCTCTAATTCTCCTTGGGTCAGCTGGCAAACCAAAGCAAAGCATTCTCTTCTTGTGAGGATGGCAGTGGTGGAAGAGAAAGAGTAGAAGCCTGTGATGCTTCTTGAAGACAGGTTTGGAATTGATATTCTGTTACTTCTGCATTCATACCATGGGGCAAAAACAGTTTAAATGACAAGCCTATAGTTAAGGAGTAAAAATTGAGGCCAAAAATTGAATCTACCACACAATCTATGCACCATTGGTAAAAGTGTTTCTGAGTTAAAATATTATTGGAGTCCTAAGCAATAACAATGCTTGTTTAGTAAAGGTTTCATGTGTGTAAGCATCTTCATATGCCTTGTATAGTATCCATGTTATCCCATTTGGTCTTCAGGCAGTATTGCAATGTGCATATTGTCACTATTTTACAAAGGATAAAACTAAGGATCAGAGAGGTAAAATATCTTTTCCCAAATCATTCAGTTATATTTGAAAAAAGCGTTGGAATCCACTACTTACTCTTGTTCAGATTCTAACCATCTCCTCCCCCTTTCTCCACTGCATCCTAATGTCTCTATATCTTATTAAAGCAAAACAAAACTAACTTTGGAAACTAACGTTGTAAATTGCCTACATATGAACTAACAGTTATATACTTAATTACAAATACATATTCACATTATTAATAAATCTTCACTTTGTAATTTCACAGTGATTCTTATACTCAGCTTTGATGAATGATGCTGTTACTATTACATTCAAATCCTTTGAGGACATCACTGCTAAATCAATATCATCTCAAATGTATCATGTAAGAAGTCTGAAAGAGATTAAAAAATAAAGTCACCCTGTACTTTCAGAGCATTATCATGATGACACTTTTGTCTAGAAGCTAGATGGTAAAATGGGATTTTTTGTAGTCAAATGGTACATGAGAAGATTAGACTTTGGGTTGCAAAACTAAGTTCTGTTCTTGTTCTGCTGCTTACCTTAGCAGTTACTGAGCAAAACTTACTGGGCTCCTTTTAGTATATAAATTTTTGCAACTTGAGGAAGATACATGATGTAGAATTTTTCAATAAAAGACATCATTTTCTAATATAGTGAAAAATGTAAGACTTGTCATGGTTTAACCATAAAGAAATAGCTGTATTTATCATCAACTCTGCAGCACTGAGGACAAGAAGAGGGATCTCTTCCAAGCATACTTTACGAAGGGGCCCAGCTGGCTTTCTCCTCTGTTCTTCACCTGCGCTGTTTGTCTCAGTTTGGCTAAACTGGCAGTCAAGGAGGTTACCCAGGAAGGGCCTAGGGACAACTTGCAACTGTGGCTAGAGACACAATGGTAGGAAGCTTACAATTTTGCACCAAATATTCAGTTTCCTATTTTAATATTTCACTCTCTCTAGTGCTTGACGCAAAATTCATGTCATCATGCTACAGCCTTGGCTCTGCTCCAGAGGGCAATTCAGAAGTAAAACTTCCTTGAAAACTCTTTTTAAGTGTAGTTAAATCCATGATATGAAGAATCAGTCATGTTCCATTTCCCATTATTTTCACAGCACCTAGCAAGTGGCTGACACTTGGTAAGCAATCATAAATGTTTAAGGAATTAAATCGATTAACTTGTGTGAAGTTTTCATGAGGAATAAGGAATGAATAGATGTCTAGTGGAAAATATTATGCTTACAAGAAAGAAAAGTTATAAAGGAAAATGATACTTTAATATAAGGTTTCAAAATTTCTATTAGTTATTACAGATTACAAAAAAGTGTAATTCTCAAGTAAATAAAAGAAATAAGCAGTTTCCTTGAAAGGAGAAATGCGACTACTTGTGAAACTTGGAAAAAGATATAAAACATAAAGCTCCAAGAGCAGTTGTATAAAATGACTCTAGCAGGAAAAAAGAAAACCCAGAAGAAAAGAAACATCATAGATCTGGCTTGCAACAAAATCGATAATAAAGAAAAAATGTCTGCAAGAGGAAACAATTTTGAGAATCGCGTCAATCTATGAAGAAAATGGGAAAAAGTTGAAAGAAGCGTCAACTTTTCATATAAAGGTATATTTGTGTATATGTGATTCACATCTTACAAAGATTAAGTCCGTAGTTGTTACAAAGAGATAAGTACTTAGTGCCTGAAAACAGGTTCAGATCTCAACTCTGACACTGCTTGATTCAATAATTTATGACACATTTTTTAAAAATCATGAGCTAGATTTTTCTCATGTATAAAATAAGAGTTAAACAACATAATCTTGACAAAAGATCATATAGACATGCAAATCTTTACACAGACTATAAAATTCCTACCTCAAGATTATAATCTGCAAATGAGATAATAGATTTACAGGTATTTTGATACTAGAAATCATTTCACAGATATAATGTAGCATTGTTATTTTGTATTCATGTAAGTATATTTTCATCTCCATATTTTCAAAGAATGAAGGTGAGGGTTATTTAAAGAAATAGTACTATATCATGGAATTGAAAGGAAATTTGTCAATGGCTTCCAGTCATATTTGCAATAAAATCTAAACTCCCTACCTAATTTATAGATTCTTAGATAATCTCCCAGCC
Organism: Equus asinus; assembly: GCF_041296235.1. Taxonomy (NCBI): domain Eukaryota; kingdom Metazoa; phylum Chordata; class Mammalia; order Perissodactyla; family Equidae; genus Equus; species Equus asinus. The sequence continues at coordinate 56,159,749 of NC_091793.1, forward strand.
TTCTCTTTTTGTCATTTTATAAGGTTTCTCTTTTGTTCATTACCCTCTGGCAAAACTAGTCTTCTTCAGGGGGTCTAAATTATGCTGATTTTATTCCTGCCTTAGGAGTTTGTTCTAGCTATTTCTTCTATCTTTACTGGCTGACTCCTGGTCACTTCGACATCAGGCCCTCCCTGATCACCTGATCCAAAGTAGCATCCCCCGACTGCGTCAGATCACCTGACTTGAATCCTTTGTAGAATACTCATCACCACCTGAAATTTGCCTGTGCCTTCATTTCTTTGTTCTTATTTATTGTTAACCTCCTCCCCTTAGAATTAATGTCCATGAGTACAAAAACCTTGTCTTTGCTCTTCATCACAGTATTCCAAGCACCTAGAACTGTGTCTGGCAAAAAGTTAGTTCTCAACATATGTTTGGTAAATGATCATAGAGAACTTCCAAGCTGAACACTTCTTTGGGGAATAGAATTTCAAGAGCTGCGATTTGTCCAAGGTGCACAGCCAGTTTCTTGCATCTGAGTTCCATTACCTCTCTATTTTACTGTACTAATTAGCACTAATTAACTTTCTTTTTGGTTTTATTATCACAATTCACAATTTTATGTTCCAACTTACTGCAGGTGACATAAATGTACTATGTTTATATAATGCTGAGAAATATTTTCAGAGTTCTAAGAAAAGAGCAAGGATCCTGCCGACCAAATAAAAAAAATGCTGACAAGTTGATCTGGATCAATCATCCCCACAAGTAACAGAAGCAAAAAGGAGTGTGTGTAAAAGAAACACTTTCAGTTAGAAGAATCCTAAAGGCACGTAAAACTCCAGATGAGGAAGTGACATCGGAAGGAGTCAGAACAAAAGGCTTATTGATTTTTATGATTCCAAAGTGTTGTTTCTAGTAGTTTCAGCACAGGCATTAAAAAAGTGAAGAAGGAATGGTCATAGCTTTTGATGGATAGTTAAAGACAAGAAAAAAATCCATACTAAAAATTTATTGACTAAAAAGGTTAAGAAAAACAGTCATCTCTCACATTAGGAAGGACCAAAAGCATAAGTACTTAGCCATTCACTGTGAATGTAACAGAAAAAAACGGAAGGTTACCAATTGCTAAAACATTTTAAGTTAAATCTGATAAGAGTATCAAACATTTTTATAACATTAAAACCAAGCTATATTCATCCTCAAATTGAATACTCAATTCTTTGTAAAAAGTATTTTTAATTCCCCTTTTAAAGATGAGAGTAGCAACTTCAGCTCTGATATATAGAGAGTTTGGAACTTATCACTCCTGTCCTTATAGTAAGAAAAATCTCGACAAAGACAAAAAAAGCCAATGACTTTTCTTGGACACATCAGAGAACTGAAGTCACAGGGCAAACTGCCCCCCTTAAATCTGGAGAGAAAGGTTCATCCAGAGAGATATAAAATCCAAGATTTGCTTCTATGGAACGGAAGCCGCTGGTTACCATAAGCTGAGAGTAACAGTAGGAAATTACTTGATCAGTAATTTTAACTAATTCTCCGAGGCTGAGTACAGACTAGTGTGCGACCGAGCAATCCTGGGGCAAAAGTCATAGCGGGGCCTCACACTGATTAGCTTTCCCTCCAGAAACTCCACTAGGTTCCCATGGCCAGGATTCAAGAATGATCCTCATTATGGCCTTGGCAGTGGGAAGAGAAGAGTAGCCATAGTGAAACCTTCTCAGATCCTTCTCCCTAATAAAGGCCTGTTCTCCAGGGAGAAGGATGTCACCAGTGGGCAATACGGAAACTTTATCCCAGCTAAGGTAAGGGAACTCCATCCCACTCTAGCCTGTTACAGACTTACTGACTCAAATAAGGGGAAAATCCATAGTCAACAAGAGAGAAAATTTCAAGTAAATAGATTGGAAATGCTGCAGCTAAGGGAAGGAATAATGGGAAGGGTGAAAAATAGCTAGACTCCTTTAATGGAGACAGGAGCACTTGTAAAGGCTACACTCCTGAAACACAGGCTTAATAACAGACAGTGACTTAATCACAGGATTACAGAAGACTCCTCCTCCCGGCACTTTACCACCACACCAACAGTGCTCCAGCATAATGGCAGAGGATTACAGCTGCAAGATACAGGGCCTTCCCCAGGAAGCAGTACAAAGCAAAGCCCCAAAGCCAAGAAGTGAGAGCAGAATAAGGACACTAGAGGAATTTACAGTGTCTGGTACTTATAACTACAACAAACATTGGATGCATCCCAACTCTTAGCCAGATTAACATAAATCCACACATTTGTATTACCCAATATAACATATCCAGCTTTCCACAAAACAATTACAAAACATGTCAAAAGACAAGAAACCACAGTCTGAAGAGACAAAGCAATCATCAGAACTAGATTCAGATATGACATGGATGTTGTGATTATCAGATAGGAAATTTAAAATAATTATGATTACCATGTTAAGGCTATAAAGGGCAAAGTAGACAACATGTAAGACTATGTGGATGATGTAAGCAGAAAGATGGAAACTATAAGGAATAATCAAAAGGAAATTCTATAAATCAAAAATATAGTGACAGAAATGAATGATGTTTTTGAGAGGTGCGTCAGTAGGCTCAACAGTGAGCCCGAAGGCAGGTCAATAGAAACTTTCCAAATGGAAACAAAGGAAAGACAAGATGAGGGAGTTAAATAACCTTAACAATCTCATACAAAGTAAGTAGCTAGCTTTGAACTTCAGCTCCTTAGTATCCAAATTCTACTACCTGCTTTTGCCTTTAATTATGCACTTCAGCATGGTAAGAATCATTACTTACCAAAAATAAACACAATGGGATACAATATTTGAAATAATAATATACTGAACATTTGGTGATTCTCCCTGATTTAAAAATAAACCCATGGTTTCACCAGCATAGAGAGTCTCATAAATACGATTTATATAAATGGTAAGAACTTTAATTTGATTTGTATTTTCTCAGATTTACATTAGTATCAATTTTATTCACCAAAGATCACCAAGACCAAGAAAATGCCCAACACATGGAAGGTCCTACAGGAGCATCTGTTTAACAAATGGACATAACAGTTTAAGAAAAAAGAAAATATCCAAAACCATTATTCAACCAATCATTTTTCTCATTTTAATTTCACTCAACAAATAGTTACTTTATGCCTACTTTGAATCAGAGGTTCTACTGTTTGCTGATTTAACACAGTAGAGTGTAACACAGATAAAACGTCACGGTACCTGCCTCTGAATTTGTTACAGTCAAGTAAAAGGACAAATAATTAGGTGGCTGGTGATGCTGTCTGTGAAGGTATATAAGAAGGAAGATTTGGAAATGTGGAAAAAAACCCTGAAACCTGAAACCAATTGTATCATTGGAGTGATCACTCAAGTGACCCTTGTAGGAACAGGTAATGATACACAAAGGTGAAATCTTTTTCTCTATATTCCGGCCTTTCAGTCTCCCTTGAAAATCTCCTATTGATAGAATCTACCAGAGATCCAGCTGGCAGAGGAGAAATGGAACTTGCCGTGTCCCAATCTCCATCACAAAGTAAAGGGTAGGTTTGGACCCAGGAGACCATAGCTTAAAGCCAGCACAGTCCACCCCTTGGATGACTACTTAGCATCTACACACTCCCTTCTGCTATATTTGACCTTCAAAACAAAATAAAACAAAACAAAACAAAAATGCTTTCTCTTACCCAGACATAACTACCCTTAGTACAAACAAAGATGCTGTCCTCCTCTTCCAAAGTCTGACTCTTCTTCATATCCATCTCTGGGTGACATGTATGGCATCCATTTCTAAATGATGTAATTGCTCCTTAAAAATAGCAACAGTCCTAGTTTTAGTAACCTAAGGACTAAATTATAAAATTAAACACCAACAACAGTCCTTATAAAGAATAATTAGACAAAGAGGGAAGCATGGGAAGAGAGAGAGGAAAGAAGACAAAGAAGAAGACAGTAAATGTACACAGCTAAATACACAACATGGAAAGAAAAAAATACACATAGCAGCTAGAGTTCTCATTTCTGTAACATATCACAAAGGCATGGTTTATAGGTACCTTTTCTTCTTCTGTTATCCATTTTCCCTCAGTTAGGACTTCAGCTGGTCAGGGTCTTGATCTCATACAGTGATTTGGAACTTTATTATTGAATGTTTTGAATACTCAGTGGATTTGACTTTTTATCCAAATTTTAATATTTGTTGTAGGAGTAGTAAGAGGTGCCTAAGAGAATGCCCTGCATTTCAAATCTTGTTTTGCCTTCTACCACATACTGGGTGGTTATGAGGAGATGTCTATTCAACCACATTGATTTTTTAATGAAAAAAAAGAATTTGTTATTAAATTTTTTGCATCTTTTCTTGTTCTCTAGTTGCAAAGTTAGACTTAGGGAAAGCAAAAATGAATATTTTTTAACCAATTAATAACAGATGATATGGAAAGAAAAATATAAAGTAGAGATCTTTCTCTTTCTAATCAAATACAGAAACTTCTTTTCTTATATTGATTGAAATGCTATTTCTTCACATAAACTGAGATCATTTTGCACTTTTTCTTCTTCTATTCCAGGAAAGAGCTCAAAAGTGCTGACGCAATCCTTTTATTTTTATTTTCCTTCTTTTTAAACATGCTTTTATGTGACCGGTAAGGACTATAGGTTATAGAACAAGATTCCAAAGAAATGAAAAAATGAACTATATATAATTTCAGTGGCCTCTTGAGGCTTTTCAGAATTAAGGTCAACCCAAAAATCCCGTCTGTATTAATCACCTCCGTCACCCCTTATTCAAACAAACACATGGTCTGCTTTCTTCTCCTCTCTGTCGCCCCAGAGAGATTGCCATCCCTGCACTTTCCATCCCACCCCTCTTCAGAGTGTAATGACCCTGAGGTCCAGAAGGGAGATGATTTACTCCTCTCAACACCTTCGAAAATCACAACAGGCTACTGTTGGAGCCAATCTCAGAGAACAAAGGCCCGTCATGTGTTCTCCTGGCTGCCCCTATGCCATGCAGGTTAATCACCATAAACAAGACAAGTAGCACTCCCAATGAGTGGCCATGTAAACATGCGGGGAGGAAAATGAAGTAAAAGCACCTCCAAGGGTAGATGTTAAATATGTATATTTTTGACCTTTTATCTTCTAAATGCCTGGTGAGGTGCCTTGTAAGATGTATGAATTCAATGAACAGTTGTTGAAAAGAATTGACTTGAAATACTGTAGTATGAAGCCACTAAGTTAATTTTTTCTAATAATCTATTTCCTTTATGTTTGGTAGGTAAGTGGGAAGGGAGAGCTGAGCTATAAAATTATGCAATTTCATGATCTGCTGTGATATCCATACAGAGTCACATATATTCAATCCCTTCAAACTGTACCTGGGTGTCAATTTACTCCATATTTTTGCATATTTGAAATGTGACATAAAAAAGACATGAAAAATGTGTTCCTATTATTTATGGTTAAGTTTTCAAAATTACTTCACCAAAAAAAATTATATCCAGTGATTTTAGCTTAGGTTCACAATGAAGAAAACATTCAGGCATATATAAACATTTTGATTTTTTTAACTGCAAATTGATAATCACATATGAAGTGAGAATTCACATGGTTCTCATAAAGTCTTTAAATGAACCAGTTTGGATTGATTGCCCTATGAATAAGGAAATGGGAAAGGAGTCTGGAAAGCACATCTGTTGCTTGCTTTTTATTCTTTCTTAAATTACCTCACCGAAGACCCTCTTTCAAGAAATTTACTCCAATTACTGGGAGAGAAAGTACTCATTACTGATGTATCAAGAGAACCCTACTTCTTTTGTTTTTCTCAAGAGAATTTATTTGATACAAGTATGAATATGTACTCATGATATATCTATAGTACTACGAATTTCATGCCTGCCTAGCTAGGTATTCTCTTTAATTTCTAGGTAAATATTGATCCGTCTGCTTTAAAAAAAAAATTGGCACCTGAGCTAACAGCTGTGGTCAATTTTGATTTTTTTCCCTTCTCCGCAAAGCCCCCCAGTCCATAGTTGTATATTCTGGTTGTAAGTCCTTCTAGTTCTGCTATGTGGGATGCCACCTCAGCATGGCTTTATGAATGGTGCCGTGTCCACACCCGGGATCCCAATTGGTGAACCCTTGGGCCTCGGAAGCAGAGCACGCAAACAACCACTTGGCCACAGGGCCGGCCCTGATCTGTCTGCGTTTTGAATCTTTCATAAATATTCAATAACGTGACATTTTTAAAAAAGAATTTTTAAATTAAGTTTGCTCATACCTTTGAACAATAATCGTTGTTCCTTTTCACCAAATATTTCTGGTTCTCCTTCTAGGCCAACAACAGAATCGCACTTTCCTGCACCCATATAATTTTGGGCCAAGGTGATAGAGCAAAAGGGCCTTATGTGATTCCTGGGCAGGGGCTTTAAGAACCAATGCATGAATTGTGTACTTCTTTTTTCCTAGATGTGGACTCTTCTTGCTTGGGTCCTTTTGTAAGTATAGAGAGTAGAACTTCCCGCCAACCTGTTTTGAGAACATATAATTAGCCGGAAACAAATTTTGGTTGTAATTAGCCACAGAAATTTGGAAGCTATTTATTCCAAAGCATAACCTGTAACCCAGTCAATCTTAGGCACATGTAAAAATCCTACTTTCTTTGCAAAATGTTGACATAAAATATGTAGCTGCGTTTTCTGTACTATATGCTCTAAGCTTTGGTTAGAGATGTGTATAAAGGATAAACAAGAAATGAAGAGACCGAGAGAAGGGAGAGATATTGAGGACAATATAGAAGCAATATATTGTTTTAACAGCTATAGCACAGTTAGCAAGAGCCTATGTGATCTACTGTAATGTTGATGACTGAAAAAGCCTGATGTAATATTCAACCATCAAATCTAACCTCTCTTCATCCCCTCATGCTTTCTTCTTAAATCAATGTTGCCAAGGGGGATGCTTTTTGAACATTTTAAAATTCTTCCATCTTAATGACAGTGAGGAATTAGATTCAGAAACACCTTAATTTGTAATGTACTTCTCAGGCCTCCACACCAAATATGATGTTCATAAGGTTACTGGACATATAGAATGCAATATTTTCTCAAGAGAAATGACTCATCTTTATTTTGGATGTTTATTCCATTTCTATTCGCCTACAGGGAGAGAGGAGAGAATTTGCTAGATTATAACAGATATTAAAGCAATGCCCAATAGGAGAATAAAAGTCGAGTTGAAAGAGAATTTGCTGAAGCTAAATTCAGTACAGATTCAATGGACTTAAGAAGAAGGGCACCAGCAATAGATAACCCAAGGATTATAAAGAATTTTACATATGGTAATCGTATTACCACAGCAGGACTCCACCAGCATCCTTCATCTTTTCCCCATTAGATTGCCGTTTCTCAGGTCTGCCACTGCTAAAAGGCAACAGGAATGTCTGTTCTTGCATGGCCTTTCCATCTCCCAAATTTCTTCACTGCTGTTTGTCCACAATATATCTGGTAAGTATATTTAGTTTCTAGTTCTTTCCCTTCAGATATTGTTTTTAGTTTTCTAACTCACTTAGCAAATGTTAACTTATTGATTGAAATAAATATTAAACAATATTATTTTTAAGCTGAAAGGCAGTAAATTATAAAGGTCAGAAGAGCAGTCTCATTGAACCACATTAAAACTGTGTTTGAATGCCAGCTTTACCACTTTAAAAAATCTGTACTTTGAACAAGGACTTATTTTGTTAAATTTGAATTTCAAATAAATAACAAATAATATTTTAGTAATCTCATTTCTTCCTACATTTTCCTCTGCTTTTCTATTTGTCATCTGCACTTAACTCAGAGGTTATCTTCTTCAATTGACACTGTCTGTGGCAGATCAACTTCTGAGGTGGCCCCCATGACCCTGCCTCCTGGTATTCATGCCCTTGTATGACCCCTACCTTTGAATGTGGGGGACTCTTGACTTGCTTCTGACCAATAGAATATGGCAAAGATGACAGAATGTACGTGATTACATGTGCATGTTATTGTATTATCTAAGATTGTAACGCCCACGTACTAGAGTCTCTCTCCCCTGCTGGCTTGGAGGCATATGTTGAAGCTCATCACATTGCAAGGAACTGTGGGCAACTTCCAGGAACTTGGGATGATCTCCAGTCAGCAGCCATCAAAACACTGAAAACTAGTCTTAAAACCACAAGGGTGAATTCTGTCAAGAACCTGAGTGCTCCGCCCTGGTTTTTCCCCATTTAATCATGAGATGAGACTTCAGCCCCAGCCAACACATTGATTGCAGCCTTGTGAATTCCTAAACAGAAGACCCAGGTCAGCCATGCCCAGATTTTTGATTTACAGAAACTGTGAGATACTAAATGTTTTGTTTTAAACCATTAAATTTGTGGTAATTATTACTCAGCAACAGTAGATAACTAATACACTATCTTCCACTCACCTTACTGGTTGGCTAAGCTGAAAGACCATCTTGCACGCCAATACTTGAGTGCTTGATGATGCTTTCTGCTAAACAACGAATCAACTCTTCCCTTGTCCTTAGATAACATTTAAAATATATTATTCTAACACTTATTCCATTCACTTGTATTTGTTTCTGTGTTTGCATATTATATTATCTCATCTATAAAACAGGAATGCTGGCATATATTTTGCTGAGTATGGTGAGATGCGGCTATTTAACGTTGCCCAGAAATCAAAAATAACAATGTCTTGGGCCGGTCCGGTGGTGCAGTGGTTAAGTTTGCATGTTCTGCTTCTCGGCGGCCTGGGGTTCGCCAGTTCAGATCCCGGGTGTGGACATGGCACTGCTTGTCAAAAGCCATGCTGTGGTAGGCATCCTACATATAAAGTAGAGGAAGATGGGCAAGGGTGTTAGCTGAGGGCCAGTCTTCCTCAGCAAAAAGAGGAAGATTGGCAGTAGTTAGCTCAGGGCTAATCTTCCTCGAAAAAAAATAACAATGTCTTTGTATATCTTAATATGATTTCCTTATGGATAGGGACTTCTGATATATTTGTCTTTATATCCTCAGCTCATGGCACATATTAGGTACTTAGAGTATACTTTAATGAAAGTTAATGAGAAATAGATCTCATTTGTTAATAACTTACTTGGTAAGCTCAAAAAAAAAGTGTTTATATTTTTTCGAAAGATTTTCACAATTTTCCTAGCCATGTATCTCCTAACCATGAATCTGTGAGAAATACGGACTTTTATATTGGGGAAGGGGTTGCAAAACACATTGCAAACTCAAGATCTTTGGCTGTTCTATAAATATATTTCAGTAATATTTATATATATTTATAAATTGAACAAAACCATGTATGACCTTATATAGTAGCTAAGAAACTACTAGTCATATTGCTATCCACATGAATGAAGAATGAAATACATAACCATGTTTTCATTTTTTTGCAAGCTGAACAGACCACATCAGTAGAAAGTAGATGGGTTAAGAGCAGCATGCTTTCAAACTCTTTCTCTTTCTTTCTTGACTTTCTTCATTTCATCCATCAAATACCTTAGTAGCTGAATATGAATAAATTTTAGTTTTTAATTGGGAATTAATTGGGAATTTATGGTTTATAGTCATGGAAAAGGAGCAAAGAAAATTTTTTAAAATGAAATGAGAAGGCTGATAAGGATTAAATAGCAAGTATTGCAGAACACCAAGTACATAAAGTTATAGAGGCACCAACCATAATATGGATGACTATCCAAGTCATAAAATAAAATTTCAAGTGACAAAGATCACCGTTATCAAATATCTCGTTGGTAACATGACAGCATCATGTTTCTAGGTCCCTAGTTAAAAATCCAGCTCTTGGTATCTAGAAACATTACCATCTTTAATAGCCAAGACTTTGACTATGATAAATGCAGTGATGATGACATATCTTAACAAGCAGTTTGGGATAGTAATCCTTGACGTGAAGAAGTATTTATCTCTACTGCTGTTTTTCTTATCATATATTCTTTCTCAAAATGAGCTAGAGTATTCACAGCCATTCTGATCAGCCTCTTTCTTTTTCCCTTCAATGCAATCATGAAATAGATTTTGTGTACCATCATTTCAATTTTATTAGGTTCATTTTCTATGACTTTGAGTTTTAGGTTCAGATTATTTTATTGAAATCAGCAGCCTTATCATTTCATTTCATTCAAAAATGGAAAGACCATCATTTTACAAAGTTGGCAGCTTTTCTGCTTCAGAGATTTTGTAATTTAGTTGGCTACTCTAATAAGATTATGTTTCATGTATGCTGAATACACCCTTTATGTTTGTGTTACTCCTTAGAGAACTCATAGAGAAAATAAAGTAGTATATTGCATAAGAGATGACAATTGCACTGACCATTAACCTCAATAACTTGCAAAGGCTATAGAGAAGCTTATAAAATACTTTGTAGTCAAGTTTAAAGTAGTACAAGATGTTTGTTCAAGTCGAAGCACTGATATATAAAGAAAGTCTTATATTCTCTCTCCCAGTGAACAGACCTATCATTTCAAACTGTAGTGTATTTTATATATGTATATACATCAGGAAAATGTTTGCCTAGGGGCGTCTAAGGGATTTTGGCTTACACATTCAACTGCAGTGTATGTGGAAAATATTTATTCACCTAGCACAATATTGTGTCAGATTTTCAGAGTTCTAATTAAGATGCAAATAGATTTTATACAAATAGTAAATTGCCTATAAGCTTTAATGCAACTATATTAAAAATGCAGAGATACACGCATCCTTTATGTAGCAGGAAAATTAGATAATTATCACCAAATAAACATATTTTTTATACTTGTTCAGCATAAAATAAGAAACCATTTAAACTATAATTTTCTTTAGACACTAATGTCCATTTAATTTCTGCTTTGCAAGCAAAGGCACATATTATGTTCCAATTGCTTTACAAGAAAAATTAATTGAAATTATAAATTTTTGTAATTACACTATTTTCTGAGTATAGTACATGTGGATATCAACTTAGTATTTACTTTTTAGAGCTATGTTAAAATAGCTTCAAGCCAAATTTAAGTAAGACTTTAAACATTGATTAATAAAATAAACCATTAGTAAAAGTAGGTGTAACAATAAATAAATAGTTTGCAGATGGAAAATATTAGCTAAAAGGAAATGAGAAATCACAACCTTTCAAATGTCTGTTATATAGGATCACTATTTTTTAACTTACAGATCAGGTTATACTCAAAGAAGTAAGAACTGGGTAACCTGATAGCTTTCTCACCAATTTTCTGATTCTGTTATGTTTGCAAGGCATATAATCATTCATATAATAGAAACTTTATGCTACTCTTTAGAAGAAAAATTTGAATTTGGCAATGAGCAAGATATAAAGGTACAGGAGGGGAACATACATAAATAAATAACTTACATACTCTCCTAATGCATAATTCTCAAATATAAACTACCTCAAAAATCTGAATTAAGCGTGACACATAGCAAAGAGGGAGAAAGAAACCAAAATGGAAAAGCAACATTATAGCTGCCTTTAGGACATTTTAAAAAGAGCCTTGGGTTTTAAAGGCTGCTTTGTGAATAAAGGACAAGACTTTGAAACCAAGAAACGTTTCAAGTTAAAATTTGGAATTTGGCATAAAGTTAATTTGCTCAAAGTTCTCTATCATAGATGAATGAGAGGACTGGGAGATTCAATCAGTCATCAAGAAGGAGATGACAAGGAAAAAAACTGTTTGCTCCAGCTTTACCCTTACATAAGAAAAAAGAAAGCTTCTATGAGATATAATCTTCCTTTATGTGGGTTTGAAGATCTAATGTATACTATTGGTAGTGTAGAGGGAAGTCCCAAGCAAAAGAAATAATTCAATGTGTATTAATATCTATTGAAAGGTGAACTGCATGATAACAGGAAGTTTTGATGTTGTGGTTATTGACATTTATTGATAGATTTCCACAATCTAAAACATTCCGTCGATGCAAAACAACCAAAGACCATTCTATAGATAAGAGAGATAAGGTGAGTTTTACTTGAGCCAAACTAAGGATTATAAGCCGGGAAGGCCTTTTCCAGAAAGGAATAAAGCATTCTGGAAAAGCATGGTTTTCAGTAACGTCTCATACCTTTTTAGAACAAAGAACATACATTAAACATGCTCAGAATACATATTCCTCAAAATTTCAAAGAGGTATTCAGTTGAAAATTAGCAGTTAAGCATGACCCTGATGTTGGGAAAGGGACTGATAGGCATGTTACCAATAGGGAGTTATCAATAGGACATAGGGGGAAGTACACATTCTTGTCTTAAGAGAGTGCATTCTTTACTTTGATGGCTTGATAAATAAATGAAAAGCAATAGGATATATTGGAGTATATGAGCAAGCCATTTGGTGTAAAAGTAATTTGACCTGACCTTGTTTTTCCAAAAGGGCCTGACGTGGCCTGTTGAACACGCACTGTACATCTGCTTTAAATGTTAGCAATGTCCCAAATACAAGAATGATGCCCTTAAAGATAGGGATGTATCTTCCCCCCATATTGGCATTTCTTTAAAGATAAGCATCTCTTCCTGGAAACTAAGGATTAGTTACTGAACTTCCGTGCTCACCTTGTGACCACCAACCTTCTGACCACTGATCTGATGTGCCAGCTAAGCATCTTGTGACAGTAGTTAAATAGATATTCTTGTCATATGTGATGTCTGCTCTTTGTTTCAAGATGGTATATAACCACTTTGTACACCCCACTTCTTTGGTGCCCCTCCTTCCTTGGCAAATGAAAGCCCTGGGCTATAGTCCTCAAACCTAGTTCTTAATAAATCCACCCTAATTTTGATTCATAGATTGATTATGGATTATTTGCATTGACATTTCTTGGCGTAGTTATGGCAGGATTTCAGAGAAACCTGCTGGAGACCACCTGGAGTCTACACTGAATTGGTATTTGATACCAGTCGGGGAACGCCCCTGGGATCACTGCATGACTCAGGTGACTTCAGTGAGTTCTCCTGAAACCTGTACCTCCTTATTTTATGTCAATGGTCCAGAGTCTATATGAGCTGTTTCAACTCTTAGACTAGGTATCTTACCTTAGGTAAGAGGAACCTAGGTGGGATTCCTAGGAAAGAGAAACCTATGGGGAATGTCCTAGGCCAGGGAGCCTAGGGGGAACTTTGGAGTGAAAGAAGAAGGCTGACCTTTCTAATTTGGCATTTAATTTCAAAGAATTGTATTTATAAATTCTAGGCAAACTGCTTGATGGAAAAATGAGAATCTGAACTTGTTCAGCTCCAAAGAGAAGGGACACCAGCTCCTCCCAGTGCTAAGGCATTCTCAGGTGATTGAGAACCTAGTGGGAGTCTCTGGGGTTGAGCCTTGAGATGTGCAGCAGTCCCATAGGGAATTTCCTCATGATCATTCACTTTAAATAATTGACAGCTCCCCCCGGGGTTGCGCTTATGAGGGTTGGTTGTCCACACTCCCTGAGGCCTCACTGTAGTTTTAGACTGCTGCTAGGAGAAACTGACACATAAGACAGTGTTTATGACCTTTCTTTAGGGAGTTACACTCACAAGCAGCACATTTCTGACCCTCTACCCTGTCCCTAGTAATTCTTCAGACTTCACAGTAAAGCAAAACTAAAATAAAAATGGGAAATCAAGCTTCTAAAAGATGATCAGTTCCCAAATGGGCAGCCTCCCCTGGGAACTCCAGTTGGCTTCAGGCTGAAACTTGCAGGTGCTTAACAAAATGGGGATAGCTGTCAATGGCTGGCAAGACAACCTGGCATAATTTAAAATCACAGTGGGGACTTTGGGATTCCTTTATAAGAGCCAGATACAGAGAAATCTTTAAAAAGTTGAGCTCACCAACTTCTGGCATAATTGCTCAAAAACTAAAGGTTCTGGAAGCTCTAAATATTTACAAAGAAGAGAAAAAAAATCTTACCAAGCTTATTTTGTGTCCCTATGGCTTGGCTTAATGTCATTTGGTAGGGGGCCCAAAATATGATCAGACAAAAATGCGGTTGCACCCCATTTTGCGGTCAGAGATAGTCAGACAGAAACGTGGATTGCACTCTATTCACAGCTAAGGGTCCTACCAAAATGCCACCAGCCTCAGGGGAATTACATTGGCCATTAGAAGGAACATTCAGATTAGATGAGATTTAAGAAGGACACTTAAAAGCAAAGACTTCAAAATTCCAAAATAATCTTATCGGAAGTTTTGTTGTAAAAAGCTAATAGATAATTAAGTTATAAGAGATATCTAAAGGAAAATATATGAGGCCATAGCTTTACAGACACCCCTGTAATCTACTCCCAGAGTCAATGAGACTCTAAAAGACTTTCTGGGAAACTGCTGAGTTAAAGGTTACTGGAATTGTTCAGTCCTGCCAGGTAGTTACTGTTTGTCCTAGCTGAAAGTATACTTGAAAGGATTTAGCAACTTATGATCAGTCATTCAGCCAAACTGGAAGCTGATATTCAGAGCTTGCTAAGAAATTTGTAGGCCTTCTTTCCTAAGTTAAAATAAAACTAAACACCCAGAGGGAAAGAAGCAAATTAGGATTATGTAGTTGGACAGGTAGATTTACCTATAATGTCATTTAAGTTTATAGCCCAAATTTCTGAGACAGTAAGAACTGTCTTCAACTTACAAAACTTTGCAAAAATGGAAAGCAGCTCTAGAGGCAGTTAAGATTCCACCCATTTCCTTTATCTCAAAAAGACTGTTATCTAGCCCATTACCCAGTCCTAAGACTGAAGGAAAAAATAAGAAAAAAGGCAAGAAAAATGCCCATAAGAGCACCGTCTCCCAAAATCTGATATCTTGAGTGTCTTCTCCACAAATATTAGTGGAAAAAGCTTAAAACAAAATTTGGATTCAATTATTCTTTTATAACTAATGAGCCTTATATCACTGTACCTGATTCATGGCAGTAATTTTAAAAGAACAGCTGTGGAGTCTGTGTGTGTGTATGTCTAGTGTATGTTACATATATGTGGAATCTTACCTACAGATGGTATAATTTCTAAAGAGCTCTATTTAATTGGCTCAAATTAAGCACTTATATAAATATAATGAAAACTAACCCAAATGCCTTTCAAACTAACATGACATAAAATAAACTTTGGTAAATAAAAGTTTATTTAAGACTGTTGGTTTGATCAAAATGAACACATTATCAGCATGAATTATCAACATGAAAACAAGTAAACCAAACATATGTAAAAAAGATAAGAGTATTGAGTGAATTTTTAACAATAATTTAACAATATTGCTATTGTATATGTACTTAAAATAATTTCAAAACTTTTTGGTAACTTGAAATCTTAGAGTTTTGCTAATTAAGTTAAATGATAAAATTTATTGAGTATCTAGGTCATTTCCTTGTAAGATAGAATATTAGACATTAATTATTAAATACAGATTTATCTACTTTTACCTTCTCATTACAGAGAAACTAAAAAAGGTTTGAGTCTATTAGTAAACATGTATGTTATTAAAAGATTGTACTATGAATTAGCATGTTTCTAGAAATTATAGAAAGTGTTTATAAATTTTCCAAGCAACAAAATGCTGATGTAAAGATAGTTCATAAATGCTTACTTTTTAGTTTTTCACTAAAAATCAAGGTCTGTAAGGGTTAAAAGTTCTAATTAATATATGCGATTAAAGCTACTAAAAATTAATAAACATCTTTGTATTCAAGGAAAGTAAGATGTTTTCAGTAAAAAAGGTATAAAAATAGGAATATTTTTGTTTGTTTTGTTAAGAAAGATAAGTTTGTCCTACAGTAGTAGAAAGGAAAGAAGACATGGGATAAAATCTAAATGTAAAAAGAAAGTTACAGTTTTGTGGAGGAGGACCCCTGAGGAAAGTATTTTGTGCATAGTCAGGTTGGCTAAGACTGAAATAAATTTAATCAAGTAAATGAACTTTAGTATCAGAAGTAAGCTGGTACAAAAATTAAAATTTCATTCTCTCTTTCTTAGAAGGAGAATTTTCCTGAATTTTAGTCTGCTCTTGATAAAGAGATTATAAAAGGTTTTCTTTATCTTTGAGTGAGTCTCATCTTGGGTAAGTAAGTGGATAACTAGGCATTGTCTCTTGCCTGGGGGGCTGGAACTGCATGCTGAGCATCCCTTGCATGCAGGGAAGGATTTTCCCTGAGCAACATCTGTTGCCAGTCTTCCTGTCTTTAAAGCCAGGTGGGCTCGTTCAGCGCTCTTCTGGTATGGCCACCTAGCAGCTGTATTTGTTCCTTCCTTCGGGCTAGAAGATGTCATATCACGTATAGAAGCTGTCACTAAATTTATTCAACAAGCCATTAACAATAGTCAAGCAGGAATAGCTTTACTAAATAATAAAGCATCTTTAATGAAAAAGGCTGTCCTTCTAAATAGAATGGCCTTGGATATTCTAACAGCATTCCAAAGTGGTACATTTGCAATCGTTTGAACTGAATACTATGTTTTTCTACCTGATGAATCTTCCAATGTGTCATATCTACTAAAGCACATGAAAACACAGGTGAATGCCTTAAGCAGTGTGACAACCAGTCTTGATTTGTTCAGTTGGCCCCCTTCAGGTATTGGTTTCCTTTTTCGATCCAGATTGCAATTCTTATTTCTATTAGTCCTTGGAATTCCTTTTTTTTTGAGGTAACAATGGTTTATAACATTATATAAATTTCAGGTATACGTCATTATATTTTGATTTCTTGTTGACTACATCATGTTCACCACCCAAAGACTAATTACTGTACACATGTTCCCAGTCACTCCTTTCACCCTCCAACCTCCCCCTTCCATCTGGTAACCACCAATCTAATCTCGGTATTTATGTGTTTGTTTGTGGTTGCTGTTGTTTTTATCTTTTATTTATGAGTGAGATCATAAGGGACTTGATGTTCTACATCTTACTTATTTCATTTAGTATAATACCCTCAAAAACATCCATGTTGTCACAAATGGCAAGATTTCATTTTTTTTTTATAGTTCAGTAGTATTCCACTGTGCATATATATGAAATCTTCTTTGTCCATTAATCCCTTGTTGGGCACTTAGGTTACTTCCAAGTCTTGGCTATTGTGAATAATGCCGCAATGAACACAGGGGTGCATATATCTTCATGAATTTGTATTTTCATGTTCTTTGGATAAATACCCAGCAGTGGAATAGTTGGATCATATGATAGTTCTATTTTTAATTTTTGAGGGATCTCCATACTGTTTTCCACAGTGGCTGCACCAGTTTGCATTCCCACCAGCAGTGGATGAGAGTTCCCTTTTGTCCACATCCTCTCTAGCACTTGGTATTTATTGTCTTGCTAATTATAGCCACTCTGACAGGTGTGAGGGTGTATCATTGTAGTTTTGATTTGCACTTCCCTAATATTAGTGATTTTGAACATCTTTTCATGTGCCTTTTGGCCATCTGTATATTTTCTTTGGAAAAATGTCTGTTCAGATCTTTCGCCCAATTTTTAATTGGATCATTTGCATTTTTCTTGTTGAGATGTATGAGTTCTTTATATATTTTGGATATTAACCCCTTATTAGATATATGGTTTGTAAATATTTTTTCTTCAGTTGTTAGGTTGTCTTTTCATTTTGTTGATGGTTCCTTTGATGTGCAGAAGATTTTTAGTTTGATGTAGTCCCATGTGTTTACTTTTTCTTTTGTCTCCTTTGCTTGGTCAGACATAGTATTTGAGAATATGCTGTTAAGACCAATGTTGAAGAGTGTACTGCCTAAGTTTTCTTCTAGTAATTTTATGGTTTCAGGTCTTACATTCAAGTCTTTAATCCATTTTGAGTTAACTTTTGTGTATGGTGCAAGATAATGGTCTACTTTCATTCTTTTGCATGTGGCTGTCCAGTTTTCCCATTAGCATTTATTCAAAAGACTTCCTTTTCTCATTATATGTTCTTGGCTCTGTTGTCGAAAATTAGCAGTTCATAAATGTGTGGCTTTATTTCTGGGCTCTTGATTCTGTTCCATTGATCTGTGTGTCTGTTTTTGAGCCGGCTTTGTAGTATATTTTGAAATCAAGGAATGTGATACCACCAGCTTTGTTCTTTTTCCTCAGGATTCCTTTGGCTATTTGGGGTCTTTAGTTTTTCCACATAAATTTTAGGATGATTTATTCTGTTTCTGTGAAAAATATCATTGTAACTTTGACAGGGATCGCATTGAATCTGTAGGTTGCTTTAGGAAGCATGGACATTTTAACTACATTAATTCTTCCATTCTAAGATCACAGAATATCTTTCCCTTTCTTTGTGTCTCCTTCAGTTTCTTTCAATAATGTTTTATAGTTTTCAGTTTACAGGTCTTTCACCTCTTTGGTTAAATTTCTTGCTACATATTTTATCCCTTTTTTTGCAATTGTAAATGGGGTTGTACTCTTAATTTCTCTTTCTGCTATCTCACTGTTAGTGTACAGAAACCAACTGATTTTTGTATGTTGATTTTTTATCCTGGAACTCTATTGTATTTGTTTATTATTTCTAAAAGTTCTTTGGTAGATTCTTAAGATTTTCTATATATGAAATCATGCATCTGCAAATACTGACAGTTTCACTTCTTCCTTTCCAATTTGCACTCCTTTTATTTCTTTTTCTTGACTGATTGCTCTGGCAAGGACTTCCAATACTGTGTTAAATAAGACTAGTGAAAGTGTGTATCCATATCTGGTTCCTGTTCTTAGAGGGATAGCTTTCAATTTTCTCCATTGAGAATAATTAGCTGTGAGTTTTTCATATATGGTCTTTACTATGTTGAGATATTTTCCTTCCATACCCATTTTATTGAGAGCTTTTGTCATAAATGGATGCTGTATCTTGTCAAATGCTTTCTCTTTATCTTTTGAGGTGATCATGTGATTTATATTCTTCATTTTGTTAATGTGGTGTATCAAATTGATTGATTTGTGAATTTTTAACCATCCCTGTATCCCTGGAATAAATCCCAGTTGATCATATTTTGTGATAATTTTAACGTATTATTGTATTTGATTTGCTAGTATTTTGTCAATGATTTTTGCATTGATATTTATCAGTGATACTGGCCTGTAATTTTCTTTTTCCAGTGTTGTTCTTGTCTGGTTTTGGTATCAGGGTAATGTTGACTTCATAGAATGAATTAGGAAGCTTCCCCTTCTCTTCAATTTCTTTGAAGAGTTTGAGAAGGATAGACACTAAGTCTCCTTTAAATGTTTTGTAGTATGTATCAGGGAAGCTGGCTGGTCCTGGACTTTTATCTTTTGAGAGGTTTGTGATTACTGTTTCAATCTCCTTACTGGTGACTGGTCTATTCAAATTCTCTATTTGTTCTTGATTCAGTTTTGGAAGGCTGTATGATTCTAAGAATTTATCCATTTCTTCTAGATTATCCAATTTGTTGGCATATAGCTTTTCATAGTATTCTCTTATAATATTTTGTATTTCTGAGGTGTTCATTGTAATTTCTCCTCTTTCATTTCTGATTTTTTGAGCATTCTTTTTTCTTGGTAAGTCTAGCTAAAGATTTGTCAAATTTGCTTATCTTTTCAAAGAACTAGCTCTTGATTTCATTGATTTTTTCTTTTTTTTTTGTCTCCATTTCTACTCTGATTTTTATTATTTCCTTCCTTCTACTGATTTTGAGGTTTGCATGTTCTTTTTCTAGATCTTTTAGGTGGATTATTAAATTGCTTATTTGAGATTTTTCTTGTTTGTTGAGGTAGGCCTATATTACTATAGACTTCCCTCTTAGAATCACTTTGGCTGTATCTCATAAATTTTGGTATGCTGTATTTTCATTTTCTTTTGTCTCCAGGTATTTTTTTATTTCTCTTTTGTTTTGACCCAATAGTTGTTCAATAGCATTTTGTTTAATCTCCACATTTTTGTGGCTTTTCAATTTTCTTCCTGTAGTTGATTTCTAGTTTCACACCATTGTGGTCAGAAAACATGCTTGGTATTATTTCAAGCTTCTTAAATTTGTTGAGACTTGTTTTGTGGCCTAATATGTGATCTATCTTGGAGAATGTTCCATGTGAATTAGAAAAGAGTGTGTATTCTGTCATTTTGTGAGGGAATCTTCTGTATATATCTACTGTCTATCTAGTCTAATATGCCATTTAAGGCCGATGTTTCCTTATTGATCTAGTTGGATGACCTATCCATGACATAAGTGGAGTGTTAAAGTCTCCTACTATTATTGAGTCACTGTGTATTTCTCCTTTTGTGTCTGTTAATAGTTGCTTCATATTTTTAGGTGCTCCTGTGTTGGGTGCATAGATATTTACAACTTTTATATCCTCTTGTTGGATTGTTCCCTTTGTCATTATGTAGTGCCTTTCTTTGTCTCTTATTGCAGTTTTTGTTTTAACATCTATCTTGTCTGATACAAGTATTACTCTGACTTTCTTTTCTTTATCATTTGCATGGAGTATCTATTTCCATCCCTTCACTTTCAGTTTGTGAGTGACCTTAGGTCAGAAATGCATCTCTTGTATGCAGCATATATATAGGTCTTGTTTTTTTGTCCAGTTGGCCACTCTATGTCTTTTGATTGGAGCATTTAGTCTATTGACATTTAAAGTAGATATTGGTGAGTATGTACTGGTTGTCATTTTGTTACTTTTTTTCTTGTTGTTTTGGTGCTTCTCTGTTCCTTTCTTCTTCTCTTGATCTTTTCTCTTGTGGTTTGATGGATATCTTTAGTATGATGTTTGGATTCCTTTATCTTTTTTGTGTATTTATCATAGGTTTCTGGTTTGTGATTAGCATAAGGTTCATATATAACAGAATACATAAATAGCAATCTACATTAAGTTGATGGTCTCTTAAGTTTGACCTCTTGTTAAAAGCTCTACTCTTTTACTGCTCTCATCCCACATTTTAAGTTTTTGATATCATGTCTAACTTCTTTGTGTGTGTGTGTGTATGTTAACCTCTTATCTTGGAAATAGATAATTTTAGTACTTTTGCCTTTTCAATTTTCATATTAGCTTCATAGGTGGTTGATGTGCAATCTTTACTGTATATTTGCTTTTATCAGTGATTTTTTTATTTTTTAATATTTTCTTATTAGTACTTGTGTTTTTTTCTTTCCACTTAAAAAGTCCCATTAGCATTTCTTGTAAGGGTAATTTATTGGTGATAATCCGCTTTAGTTTTGCTTGCCTAGAAAATTCTTTATCTATCCTTCCATTCTAAATAACAACCTTGCCCGGTAGAGTATTCTTGGCTGTAGGTTTTTTCCTTTCAGCACTTTAAATATATCATGTCACTCTGCTAGCCTATAAGCTTTCTGCTGAGAAGTCTGCTGATAGCCTTATGGGGTTTCTTTTGTATGTAACTTGTTGCTTTTCTCTTGCAGCTTATGGGATTCTCTCTTTGCATTTAGTTCTTGACATTTTAAATATAATGTTTCTTGGTGTGACCTTCTTTGGGTTCATCTTATTTGGTGCTCTCTGTGCTTCCTATATCTCAATGTCTTTTTCCCTCCTTAGGTTAGGAAAGTTTTTAGCTATTATTTCTTTCAACAGGTTCTCTGGCTCTTTGTCTCTCCTTTCTCCTTCTGAGACACCTAGAATATGGATGTTAGTGCACTTGATGTTGTCCCAGAGGCCCCTTATACTTTTCTCATTCTTTTTAATTCTTTTTCCTTTTTTCTGTTCAGCTTGGGTGATTTCTTCTAGTCTTTCATCCAGCTTGCTGATCTGATCCTCTCTATCAGCTACTCTGCCATTGATTACTTCTGGTGAATTTTTCATTTCCCTTATTGTATTCTTCATTTATGATTGTTTCCCTTTTTATTTTCCAATTATTTTCTGAAGTTCTTGCTGTACTCATCTGTTCTTCTTCCAAGATCAGTGAGCATCCTTATGATCTTTAATTTGTACTCTATATCTCTTTATCAGGTATATTGTTTATCTTTGTTTCATTTAGTTTTTTTCTGAGCATTTGTCATGTTCCTTTATTTGGAAAATATTCCTTTCTCTGCTCATTTTGACTTTTTGGTGTGTTATATCTATGTTTTAGGTAGGTCAGCTACATCTCCCAATCTTGGAGAGGTAGCCTTAAGTAAGAGATGCTTTATGAGGCCCAGCAATGTGCTTCCCTATTGTAACCAGTTCCAAATATTCCAGGAGTGTCCCTTGTGTGGGCTGTGTGTCTCCTTCTGTTACAGTGGGGTTGCTCTTACTGCAGGTGTATGGGAAAGTGAGGCTGTCCCTCTGGCCAGCTGGTTGTAAGGCTCATCTGTGTGTGGCTACTCCAGTCCCTTCAGCCGCTTTATTGGGTGGAAGGAGGCCCAGCACACTTGGCAAGGTCCAAAAGCACATTCCTGCTACAGTTTTTCTGTTAAGTGAGTAGGCTGCAAGCATGTCTGGTTGCTAGGCTCAGGGCTCACAACTGCTGTAGGCCTCCAGCCTGCAAGGCTATGGTCAGCTTTCTTAATAGTGTAGCTGGGCGGGGCCAGCCTCAGGTGTGGCAGCACTCAATTGTTTTCAGTCTTGGAAAGTGGAGACGATTCCATATGTGGCTTAAGATTGCTCCTGGCCATGAAGCAACACAGGTAGGATGTGGCTTTTTTCCTCTCCAGAAAGATTTTTCTGCCTCTTCCACTTCAGTCAGCACTGTCTCTTGTTGTGGGGGTTCTTTTTATCTAGTTTCCATTTCTCTCTCAGGGGGAATTGTTCCAAGGGTAGTTGTAAATTTGTTGTGTGGGGAAGAAAGTTAGTTCAGAGTCCTCCTACACCACCATCTTCCCAACAATCCTCTGAAATTCTTATACTAGTTATAATATTCAGGTCATTACTATTTCTTTACTCAGTGTTGTAAGACTGGTATACAGGCTGGACTAATGATCACTCAGCAATTTGAGATGGTCAATTAATCTTACAACCCTGGATGAATTTCTTTTTCTGGTGAAGACTATGCCAAAGAAATCATCTTAAAAGTAATCTTTCCAAATATTTATCATTATTACTGTACCAATTCTATAATTGTAAACAATGTGAGCAGGAGGAGTCACATAAAAACACATGTACAATGTTTGTGCAACAATCAAAATTAACTGAAAAATTATATAACCTATGGAAAGCTTCCTCTGGTGATATATACCTTTATGCTGCTACAGCTATTCCCTGCAAATGAGGATAACTGGGCAAAAAAAATGAGATAAAAGCCTAGCACCAAGGGACATGATTGGCCCAGGACAGGCAGCAATCACTCAGGCACTGAGGGACAATATTTTGATCATCAGTGCTTTCTATCAAATCATTAATGATCAAAAGGGGAAAATGATAGATAAATGAAAAGCAATAGGCTACACTAGAGTATATGAAGAAGCCATTTGGTGTCAAACTAGTTCAACCTGATCTTGTTTTTCCAAAAGGACCCAATGTGGCCTGTTGAGCATGCATTGGACATCTGCTTTAAGCATTTACTATGTCCTAAAGACAAGAATGATGCCCTTAAAGATAGGGACACAACTTTCCCCCATATTGGCATTTATTTGATAAGCATCTCTTCCTGGAAACTAAGGATTAGTTACTGACTTGCTCTGCTCACCTTGTGGCCACTGACCTGTTGACCACTGACCTACTGTGCCAGCTAAGCATGTCATGACTGTAGTAAAAGAGATATTCTTGTCATATGTGACGTATGCTCTTTGTTCCAAGATGGTATATAACCACTCTTTACACCCCACTTCTTTGGTGCTTGTCCTTCCTTGAGGAAGGAAGGACCTGAGCTATAGTTCTCAAACCTGGCTCATAATTCACTCACCCCAATTTTGACTTATAGATTGACTATGGATTATTCGCATTGGCAGGTTAAAGCAGATGTATAATGTATGTTTGACACACCATAAGTCAGTCTTCTTTAGTTCAAGAAAAATCAGTTTTGAACCCAAATAGCTAACCCAAATACCGAAATATATGAAAATCACTTCTCAATTCCCTGTCACATGGCAGTGCTCAAAAAATATGTGATGAATAATTGAGCGAATTTAGTCTCAAGTTAGGAAGACAGAGACTAGGAAACTAAACATATTTTTAGAAGAATGAACTCTTTAGAACACAGTCAACAAAACCTTTTATGATTCTCACAGAGAAAGCATCAACAATTCTGTTTAAATTCAAATTTTTTTTAAAAGCAAAGATAATTTGCAAGTATTCAGGATTAAATTTTTAATATGTCAGATAATCAAATTACTAGATAATAACAAAATAAGCATAGTTTAAATGTTTAAAGTTATGAAACATGGAAATAAAATATAAGAAAGAATATCTAAACAAAAGAAAATTTAAAAACATCTTGTAGAAACTAAAAAATATAATCTTTGCAATTAAAACTAGAAAACCTCTTGTAACGGTCATTTGGAACAATATTCCTGCTGAGACCAAAGAGGTAAGTTTGAGAAAAGACTTTTAAAATTTAACAGTAGGAAAGCATTGCAGATCTAACAAGTCAGTGAAAAATTAAAGGCCAACTTCAGTTCAAGATCAGACGTGAAAACAGCTTAGAAGTCGTCATTCCCACTTTTACAAGAAAAAAATGAAATATTGAGAATCAGTGACTTTTAGTGGACTCATCATATTATAGAAGTCATAAGGCAAATCACCACCTGAAACCTCTAGAGGGTAGGCAGGTCAAGAGTCATAGCAGACACTGCTTACTGTAACAGAAGCCTTCAGAGCCATGAACTGATGGGAAGTTACACAGTAATTGGAAAAATTGCTAGAAGCTGAGTATGCACTAGCATGAGATTGAGGACTCCTGGAGGCCTTAATTTTTAGAGTGAGAGGGGCAAAATTTCCCAGGTTCTACTTCTAGTAACCCTACCATATTCTCATGGTGAACAGTAAACAAAGATACACTTTTGGTCCTGGCAGGAAAAGGGGAAGGGTAAACATTGTGAAATATGCCTAAGCATCTCCATAAGAAGGCCTACTGTTCAGGGTAAAAGACTTTAGCAGAGTCAACTCCTATGTGAAGGAGGAGAATTCCTCTAACTCCCGCCCTCTCTAGACTTTGCAACTCACCTAAGGTGGGGTAGGGTGAGCTATAAAACACTTGTGAACGTCAGAGCCCAGGGACACAGAACCACTGAAAGAATAAGATTTACTCCAAAGATTAAATGCTTCCCTTCCTGCGTAGTTTACCATCCATAACAGAGCTCCTATAATCAAAATGGATTACAGCTGAAAGAGCTGCAAGACGCAGGCTCGGAGGAGGAAGACTTAGAGAAGGCCACATGTCAGCAGGACAGACAATTACCCTGGAAAATTTTAAACTTACAGTTCTCACAGCTACAGTAATCATTAAACATAGCCCAGCTCCTCATCAGTTTAACATAAATCCTCACACTCAGGGACTATTTGCCTCAGTTCTTATTACCCAGTACCTCATGTCCAGCTTTCAATAACAGCAAAAATCCTACAGAGAATTGTAAAAAGAAAAAAAAATTGAAAAGATAAAGCAAGCTTCAGAACAAGATACAGATATGACACAGATGTTGGAATTATCAGACAGAAAATTTAACGTAACTATAGTTAATATGTTAATGGCTTGAGTAGATAAAGTAGACAATATGCAAGAACAGACCAACAATGTAAGCAGAGACATGGAAACTCCAAGAAAGAATCAAAGTAAAATATTAGAAATAAAAAACATGGTAAGAAATTTTCACATATTGAGGCATATAGGTTAGCTATTCTGGTTTAAGTCTGATTTGACCTGAACTAAAGACATCTGCCTTGTGGCTTGTCAAACATACATTGTACATCTGCTTTAACCATTAAGATAAGGATGCATTCAACATTATCTCAAAGTAAAACAATGCACTCTTTGAAGGTAAGAACGCAGACTACCTTTCCTACCATGCCAGTGAAAGTCCTCCTGAAGGTGAGTTTTCTTTCCTGGACATCAAGGTCATGTTGACCTACTAATCTCTAACTAAACATCTCTTTGAAACTTTGATGAATATGTAATCTGGGCTTATTTGATGTGTGTTCTTTATTCTAAAAAGGCATAAAACAGTACTGAAACCATGCTTTTGTGGAATGCTTTCTTCCTTTGTAGAGATTTCCTTTCTGGATTATAGTCTCAGTTTGACAAAGTAAATCTCCCCTTATCTGTCTTATCTATAGATTGGTTATTGATTTTGCAGTGACAAACACTGCAACAGACATGAAAAATACTTTTGAAAGTTTCTTCAGGCTGCTATAATATACTGCTAAGAACATGGCTGTTGAAAACAGAAATTTATTGCCTCACAGTTCAGGAGGCCAGATTCCAAAATCAGGGTTCAGGAGGGTTGGCTCCTTTTTGGAAACTCTGAGGAGAAAACTCTCTTCTGCCTCTCTCCTGGGTTCCAGTGGTTGCCAGAAGTTCTTGGTGTCCCTTAGCTTGTAGACACACCTGTCTAATCTCTTTCTCAGTCTCCACATGGTCTTAGTCTCTGTGTATCCCTGTGTGTCTTTCTCTTTCTCATATAAAGACATTCTCATTGGATTTAAGGCCCATTCTAATTCAATATGATTTCCTCATGATCCTTACCATAATTACACCTGCAAAAGACCTATTTCCATATAAGATCATATTCTGAGGTTCTGGTTTGAAATGATAAGAATTATATTGTCCTTCTCTTCAAAAATCATGCAAACAAGGGGCTGACCCCGTGGCCGAGCGGTTAAGTTCGCGCGCTCTGCTGCAGGCGGCCCAGTGTTTCGTTGGTTCGAATCCTGGGCGCGGACATGACACTGCTCATCAAGCCATGCTGAGGCAGCGTCCCACATGCCACAACTAGAAGGACCCACATCGAAGAATATACAACTATGTACCGGGCGGCTTTGGGGAGAAAAAGGAAAAAATAAAATCTTTAAAAAAAAAAAAAATCATGCAAACAAGAAGTGAGTGGAGTGAAATGATTAAGTGTTCAAAGAAAACAACACCAACAAACAATTATTTTCTAGCAACGTTATTCTTCAAAAATGAAAAAGAAAAAAGCTTCCTTGGACAAACGAAAATGGAGAAAATTCAGAATAAGTAGACTTATGATACAAAGAATGTTGAAATAATTTCTTCCAGGAGAAGGAAAATGATATTGTCAAGAAACTAGGGTTTACATAAAGAATGGAAGAGTATCAGGGAAGATTTCAATCAAGGTAAAATAAAATATTTTATTTTCACTATTCTTAATTACTCCAAAAGAGAATTACCTAAACTAAACATAGTAAAAATGTATTCTGCCATTATAATATATATAAGTAAAATGAATTAAAGTAATGTTATAAAGAATCTAAGGGAGAAATTAGGCAAACTCTATTATAAGGTACCTTCACTACCCCTGAAGCTGTATAATGTTCTTTGAAAATGAATATGAATTAGTTAAAAATGTGTATTGCTAACTCCAGTGCACCAACTACTTTTTTAAAAAGAGGTACAATTGATATGTAAGGAGAGAAGAGAAAATATAATCATAGAAAGTGCTCAATTACAACCACAGAAGTGAGAAAAAGAAAACCAAATGCAATGAATAGAAGTTACAAATATTATAATTATTAATCCACATACGTCAATAATTACTTTAAATATGAATGGTTTAAATGCAACAATTAAAAAACAGATGTGGTCAGAGTGGATTAAAAATACACAATTTTATCTTGTCTAGAGAATACTCACTTTAAATATAAAAACTACTGGGTTAAAAAGTAAAAGATGAAGAGAGTGAGCTCAGCATAATGATGGAGTGAGTTGTTCCCTTTGTCTCTACCTTCTAAGTTACAACTCATGGGACATTGATTGATCGACAAAGAACCCCCTGCAAAGCACACGAGAATGCTAGAGAAATTCATTCATCAACACATATGAAGGTGCATGGAATGGATCTCCAGGTGGCAGTGGAACTAGGAAAAATCTCTTTCTCCTACCCCCGGCAATGGCACTATTTCCAGCAGTGGGAACAGTACCAAAAATGCAGATTTTTTCAGCAGGAGAAAGGATCATTACCTGATGTTTCAAAGTGCACTGACATACACAATGACCAGAGGCTACACCAGCAGCAAAGACACTCACTCACAGCTTAGCTTCTGTCCCTGCCAGTGGTGGCAGGTGGCAACTGTGACCTCAGGCTTGAGAAACCACAGCAGAACCTGTGACTCAACCCCCAGTGGCTGCACCTCCAACACTGGTTCTACCAGCATCAAGGGCTGTATAAAAGATGCTGGGGCCCTGCCTGTGGCAGTGACACCTGTAAACCCAGTACCCTTACCAGCAGTACTGCCAGCACCTCCTGACAAGCTGTCAGGTGGTGCACAGGGCAGCAGTACTCTAGTTCAAGAAAAGTCCTCAGAAAGCCAGTGGAGGAACATGAGACCCAGGTGACCCTTGGAAGCAGCAGAAGTGCTCACATCCTGGTGACTCCAGTGGTGACACCTGAAACTGCAATGACATCATAAGAAGCAAGGCACCAGCAACCTCAGAGACACAAGCAGCACACAGAGGGCACTGATGATGTCTCTAGCAGAGACAGTGGAGGATGGAAAGTATCCCAAATACAACCAGAAGCAGCACAGGACCAAAGTAACCAAAGCCTCACCCAAATAAGAAAAGTGGTTATGACCACAAATGCACCAACAAAAGTAAAACTCAGCAAATACTATGAAGAACTACAGTAACATGGCAGAAAAGAAAGAAAATGACAACTCTTCAGAAACTAAACTTGAAGTCACAGAATATTACAATCTAACTGACAAAGAATTCAAAATAGCTGTCATGAAGGAACTCAATGAAGGACAAGAAAACTCAGAACAACAGTCCAATGAGCTCAGGAATAAAATTAATTAATAGAAGGAGTACTTCACCAAAGAGATTGAAACTCTAAAAAAAAAAACAAAACAGAAATTCTGGAGATGAGAAAACAATTAAGATGAAAAAATAAAGTACAAAGCATTGAAAATAGAGCTGATCATACAGAAGAGAGAATTTATGAGCTGGAAGATAGATCTCTAGAAATGATTCAGATGGAAGAGGAGAGAGAGCTAAGATTTCTTAAAAATGAAGAAATTCTACAAGAAATATCTGACTCAATTAAAAAAAGCAACATAAGGATAATAGGTATCACAGAAGAAGAAGTCAGGGAGAAAGTAGAGACCTTATTCAAAGAAATAATAGCTGAGAACTTCCTAAACCTGGGGAAGGAACTGGATATACAAGCACATGAAGTTAATATGACTCCTAATTATCTCAACACAGAAAGACATTCTCTAGGCACACTATATTAAAGCTGTAAGGGGCCGGCCCTGTGGCCAAGTGGTTAAGTTCATGTGCTCTGATTCAGCAGCCTGGGGTTTCACAAGTTCAGATCCTGGGCAGACATGGCACCGCTCATCAGGCTATGCTGAGGTGACATCCCACATAGCACAACCAGAGGCACTCACACTAGAATATACAACTACGTATTGGGGGGCTTTAGGGAGAAGAAGGAAGGAAAAAAAGAAGATTGAAAACAAACGTTAGGTCAGGTGCCAATCTTAGGAAAAAAAAACTTTCAAAAGTCAATGACAGAGAAAGAATATTAAAGCAGACAGGAAGAAGAAAATAACTTGCAAAGAAACCACCATCAGTGGATTTCTCAGCGGAAACTCTACAGGATAGGAGAGTGGAATGATTTATTCAAAATATTGAAAGACAAAAGTTATCTCCAGAATACTCTATCCAGCAAAATTATCCTTTATATATGAAGGAAAAATAAAAACACTCCAAAACAAACAAAGGCTGAGGGGGATCATGACCACTAGACCTACCTTACAAGAAATGTTGAAAGGAGCCCTCCTACTTGAAAGAGAAAGCAAGGGTTTACCAAGCTTTGAGCAAGGTTATAAATACACAAAATCAGAAAATTGCAGCTCTATATCAAAATAGGTTAGTAAACACTTAATTATAATATAAAGGCAAAAGGGAAAGAAAGCATCGAAAATAACTCTGACCACTTCAATTTGATCACAAACCCACAACACAAAAAATGAATATTTATAGGTGCTTCATATAATATGACCAAGTGGGATTTGTTCTAGGGATGCAGAGATGGTTAAACATTCACAAATCAATCAATGTCAATGTGATACACTGCATTAGCAAAATGAAGAATAAAAAATCACATGATGATCTCATAGACACAAAACATTTGAAAAGATCCAACATCCACCTATGATTAAACCTCTCAATAAAATGAGTAGAGAAGGAAAGTACCTCAACATAAGAGGCCATTTATGACAAACCCACAGCCAACATCATACGCAACAGTGAAAAACTGAAATTATTCCCCTAAGAATGAGAATAAGACAAGGATGTCTACTGTCACCAATTGTATTCAATATAATATTGGAAGTTCTAGCCAGAGCATTTAGGCAAGAAAAAGAAATGAAAGGGATCCAAATTGGAAAGGCAGAAGTAAAACTGTCACTATTTCCAGTCGGCATGATTCTATATATAGAAAACCCTAAAGAACCTACCCAAAAACTGTTAGATATAATTAGCAAATACAGTAAAGTTGCAGGGTACAAAATCAACAAACAAAAATCAGTTGCATTTCTATATACTAACAATGAACTAGTAGAAAGAGAAATTAAGAATACAATCCCATTTACAATCACAACAAAAAGAATAAAATATCTAATAAATTTAACCAAGCAGGTGAGAGACCTACACTGAAAACTATGAGACATTCTTGAAAGAGATTGAAGAAGACATAAAGAGATGGAAAGATATTCTGTGCTCATGGATTAGAAGAATAAATATAGTTAAAATATCCATATTATCTAAAGCAATATACAGATTCAGTGTGAAATCCCAATCAGAATCCCAAAGACATTTTTCATGGAAATAGAACAAAGGATCCTAAAATTTATATAGAAAAGACCCTGAATAGACAAGGCAATCCTGAGAAAAAAGAACAAAGCTGGATGTATCATATACTCGATTTCAAAATATACTATAAAGCTATAGTAATCAAAGCAGCATGGTATTGCAGACATACAGACACAGGAATCAATGGAATGGAATTGAGAGTGTAGATATCAAAGCACACATCTATGGACTGCTGATCTTTGACAGAGTGGCCAAGAACATACAGTGGAGAAGGGAAAATCTGTTCAATAAATGGTGTTGGGAATACTGGACAGCCACATGCACAAGAATGAAAGTAGATCACTATCTTACACCATACACAAAAATTAACTCAAAATGGATTAAGGATTTGAATGTAAGACCTGAAATCATAAAACTCCTAGAAGAAAACATAGGCAGTACATTCTTCGACATCAGGCTTAGCAGTATCTTTTTGAATACCACGTCTCCTCAGGCAAAGGAAACAAAAGAAAAAAAATAAATGAATGTGACTACATCAAACTGAAAAGTTTCTGTATGGCAAGGAAAGCCATTAACCAAACAAAAAGACACACTCACTGGGAGAAAATATTTGCAAATCATATATACAAAAGGGGTTAATTTCCAAAATACATAAAGAACTCATACAACTTAACAAGAAAACAATGAACAACCTGGTCAAAAACTGGGCAAAAGATATGAACAGACATTTTTCCAAAGAAGATGTACAGATGGCCAACAGGTACATGAATACATGTTTAACATCACTATTTCTAAGGGAAATGCAAATCAAAACCACAATGAAATATTATCTCACACCTGTCAGAATGGCTATTATTAAGAAGTAACGAGTGTTAGAGAAGATGTGGAGAAAAGGGAACCCTCATATATTTCTGGTGGGAATGAAAACTGGTGCAGCTACTACATAAAACAATATGGAGATTTCTCAAAAAGTCAGAAATAGAAATAGTATATTATCCAGCTATTCTACTTCTGGGTATTTGTCCAAAGGACATGAAAACACTAATTGGAAAAGATATACACATCCGTGTGTTCATTGCAGTATTATTCACAATAGCCAAGACTTGGAGGCAACCCATGTGCCCATCAATGGATGAATGAATAAAGAAGATGTGGAATATATATACAATGGAATAGTATTCAGCCATAAAAAATTAAATTTTTCTACATTTGCTACATCATGGATGGACCTTGAGGATATTATGCTAAGCAAAATAAGTCAGGTAGAGAAAGAAAAATACTATATGATTTTACTCACATGTGGAAGATAAACAAACACGTAGATAAGGAGAATAGATTGGTGGTTACCAGAGTGAATGGGAGACAAAAAAAATGGATAATGGGGCATATATGTATGGTGACTGATGGTAACTAGTCTTTTGGTGGTGAACATGATGCAGTCTATATGGAAGCCTAAATATAATGATGTACCTCTGAAATTTACACAATGGTGTAAACCAATGTGACCTCAATAAAATAATTTTTAAGTTATAAGTGTAAATACCAATGTTAAGAATGAGAATAACTACCTAAAATTAGGAATGCAATGTAAAACCTCCAAACTGGTTGAAGTAATTATATAAAACAAATAAATCTCAATCAAACCAAAAAACAAAAAAAAAAGTAAAAGATGAGAAAGATATATAATTACAACATTAATCAGAGGAAAGTTGGAGTAACTATATTAATTTCAGACAAATCGCCTTCAAAATAGAAAAATTATTATGATTAAATGAAGCATTACATAATGACAAAGAGGTAAATTTTACCATAGACATAAAAATCCTAAACATGTCTTCACTTACCAACAGAACATCAAAATATGTGATTAAAAAGTGATGGATGGGGGGGCTGGCCCCGTGGCCGAGTGGTTGAGTTCACGCGCTCCGCTGCAGGTGGCCCAGTGCTTCGTTGGTTCGAATCCTGGGCACGGACATGGCACTGCTCATCAGACCACGCTGAGGCAGCGTCCCACATGCCACAACTAGAAGGACCCACAAAAAAATATACAACTATGTACCGGAGGGCTTTGAGGAGAAAAATAAAATCTTTAAAAAAAAAATTACGACTATTAAAAAAAAAAGTGATGGATGGGGCTGGCCTGGTGGCCTAGCAGTTAAGTTTGTGTGCTCCTCTTTAGTGGTCTGGGGTTCACAGATTCAGATCCTGGGTATAAACCTACACACCACTCATCAAGCCATACTGTGGCAACATCTCACATACAGAATAAAGGAATATTGGCACTGATGATTGCCCAGGGAGAATCTTCTTCAAGCAAAAAGAAACTTCAATAGACTTCTATACATAACTGACAGACCTACCAAGCAGAAAACCAGTAAGAACATAGTTGACCTGAACAACTCTATCAATCACCTTGGTCCAATTGACATTTATAGAATGCTCCATCCAACATGAGCAGAAACCACATTCTTCTTAAACTCACATGAAATATTCGCCAAGATAGACCATATTCTAGGCCATAAAACACACCTTATCAAACTTAAAAGAATAGAAATAATATGAAGAATGTTCTTGGATCACAATGGCGTTAAAGTAGGTAAAACAAACACAAATAGTTGGATAATCTTATATTTGGAAATTAAATGACACATTTCTAAACACATGAATCATCTAAGCACATGAATCAAAAAAGTCTGAAGGGAAATTAAAAAATATTTTCAACTAAGTGAAAATGAAACTATAATTTATTAAAATTTTGGATTCATTGAAAAGCATTCTTAGAGGAAAATTTAGACCAATAAGTGCATATACATTAGAAAAATGATCTAAAATCAATAATGTATGCTTTCACTTTGGGAAAACAGAGAAAGAGTAATTTAAACCAGAAGAGCAGGACCTCGTCAAGATGGTGGTGTAAGTAGGCTCTGAACTCATCTCTTCTCACAAACACAACCAAGTTACAGCTATTTTTGGAAAACTTACTCAGGATAGAAAAATGAAAACTGGATAAAAAGAACCCCCCACAACAAAGGAGAGTCCTGACTAAGGCAGAAGGGGGAGAAATTCCTGCTGGAGAGAAAAAAGTCACCTTCAGGAGCAGTGGAGTTTCTTAGTCAGCCTGGTGGGAGCCAGCCTAAGGTACACAGCCCTCCCTGCAGGAGTGAGGTCTGGAGCAGGGGCCAATATGGCTATAAGCATACTTCAGACTCAGCCCAACTGAGATGAGGGTCTTACTATCTGGTTTGCTGGCTATTAACTGCAGTAGGGAATACCCTCAGAAAAGCTATCAGAGGAAAGCCAAAAAGACCCGAGTCTCAAAGGGCCCATGCACAAACTCACCCATCTCAGAAACCTAAAATCACAAGAGAGAAAGCTGACAGTCTTTTGGCAAAAAAAGACTCACCTGGTGGGCTCTGGGAGCATCTAAGTGAGGAGGGGACCTCTCCAGAGACTGAGACATTGGTGGGGGCCAATTTTTGACCTGGTCTAGGTGAGCTGACACAGACCCTGGTGGACACCATTGCAGTTCTTCCCGTGGAAGGTTAGCCCATGGGGCTGCCACAACCATTAGAGTGCAGATTTAATCCAGTTCAGCCAGGGCAGGCAGCCAGCCCTAGGAAAACGCCCCACCCAACAGCAAGCCCTCAGGTTACTTGTCAGTCTGCACTGACTGGGTGCCTTGATCCTCTACAGGCAAGAGAGTGTGTCTGCCTCTGTGGGGCAGGGCCTGTGTGAGGACCAGGTGAACTGTGGGGGTAATTGGTGGAGAGGTGCGGGCCTCTGCAGTGGGGCATCATGGTATGCTCAAGGGGGTTTAGAAGAGTGCATGGACCAGGACTGTTTTGATGGTGTGTGTGGTCCTGTGGGGGGTGAGGCTTATCAGTGGCAGAAGACCTGTGCTTCATAAATAGCCATAAAAAGGATCAGCCCCACAATCCAAAGCCTGAAACAACTGATTGCTCCTATGCCTAGGGCCAGCCCCACTCAGCTGCACTCCTAAGAGAACAGACAACAGCCTTGTAGGCCTGAGGCCTATAGCAACTGTAAGGCCCTGAGCCTAGCAACCAGCTACTCTGGGTGCCAACCCAACTAACAGGAAAACTGCAGCAGGAGTGTGCTGATAGACCTTGCAGCCAATGGTGCTGAGGCTCCCCAAACAGGATTTACAAACAGCTGGCCTGGGAAGGAATGACTAGACTCCCTGGGTACCTGCAGTAAGAGCAACCCTGCCACAGCAAAAGGACACAAGTAGCCTACAAAGGGGTCACTCCTGGATCTTTTGGACTGGTGACAAGAGGGAAGCACACTGCTGGGCCTCAAAAGGCATCTATTACATAAGGCCACTTCTCTAAGATCAGGAGACATAGCTGACTCACCTAATACACAGAAATAAGCACAGAGAAAGAGGCATAATGGGAGACAAAGGAATACTTTCCAAGCAAGGGAACAGGACAAAATGCCAGAAAATAGGGCTAAATGAAACAGAAATATGTGACCTACCTGACAAAGAGTTCAAACAAAATCTCATAAAGATGCTCGCAGATATTAGGAGTAGACTGGATGAACACAGTGAGCTCATCCACAAAGAACTGGAAAATATAAAAACGAACCAGTCAAAAATGAAGAATACAATACTGGAAATGAAAAATTCACTAGAGGGGCTCAATAGCAGAGTAGAGGGTACACAAGAATGGATCAGCGAGCTAGATGAAAGACTAGAGGAAATCACCAAGAAGAACGAAAAAAGAAAAAAGAATTAGACAGAATGATAATAGTTTAAGGGAAGACCGGGACAATATCAAGTGCACTAACGTTCATATTATAGGTGCCCCAAAAGGAGAAGAGAGAGACAAAGGGGCAGCAAATTTATTTGAAGAAATAATAGATGAAAATTTTCCTGATCTAAGGAAGGAAACAGATATTAAAGCACAGGAAGTACAGAGAACTCCGAACAAGATAAGTTCAAAGAAGCCTACAACAAGACATATTACAATTGAAATGTCCAAAATTAAAGATAAAGAGAGAATCCTAAAAGTGGCAAGAGAAAGGCAGCAAATGACATACAAAGGAAAGCCCATAAGACTATCAGCAGACATCTCAGCTGAAACCCTACAGGCAAGAAGAGAATGGCATGACATATTTAAAGTGCTAAAAGGAAAAATCCTACCCAAGAATACTCTATCCATCAAGGTTGTCATTCAGAATGAAGGAGAGATAAAGAGCTTCCCAGACAAGCAAAAATTAAAGGAGTTTATCAGCAAGAAACCAGTTCTACAAGAAATGCTGAAGGGACTTATATAAGTGGGAAAACAATGACCGCAAATAGGGATAAAAAACTTACAAAAAAAAATAACCTCCCCAAAATAACCAGGAAATAAAATCACTGGTAAAGTTAAAAATATAATCAGGGTAGCAGATCAACCACAGGTGAAGATAACATGACGGTTAAAAGACAAAAGTACTAAAATTACCTATTTCAATGATAACAGGATAATGGATAGACACACACTAAAGAAGAGATGAGATATCATTTCAAAAACATAAAATGTGGGAGGAAGGCAGTGAAAAAGTAGAGCTTTTAGGAAGAAGTTAAGCTAAAGAGTCTATCAACTCAACATAGACTGTTATATACATAGAATGTTATATAGGTTCCTCACACTAATCACAAATCAGAAACCTATAATAATTAAGCAAATAAGTAAGACAAAAGAAATCAAACATATCACTAAAGAAAGCCATGAAAGTATAAGGGAAGAGAGCAAGAGAAAAAAGAAAGGAACAGAGAAGAACTACTAAAACACCCAGAAAAAAAAGTAACAAAATGGAAATAAATACATCTTTATCAATAGCTACTTTAAATGTCAATTTACTAAATGCTCCAATCAAAAGCCATAGGGTGGTAAATTGGATAAAAAACCAAGACCCATATATATGCTGCATAAAAGAGACACACTTCAGATTTAAAGACACTCACAAACTGCAAGTGAAAGGTTGGAAAAAGATATTCCAAGCAAATGGCAAAGAAAAGAAAGCAGGGGTAACAATACTTATATCAGACAAAATAAACTTTAAAACAAAAACTGTAACAAGAGACAAGAAGGGCACTACATAATGATAAAGGGAACAATCCAACAAGAAGACATAACACTTGTAAATATCTATGCACCCAACATAGGAGCACCTAAATATATAAAGCAATTATTAACAGACATAAAATGGGAAATAGACAGTAACACAATAATATTAGGAGACTTTTAACACTCCACTTACACCAATGGATAGATCATCCAAACAGAAGATTAATAAGGAAACACTGGCCTTAAATGACACATTTGACCAGATGGACTTAATGGATACATAGAGAACATTTGATCCTAAAACCACAGAATATACATTCTTTTCAAATGCACATGGAACATTCTCCAGGACTGATCACATATTAGGTCATGAAACAAGTCTCAATAAATTTAAGAAAATCAAAATAATACCATGAATCTTCTCTGACCACAAAGGTATGAAACTAGAAATCAATTACAGGAAGAAAACCAGGAAAGCCACAAAAATGTGGAGATTAACAAAATGCTACTGAACAACGATTGGGTCAATGAAGAAATCAAAGGAGAAATCAAAAAATTCCTGGAGACAAATGAAAATGAAAATACAACATGCGAAAATGTGTGGGATACAGCAAAAGTGGTTCTAAGAGGGAAGTGTATAGCAATTTAGACCCAGCTCAACAAAGAAGAAAAATTGCGAATAAACAAGAGTGCATCTAAGGGTACTGGAAAAAAAAGAACAAATAAAGCCCCAAATCAGCAGAAGGAAGGAAATAATAAAAATCAGAGCAGAAATAAATCAAATAGAAACTAAAAAAGCAGCAGAAAATATTGATGAAACCAAGAGCTGGTTCTTTGAAAATATAAACAAAATTGACAAACACTTAGCTAGACTCACCAAGAAAAAAAGAAAAAAGTCTCAAATAAAATGAGAAATGAATGAGGAGAAATTACAACACACACCTCAGAACTACAAATGATAATAAGAGAATACTATGAAAATCTATATGCCAACAAAGTGGGTAATCTAGAAGAAATGGATAAATTCTTAGAAACATTCAACCTTCTGAAACTGGCCCAAGAAGAAGTAGAGAATTTGAATAGACCAATCACCAGTAATTAGATCAAAACAACAATCAAAGCCTCCCAAAAAATAAAAGTCCAAGACCAGATGGCTTCCCTGGTGAATTCTACCAGACATTCAAGGAAGACTTAATACCTATTCTTCTCAAACTCTTCCATAAAATTAAAGAGGAGGGGAGCCTTCCTAACTCATTCTACAAAGCCAACATTATCCTTATACCTAAACCAGACAAGGACAACACAAAAAAAGAGAACTACTGTCCAATAACACTGATGAACATCGATGCAAAAATCCTCAACAAAATACTAGCAAATCGAATACAACAATACATTAGAAAGATCATACAGACTGATCAAGTGGGTTTCATTGCAAGGATCCAGGGATGGTTCAACATCCACAAACCTATCAACGTGACATACCACAATAACATAATGAAGAATAAAAATCACATGATCATCTCAATAGATGCCGAGAAACCATTTGACAAGATACAGCATCCATTTATGATAAAAAACTCTAAATAAAATGAACTTAGAAGGAAAACACCTCAGCATAATAAAGGCCATATATGACAAAACCACAGCAAATATAATTCTCAATGGAGAAAAACTAGAAGCTATCCCTCTAAGAACAGGAACCAGACAAGGATGCCAACTTTCACCATTCTCATTGAACATAGTATTGGCAGTCATAATCAGAGCAATAAGACAAGAAAAAGAAATGAAAGGGATCCATATTGGAAAAGAAGTAAACTGTCACTCTTTGCAGAGGACATGATTTTATATATAGAAAACCCTAAAGAATCCTCTAAAACTCTATTAGAAAGAATAAATGAACACAGCCAAGTTGCGGGATACAAAATCAACATGCAAAAATCAGTTGCATTTCTATACACTAACAATGAAGTAGCAGAAAGGGTAATTAAGAATATAATCCCATTTGCAACTGCAACAAAAAGAATAAGATACCTAGGAATAAACTTAAGCAAATAGGTGAAAGATCTGTACACCAAAACTATAAAACATTGTTGAAAAAAATCGAAGAAGACACAAAAAAATGGAAAGATATTTCATGCTCCTGGATCGGAAGAATTAACGCAATCTACAATTCAATGCAATCCCTATCAAAGTTCCAACAACATTTTTCACAGAAATAGAACAAAGAATCTTAACATTTATATGGAACAACAAAAGACCCTGACTAGCCGGAGGATTCCTGAGAAAAAATGAACAAAGCTGGAGATATCACACTCCCTGATTTCAAAATATACTACAAAGCCATAGCAACCCAAATAGCATGGTACTGGCACAAAAACAGAACACAGATCAATAGAACAGAATCAAGAGCCCAGAAATAAACCCACACATTTATGGACAGCTAATATTCAACAAAGGGAGCCAACAGCATACGAGGGAGAAAGGAGAATCTCTTCAATAAATGGTGTTGGGAAAACTGGACAGCCACATGCAAAAGAATGAAAGTAGACCATTATCTTGCACCATACACAAAAGTTAACTCAAAATGGATTACAGACTTGAATGGAAGACCCGAAACAATGAAACTTCTAGAAGAAAACACAGGCAGTGCACTCTTTGACGTCAGTCTGAGCAGCATATTAGCAAGTACCATGTCTGACCTGGCAAGGGAAACAAAAGAAAAAATGAACAAATGGGACTACATCAAAGTAAAAAGCTTCTGCACAGCAAAGGAAACCATCAACAAAATGAAAAGACAACCTAACAATTGGGAGAAGATATTTGCAAACCATATATCAGATAAAGGATTAATATCCAAAATATACAAAGAACTCATGCAGCTCAACAACAAAAAAAGCAACAACCCAGTTGATAAATGAGCAAAAGATCTGAACAAACATTTCTCCAGATAAGTTATAGGGATGGCCATCAGGCATATGAAAAGATGCTCAACATCATTAGCTATCAGAGAAATGCAAATCAAAACTACAATGGGGTATCACCTCACTCCGGTCAGAACGGCTATAATTAACAAGACAGGAAACAACAAATGTTGAGGAGGATGTGGAGAGAAGGGAACCCTTATACACTGCCGGCGGGAGCGCAAACTGGTGCAGCCACTATGGAAAACAGTATGGAGTTTCCTCAGAAAATTAAGAATCTATCTATCATATGATCCAGCTATCCCACTG
Organism: Equus asinus; assembly: GCF_041296235.1. Classification (NCBI taxonomy): domain Eukaryota; kingdom Metazoa; phylum Chordata; class Mammalia; order Perissodactyla; family Equidae; genus Equus; species Equus asinus. The sequence continues at coordinate 56,199,930 of NC_091793.1, forward strand.
CTGGGTATTTTTCCTAAGAACTTGAAAACACAAATGCATGAAGATACATGCACCCCTATATTCATTTCAGCTTTATTCACAATGGCCAAGATTTGGAAGCAACTTAAGTGCCCATCAAGGGACAAATGGATAAAGAAGATGTGGCATATATACACAACGGAATACTACTCAGCCATAATAAATGATAAAATCTGGCCATTTGTGACCACATGGATGGTCCTTGAGAGTGTTATGCTAAGTGAAATAAGTCAGAGGGAAATAGTTAAATACCATATGATCTCACTCATAAGTAGAAGATAAAAACAACAAACACAGTAACAGAGATTGGATTGGTGGTTACCATAGGGGATGGGGGAGGGCAAAAAGAGTGATTAGGCTCACATGTGAGGTGATGGACTATAATTTGTTTTTGGGTGGTGAACATGATGTAATCTACACAGAATTCAAAATATATTATGATGTACATCTGAAAGCTATATAATGTTGGAATCCAATGTTACTGCAATAAAATAATAATAATAAAAAATCCAGAGGAAAGGAGAAGGAAAAAAAGAAGAAAAGATTAGAACATAAAACAATGAAGTTGAAAACAGGAAAACAACAGAAAACAAATGAAATCAAAAGCAAGTTCTTTGAAAACAGAAAAATATTAATAAACCTCTGGGCAGAAAAACTAAGGAAACAAGAGATGATACAAATAAGCACTATCAGAAATTAAAGAGAGATTTTCATTACTGTTACCATGGACATTCAAAGGAATATAAAGGAGCAGTATGAATAATTACATACCTACAAATTTAAAAACTTAAACCAAGACCAATTTCTTGAAAGCCACTATCAAAACTCACACAAGTAGAAACAGATATTCTAAATAGACCCATGTCTGTTAAAACAATTGATTTAATAATTAGTAATTTTTTTAAAAAAACACCAGGCCCATATGGTTTCTCTAGTCAATTGTACCAAATACTTAAAAACATTCCAGTTCTCCACAATCTGTTCCAGAAAACAGTACTACACAGAACACTTCTTAACTCACTCAATGAGGCCAACATAACTGTAATGCCAAAAACAGATAAAGGCATTACTGTAAGGGAAGTACAGATCACTATCTTTCATGATTATCTTGTTGATTATTGAGGCAAAATCCTAAACAAATAGTAAAGCAAGCCCCAAAGGCATAAAAAGAATTACATACCATGAATAACTGGAACTTTTCTCAGCTATGCAGAGCTGGTTCAACATTCAAAACTCAATCAATAAAATCTGTCACATCAACAGGCTACAGAAGAAAAAGCAGGCTATATCAATTGATGCATAAAAAGCATCTGGCAAAAGCCAACACCTATTCATGACAAAAAGTGTCAGTCAACTAGGAATAGGAGATATTTCCCACTTAGTAAAGAACATCTATAAGAAACTCACACCTATTATCAGACTTATCTGCTGGGAGAATGAATATTTTGCCCCAAAGATCAAAATAAGACCAGGATATTTCCTCTTACCACTCCTGTTCAACAACTTACTGGGACTCCTAGGTAGTTCAATAAAACAAAGAATGGAAATAAGAGGAATAAAGATTTGGAAGAAAAAAAGTATCTTTCTTTCAAGGTGACACGATTGTCTATTTTGAAAATCTCCAGGAATCTACAAAAGAATTCCTAGTACTAATAAGTTTATATCAGGGTAAAGGACATAGGGTTAACATACAAAGCCAATTGCTTTCCTATGTGCCAACAATGAACAATTTAAACTCGAGAATTAAAAAAATAGTATTTATAATAGCACCAGAAAAGTTAATTAGGTATATAGTTATCAAAATATGTATGCAGAAAACTAAAAATACTCTGACGAAAGAAATCAAAGATTTTGATAATTGAAGTGATATTATGTATTCATTGATTTGAAAAGTCAAATTTGTTAAAATGTCTATTCTTCCCACTTTGATCTATAGAGCAGTCCCACTCAAAAGCCCAGCAAGTTATTTTGTCGATATCAAAAAACTGACTATAAAGTGTATACACAAAGCCAAAATACCTGGAATATCCAATACCATATTGCAAAGAACAAAAACGTTTGAAGACTCGTTACTTGATTTCAAGACTTACTACAAAACTGCAGTGATCAAGATAGTGTGGTATTAGTGACAGAACAGATTCTTAGATCAAGGGAACACAACAATTTCCCAGATACAGACTTACATATGTATACTCAACTGATGTTTGCCAAAGATGCAAAGGCAACACAATGAAGAAAAAATAGTCTTTTCTTTGCTGGAGCAATTAGACATTCATATGCAAAAAACATGAACTGAGACACATGCCTTACACCTCTCACAAAAATTAACTCAAATTATACCATAGACCTAAATATAAAACACAAAACTATAAATTTCCAGAAGGAAACATATGAGAAAATCTAGACAATTTCAGGTTGGGTTTGGTGTGAGTTTTTAGATACAACACGAAAAGTACAATCCATGAAAGAAAAAAATTGATGTTTGTCTTTACTCAAATTAAAGGCTGATATGTGAAAGACACTTTTAAAATAATCAGAAGACATGACTGGGAGAAAGTATTTGCCAAACATATATTTGATAAAGCACTTCTGTCCAAAACATTCAAAGAACTCTCAAAACTCATCAATAAGGAAATAAATACCCCTGTATAAAATGGGCATGAGATTTAAATAGACACTTCATCAAAAATGGTATACAATTGGAAAATAATATATGAAAATATGTTCAAAATAATTTTTCCTTAGAAAATTGCAAATTAAAACAAGGAGATACCAGGACACACCTATTAGAATGGCTAAATTTAAAAATAAACAACTGAGAATACCACTTGCAGGCCAGGATGCAGAGCAACAGGAACTCTTGTTCGTAGCTGATGAGAATGCAAAGTGGTACAGGCACTTTGGAAGACAGTTTGACAGTTGCTTACTAAATGTATTCTTATCATGTGATCCAGCAGTCCTGCATCCTTTGTATTTACCCAATTGAGCTGAAATGTTTGTTCACGCAAAAACCTGCATTCAAATGGTTATAGCAGCCTTGTTTATAATCACCAAAAACTGGAAGCAACCAAGATGTCCTTAAATAAGTAAGTGGATAAGCAAACTGTGGTACATCTATTCAATGAGTATTATTCAGTAATAAAAACAAGTAAGATATAAACCCATGAAAATACATGGAAGAACTTAAATGCTCATGAATAAGTGAAATACACCAATCTGAAAAGGCTGCTTATGGTATAATCTTAATTATATGACATTATGCAAAATACAAACTTATAGACACAGTAAAACTATCAGTGATTGCAACGAGTGCAGCAGTAGACAGGAAAGGGTGAAGAGGTGAAGCACAGGGACTTTTAGGGTAGTGAATTATTTTGTATGACACTCTAATGGATACAATGACATTATGCAATCATCAAAACTCACAGGACTTTACAACACAAAAAATGAACCTTAATATGTACAAATTTTAAAATATTATTTGAGTTCAGATAGAATGCAAAATATAACAAAACAGCCTAGGTGTATTAAAAATGTTTGAAACAAGCTTACTGAAGGATTGGAGGGGAAAAGTGCTGACTTAAGTTACTTTGGAAATGAATGGACTCTGTAATATTAAAGGCACTAATGTTTCATACAAGTGAAAAAGTTAACAATTTTAATGCTGCCATACATGTTTGCTGGAATTAAATAATTGAATAAATCAGTGGCTGATAGTTGGAGCCAGGTTTCTCACTGTTGGAGTTAGAGCTTACAGAAGCTAGGTGAAGAGGCTAGAATGATTCATGTGCTAATGGATTAGCATCAGTGGAGACATAAGTATGAACCCATGGTTAACTCAATATAGATACATATGGTTACATATAGACATGTTCATTGATATGTGTTGGTATGTGCACAGGAGTCTGTAGGCATACAAGTTACTGGTATGCACACAAGGGCTTGATATGTGTAAAAGTTATTGGTATGTGCACAAGGGCTTTGTATGCATACAAGTGATTGGTATGTGCACAAAGGTTTGTATGCATACGAGCATTGGTTGTGCACAAGGGTTTGTATGCATACAAGTTGTTGATATGTGCACAAGGGTTTGGTATGCATATGGGTTATTGGTATGTGCACAAGGGTTTATGTGCATACAAGTTAGTTGTATGTACACAATGGTTTGATATGCATACAACTATTGGTATGTGCACAGGGTTTGGTATGCATACAAGTTATTGGTATGTGTACAAGGGTTTGTATGCCTTCAAGTTATTGGTTGTGCACAAGGGTTTGTATGCATACAGGTTATTGGCATGCTCCCAAGGGCTGCCCTCTCAGCTGACAGGAACTAGAAGCAAAGACAAGTCAACAACAAGAAGCATATCTAGCACCATAATTTTTCTCCCACAAAATTCCAATACTTTTCTCCAATGAAAGAAACCAGTGCTCCTTGGAGGAATGACTGATTTTAGGATGAGGGCAGAAAATATACAGGTTGATCCTGAAGCATCCTATAGTACCAGAAAATAAAGAAGTGCTCAAAAACTAAAAATCCCACAATCATAGGAGTATGTCAGAGGAGTACAAGAGCCAATCTAAAGAGTTTTGAATGGCTAATTCTGGAACAACTGGAGCAAACAAAATAAATAAAGGAATATTTGATTATGACTGAAAGTATAAAATATATACCTTTTCTTCATACTGATATAAGTAAGTGATTGAATAAATAAATAATGGAAGAGAATAGACAAACCACCCATGCAGACAAATTGCAAATATTTATGTAAACCCATTACTTTTAAGGAGGTGGAGCATACCTCCTCACCCTTCAAGTTTGGGTTTCACCTGGTGACTTCATTCCAAAGAGCATCATAAGGACAGGATCAGAAATGAGTAACTTTACAACAGAGAAAGCTGGAAAACACCACCTCTTCTAGTTAATAAAGCTTAACATCAACAATGCTAAATCTTGTTGATAGTGTGGGCTTGATGTTGTGTGACGAAAATGGCACTATATAGAAAAATCCCAATAGGAGGGCATTCGGCAAAATACCTGACTAGTACTACTCAAAACTATCAATATCATCAAAAATAAGGAAAGTCTGAAAAGCAGGACAACAGCATCATGGCCCAGTGAACTTGCCCGGGACTCTCTCCCCTCCAACAAACAACAAAAAGGAGCAACCACACTCCAACAGAAAATCTCCCAAGAACACAAAAACCTTGGAGAGACATGCAGCCACACGATGGAGGGCAGAGAGGCTGGATTCCCCCTTGGAGGAGCTAGAATGGGGTAAGAGAGAACTTAGCTCCCTCCTCTAAAGACTGTGGCCACTGCCACAGTAGGCTCCATGAGGGAAGGAGCAGGGGAGGGGTCGCAAGTCCATGGCATCACCCAGGACTCCCTAGGACGCTTGTAGCCTAGAGAGAAGCCCTCTAACAGGTCAAAGGCTTTTGTGCAGGGTGACCTCATCAAGCCAACACCCCAGACCATATAGCATGGGCTGATCGAGAAACCCCAGACTGCATGCAGGAGAAAGCACCCCTTTCCTCACCCACACTGTGCAATCTCTGCTGAAAGTGGAGGGCTCAGAATACGCGGCTCTCAACTTCCACCCAATGGCGATAGGCTCTAACTGCAACCAAATAATATCAGAATGAGGAAGAGCTGACCTTCCAACATCAGGCGCTACATCAGATCTCCAGACCACAGAGAAAATGAAAAGGACCCAAAACTCAGTCCTGAGGACACAGAAATATGTAAGCTAAATGATAATGAATTCAAAATAGCTATCATGAAAAATATTTATTTTTATGTGATATTCATGTGAGGAAACACCTCTCAGCTCCAATGACAAACAGAGGCTCAAAGTGAAGGGATGGAAGATGAGACCCCAAGCTAATGGCAAGCAAAATAAAGCAGGTGTTGCAATGCTTATATCAGACAAAGTAGACTTCAAGATAAGGCAGGTAAAGAGAGACAAAGAGGGACAGTATATAATGATCAAAGTGACACTCCATCAAGAAGAAATAACTATGCACCCACAAAAATAAAAAAAAAATATATTTATAAAAATATATCTATGCACCCAACACAGGAACACCAAAGTTCATAAAGCAACTATTAACAAACTTAAAGGAAGATATTAAAAATAACACAATAATAGTAGGGGACCTCAACACCCCACTCACATCATTGGACAGATCATCCAGACAGAAAAATCAACAAGGGAACAATGGAATTAAACAAAGAGCTAAACTAGTTGGACTTAATAGACATATATAGAACACTCCATCCAAAAACAGCAGAATACACATTCTTCTCAAGTGTGCTCGGAACAATCTCATGGATAGACCATATGTTGGGAAACAAGGCAAGCCTCTATAAATTTAAAAAAATTGAAATGATAACAAGCATATTTTCCAATCATAATGCTATAAAGCTAGAAATTAAATATGAGAAAAAAGCTAAGAAAGGGACAAAGATGTGGAGACTAAACAATATGCTATTGAACAAGCAATGGATCATTGAAGAAATTAAAGGAGAAATAAAAAAATATCTAGAGACAAATGAAAATGATAACATACCATAACAACTCATGTGGGATACAGCAAAAGCCATATTAAGAGGGAAATTCATTGCAATACAGGCTCACCTTAACAAACAAGAAATATCTCAAATAAGCAACCTCAAATTACACCTAACTGAATTAGAAAAAGAACAAAGCTGAAAGCCAGCAGAAGGAGAGAAATAATAAAAATCAGAGCAGAAATAAATGCTATTGAAACAAAAAAGGCAGTAGAAACGATCAATGAAACAAAGACCTGGTTCTTTGAGAAGATAAATAAACTTGACAAACCCCTAGCCAGACTTACAAAGAAAACAAGAGAGAAAGCTCAAATAAACAAAATCAGAAATAAAAGAGGAGATATAACAACAGACTCCACAGAAATACAATGGATTGTAAGAGAATACTACAGAAAACTATATGCCAACAAAATGGACAACCTAGAGGAAATGGATAAATTCTTAGACTCTTACAACCTCCCAAAGCTGAGTCAAGAAGAAGCAGACAATTTGAACACACCAATCACAAGGAAAGAGATTGAAACAGTAATCAAAAGCATCCCAAGGAATAAAACCCCAGGACCAGATAGCTTTCCTGGGAAATTCTACCAAAGTTTCAGAGAGGATTTAATACCTGTCCTTTTCTAGCTATTCCAAAAAGTTAAGGAGGATGAAACACTTCCTAACACATTCTACGAGGCCAGCATCACTCTGATACTAAAGCCTGACAAGGACAGCACACAAAAAGGGAGAACTACAGGCCAATATCACTGATGAACATGAAAAACTTCTCAACAAAATTTTGGCAACTCAAATTCAGCAACATCAAAAGGATCATACACCATGATCAAGTGGGATTCACACCAGGGACACAGGGATGGTTCAACATCTGCAAATCAATCAACATAATACACCACATCCACAAATTGAGGAATAAAAACCACATGATCATCTCAATAGATGCAGAGAAAGCATTTGACAAGATCCAACAGCCATTTGTGATAACAACTCTTAACAAAATGGGGATATAAGGAAATTAGTTCAACATCATACAGGCCATATATGACAAACCCACAGCCAACATCATACTCAGTGGCCAAAACTGAGCACCATCCCCCTGAGAACAGAAGCAAAACAAGGATACCCACCATCACCACTCTTATTCAACATAGTTATGGAGGTTTTGGCCAGAGAAATTAGGCAAGAGAAAGGCATAAAAGGAATCCAAATAGGGAGTGAAGTGAGCTCTTGCTGTTTGCAGACAACATGATCTTATATATAGAAAAACCCCAAAAAATCCATTGGAAAACTCATAGAAATAATTAACAACTACAGTAAAGTTGCAGGATACATAATCAACTTAAAAAAAATCAGTTGCTTTTCTAAACTCCAATAACAAACTTACAGAAAGAGAACTTAAGAATATAATTCCATTTGCAATCACAACTAAAAGAATACACTACTTACGAATAAATTTAACCAAGGAGGTGAAGGACTTATGCAATGAAAATTATAAGACATTACTGATAGAAATTGATAACGACTTAAAGAGATGGAAACAGATTCCTTGCTCATGGATTAGAAGAATAAACATAGCTAAAATGTCCATACTACCCAAAGCAATCTACAGATTCAATGTAATCCCTATCAGAATCTCGATGACATTCTTCACAGAAACACAGCAAAGAATCCTAAAATTCATATGGGGCAATCAAAGACCCCAAATTGCTAAGGCAATCCTGAGAAAAAAGAACAAAGCTGGAGGTATCATAATCCCTGACTTCAAAATGTACTACAAAGCCATAGTGACCAAAGTGGCATGGTACTGGCACAAAAAGAGGCACGCAGATCAATGGAAGAGAACTGAAAGCCCAGAAATAAAACCACACATCTATGGACAGCTAATCTTCAACAAAGTTGCCATGAACATACAGTGGAGAAAAGATAGTCTCTTCAATAAATGGTGCTGGGAAAACTGGACAGCAACATGCAAAACAACAATGAAGGTAGACCACTCTCATGCCGTACACAACAATAAAATCAAAATGGATCAAAGACTTGAAGATATGTCCTGAAACTATAAAACTCCTGGAAGATAATATCAGTAGTACACTCTTCGACATTGAACCAAAAAGGATCTTTTTCAAACACCATGGCTTCTCAGACAAGGGAAACAAAAGAAAAAATAAACAAGTGGGAATTCATCAGACTAAACAGCTTCTGCATAAAAAGAAACTAGGATCAAAACAAAGAGACAACCCACCAATTAGGAGAACATATTTGCAAATCATATATCTGAAAAGCGGTTAATCTCCATAATATATAAGGAACTCACACAACTGAACAATAAGAAAGCAAAAAACCAATCAAAAAGTGGGCAGAGGAGATGAACAGACATTTTTCCAAAGAAGATATACAGATGGCCAATAAACATATGAAAAGATGTTCGACATGACTAATCATCAGGGAAATGCAAATCACAACTACCCTAAGATACCATTTTAGGCATGTTAAAATGTCTATAATCACTAAGACTAAAAATAACAAATGTTGGAGAGGGTGTGGAGAGAAGGGAACCCTCATACACTGCTGGTGGGAATGCAAACTGGTGCAGCCACTATAGAAAACAGTATGGAGATTCCTCAAAAAGCTAAAAATAGAACTACTGTATGACCCAGCTATCCCACAACTGGATATCTACCCAAACAATTTGAAATCAACAATCAAAGTAACATATGCACCCCTATGTTTATTGCAGCACTAGTCACAATAGCCAACACATGTAAGCAACCCAAGTGCCCATCGACTGATGATTGGATAAAGAAGATGTATTATATATATACAATGGAATGCTACTCAGCCAGAAAAAAAAGACAAATTCATCCCATTTGCAATAACATGGAAGGACCTAGAGGGAATTATGCTAAGCGAAAGAAGCCAGTCAAAGAAAGACAAAAATCAGATGATTTTGCTCATATTTGGAATATAAACAAGTACAGCTCTTAGAGTCAACTTCATGACTTGGGGTTAGACAAAGATTTCTTAGGACATAAAGAGACATTAGTCTGAAAAACAATGGACTACACTAAAATGAAGAATTTGGGTACAGCAAAGGGACCAATTAGAGTCAAAAGCAGGCTGTGAAGGAGCTAATATTTGCAATGTATATAATCAACAAAGTAATTGTATCTGGAATATAGAAATCATTTCTGCAAGTAATTAGAATATGAAAGACGACAGAAAAATAGCAAGACTTGAATAAGCATTTTTCAAAAAAGAATATCAATACATTAAAAAAACCAACTTCAGGAAAATGGAAATGATAACAAAAATGAAATACCACTGAAATATATATCAACTAGAATATCTAAAAGTAAAAAATGTTTATACACACAAACAAAAGCAACTGTCATATATCAGAACATTTTCTATTCTTGTTGGAAGAAGAACACATTTTTATGACTACTGTTTTGAACATTTGTGATACTATCTACTAAGATAAACACAAGAATAATCTATGACTAATAATTCCATTCCTAGTTGTAGTCCCAACAAAGATGTATTCTAGAACTTTTGAGAACGAGTCTCAGTTTAATGCACCCCCAATTAGTGTCACATTGTGATAATGACGATTGCAAAAGAGATTTTAAATTTCTATTTCTAATAAAAATCTCATCAAAACTGCTTTTCCTATTAAACTTAATTAAAAGTAATTTTCCTTTTCTTGCCATATATAATATATATCCTTCATTATATGTAGTGGCTGTATCTAAGATTCAAGTAGAAAAACGGCAAAAATAATAATATAGCTATTATCTGGTGGTCTTAGTAATACACTTTTTCAAGAAATGTGTTTCAAAATGACTGCTTATCTGTGGGAAGGAATAGGTACTTCATTTTTAATAAGATTACAAAATGAGAAGACATTTACTCAATGAAATATATCAAATATAACTACTTCAAGAAACACTAATATTATAGAAAATAAATCTACTTTACCTCAGTTCATGAATTAATATTAAATAATATTTTCTTATTTAACACTACCTAAAGTAATTTTAAAATTCAAACCCTATAGAACTTTATTTTTATCAAAAATGATATGAAAAAGATGAAATACATCAGTAAACACTGAACATTTATTTTATAAGAAAATTATGTACATTCAGATGTGTAAATATCCAGACTAATTTAAAAACTTGGTCAAATTAAAAATAAAAGTCAATGTTTTCCTATTTTTGATATAAAACATTCTTATTTTTAATAAAATCTCATTATTTTGAGCATAGATTTCTCTTCTCAACCTCTGTTTTTCTCGTGGATTAATTTTTAACATGTTTCTCAGTAAGCATACGAATAAATGTTATAATTAATGTAAGACAGTCAATATTAAATGTTTGTGTTTATAAATAAAACGTGGATTACAGGAAGAAAAAAAGACGGTCATCAGATTACCATATTTAACTCTCATAAGGACAGCTAGTGTCCTGTTCTTACTTAAGCTGAAGGCCATGAAGCTCCTAATGAAAGAAGATGTCTATAATTCTAATCAATCCATTTATCTCATCAGGAAGTACTTTAGAATTATTTTAAATTATCTCTAATATTCAAAAAAGGAATAACTTTGGTACTTAGATATATTTTTCTTTAAGATTAAAGAAAATTACACTGTAGCTTTACATTTTGCTAAAACAATTTTATGTAAACTGTAAGTAGTAATAATAAAACTTATATTATACTTCCTTTGATTGAAATTAACCTTTTGGAATATCTACATTATCTAAAGATTAATTTCTTTAATACTTATACCAAATTTTAAACCAATACAAATTAAGTATAGTAAAAGACATAAAAATCACTGTTTTGATCTATTTGTTGAGTAGTAACTCAGTGCTGATGACAGCTTTTTTATGCAATTATATACAAAACAAATTAGTTTGAAGCCATTAGTGGGGGGACTCTTGAGTGGAGATGCATTGTACATTGACATTTGCAAAATTGTTGAGTCTAAAAATACTGAATGATAATTCTCTCTATAACAAATTCTTAGAAAACAATTGCTTCTATTATGATGTATTTTCTCTGAAATCTCACTTATTGAACCACTCTTGGTAATTAAGTTTAAAATGGCTTAAGTTGAAATGTAATTTGCATTCACCTAACAAAGAGAACACTATCCACCACAATTATAAAATGGTGTATTCCTAATAAAACATGACTAGCCTTTGAATATGTGGGTTCAAATGAGATATGACTGAATAATTTTTTTGAAACATGTCAAAGTCAAAATACGAGGCAATTTTCTTCTTACATGCTTCAAAAATGTTCATTGATTTTTACATAGTAGATTGCCACTTTATTTTTCTACCATATAGATACAAGGGAGCTCTTGCAGTCTCTTGAATATGTTTATTATTCCCTTCCTCACAGTCTGAGTGCATTTTCCTCATTCTTCTCTTGATCAATGTCTACTTATTTCTCAAGTCTAACATGGATATGGCTTCCTCAGGGAAACCTTCTCCCGACCTGAATACCAAGTTACCTCACTCATTGTACGCTCTCATGCACCCAACCACGACGCTGACCATATTTTGTGATTACTAAATTAATACCTCTTTATTCAACTTGGTAACTCCCCACTTGGACACATAGTACACAATAAAGAGCTAACAGATAATGAAAAGGGTCACTCAGAAACATGACAGAGCTGAGCTGTATCAAAAATAACTGATATTACTGTACAGAAATGAAAAGAAAAACCTCTATTTTGTTCTGTTCTAGCCCATCAAGTACAAACTGTCTTTAAATGTTTTTGCAGTCTATTCTCTATGGAGAGTTTGTGAATCCTCAGTACATGTTTCCTGAGTGTTACAAAGCTGCAAAGGAAATCCGAAAGATTGCACTTTCTTGCCCCCAAAATTAATCATAGTGACCAAAACCTTTTTAAGTGAAAACAGTGCCACTATTCTTCTGCACATTGATGCATTATCCTTGAGGCCAACAGAGGCTCAAGACATTTTGGTATCTTAGTTTGCCTCTCTTAATGTACTCAAAAGATAGACTAAAGAAAGTGTTAAATTAGCAACAGTCACTGTGACCACAGGAGAAATGACATTTATTGAGGGAAAAGAAAATACCTGTATGTAAAGCAGATGTAAAAATATTTTACAAGGTAATGAAAACATGAATGTTCATAACGTTTATTCCAAGTTATCAACATTGTGTGATATATGTGCCTGAATATAACCTTAAAGTGAAACAGCATCATGGGTCATATTTTTTAGAAATTATTTATCAAAATCAGTTAAATCATAAAATATTTTAAAGCACCTATCTAAAAATATCCCCTACTTGTGATGGAATTGTTCTGAATCTCAACTGTGGTGGTGATACGTATCTAGATGTGTGCTAAAATTGCACAGAACTTAACACACACCCACATATTGCATGTAAAACTGGCGAAATCTGAGGTACAGTCAATTCCTTTGTTTTGGTAGAAAAGTCATATAAAACATTACCACTGAGCGAACGTATACGAGGTCTCTTGCATTATTTTTTATAACTGTATGTGAATCTACAATTATCTCAAAATTGAAAAGCTAAAAAACAAATCCTCCGACACACACTATAAATTCCTTGAGGGCATGGACTCAGTCTTATTCACCACTGTGTTCTAACATCTAACAAGATGCCTTGTACTTTGTAGCCAAGAAATAAATCGTTGTTTAACAAATACGTGTTTTCCTGTGGAGTAAGCATGAGTGAAAGGGGAAGCTTCAATACCGGGAAAGCAGTCATGTAGAAGGCTTCATTCCCTAAAAGGACTAATGATATTCCAAGTTTGTATCAATCAGTTTTGCTTTTGCAAATTATTAGAATTAGAATTGCATATAAAAGCAAGCCTCTAGTTTATGAGACAGAAATATTTCTCACTCATTTTAATATTTCTTTTCTTTAAAAAAAGTGTAATACAAAGAAAAACATTTTCTGTAACCCCAAAATTCTGAAGTAAGATACATATATTATATATACTTTCTTATTAATTAAAAATTTTAAGAAACACTGCCACCACAACCACCAATAAAAAATACGAGAATGCAATAAAACGTTAACATTTGATAATAATAAATTAGCATAAACTGTCCCATTTTGCTAGAGTAGATCTCGCATTCCAGTGGCAGTAGACTCCACGCACCTCACAATGAGAAGCCCTCAGCTATCTCTCCTTTCTTTTTAGATTCAGTTATTATTATTATCATTATTAAATATTATCATATAAAAACTTCCCTCGTTTCTTACACTGTCTTTCTATATCAGCAGAATAACTTTGCCATCTTATATACTATGTGAAATATTAATAAGCACTAACATCAGACATCAGCTTTCCAAACCCTAACATTGAGGATGAGATCACGTCCCCTGGCATGAATTTTTTCTCCTGTAAACTCTTTATCTCTTTAAAACAAAGATTATCCAAATTTGTCCAATGTTCCAATTTCATGTAAATAATCAAAATGATACTACATTTCTGGGAATGCTTTTTCAAAGTTTTATTTCCTCTGAGGTCCCTTATATAAAAGTTACATAAACTACAAAAAAGTAAAAACCACAAATAAAAATATAAAACAATTTACTAAATCTCTATTTATTTATCATATCCCTACTGCAAGCATTCTTTTATCATTTTGATCTCTTTATTTCTGACAATCTTTTCAGTTAACCTAAACATGATGTAGATTTGGCACTTTTATGCATTGATGCTGCCTAATTTAAAAATTAGATAATAATCCTTCAAGAAGATAGACTTAGATAAACATTATAAAATACTCATAGTAAATCTTTCTGTTACTATTTAAAAATGAACATTAACAGTCTTTTAAAAAAATATAATTTTGCGTATGTTTTTCAGAGTGAGTCACAAAAAAATACCAAATGTGTTCCAAATTCTTTATAGGATTAAAACGAGAGACGATATTCTGTGTAATGGGTAAAAGGCAGAGCAGATTTGGTAATTCCACCTGCACACACAAAATATATACATACAATATGGATATACTAAATAGTACATATTTTACAAATTCAACACATATTTTTCATATTAATATTTTATACATTTATATAATTAAATATGTTTATATATATGAATATATAATATATAGTGAGAATTAACGTTTGCAATCACACATCAAATTTCAAGAAAATTTAAAGTTAATTTTTAATTTTTTTAAAATTTAAAACTTCTATTCAAAATCAGTATTCTATTACTAGAATAGTCATTTAAATTGTGAAGTCTATAAAAACCATGTTATTACTGCACATATTATTGGCATATGGTGGAGAGTTTTAGTAAAATTCACATATTTAACTCAAATAAGAGCTTTAATATTTTCTTCAATTGCCAATCTATGTTACACATAAACATATTTATACAAACAGAAGCTGACACCCATTGAAAATGGTCATTATATGTATTTCAATAAGGTTATTTGTGGTCTCCCTTGCTTACTGATAAACAACCTTATTGGAAATGGAGGAAATATAAAGAATTTGTATCTTTGATTATGGCTGATGTCTAGTGCAAGCCAAATTGTCTTTAGATTGTGAAACAATAGATGCTCTGGTTATACGAAAAACGTTTTTAAATTACTTAAAGACGACCAAAGTGGAAAAAAACAATTCATTTGACAAGGCCAACAGCTGTATCACTTTGATAAGCACTAAAAAAAAAGAAATCACAACACATGCATCTTGTTGTTTTCACCTTGATAGTCTATACGGAGAAATTCACTTTGTGCCAATAGGCACTGCAGAAAACTTAGTTTCCCTGTCAATATGACAATTTGAATAACATTACCCACAATGCCTTACATTGTGATTTTGCTTTGAAAACAGATTTAATTGAGTCTTACTGAGCTGCATTAATGTGTCTATTTAAATTGAGCAAACCTCATTATCTCACATGAAACTTATGCCACCTCTGGTGTGACAAAGCTAATGCAATTAAAGTTGGGCATATACATTGACTGAGTATTGTGAACATGCAGTCTATCTGGCGAAGTTCATTATACACCAGGGACTGGACAGTTTGTACCATATCCACTGCAACTACAATATACCTTTCAATGCAATATTATCCTTGATACAAAGATGCACAAAACCCAGAATCAGAGGGCCATTGGGGGGTAAATATCTATGTGGAGTTAAGGATTTAAGGGTATCTTAGGGGTAAATATCTACGTGGATTTAAGATGTTCTATCTCATACATTTTGGTTCTATACTTTGAAAGCTCAATTTTCTGAAACGTTCATAAGATACGGACTTTAGCTCTTCATATTATCCTAAAAAACATTAAATTGGAAGAGATCATCATTTCTCATTTCTGATTCTACATGTAAGGAGCTTAGGTGTTGCTGCTCTATCCTAATAACAAGTAAAAAGCTAAACAAATGGGAAAATCAACAACTTTTCTAGGATCCATAAGAGATGGAAGGACACAGGCCAACTGCTGCCCTCTAGATTGGAGGGATAGATGCATGAATACTCTTACTCTGCTTACCAGAGCAGATGGAAATGGAAACTACCACAGAAACAAGGGCCAGGATAGGAAAACCTGGGCTGTAATCGATGAATTACTGGAAGCTCAATAAGGACAAATCTGAGAGTTCAAATCTCCAGGGGTACCCAGTCATAGGGATGCCTCCACAATTTTGTGAGACTTACCTCAAGGAAGTCAACCAAATTCTCACAGGAAAGATCTGAGAAAAATCCCCCCTGCTTCCAGCAAAGCAAGGGAAAAAGGAACCATTTTGAAAAATATCAGCACGCTCTGTTCTCAACGGGGGATGCCCAATAGAGGAACTATTTAACCAGGGCCTTATCTGCTGGGTCTTATCAGAGTGTAACTCACCTGGGAGAAGAGAAATACCTAACTCCAGCCCATTTCAACCCTCCAGTCCCACCTAAGGAGAGAGAAAAGAACAACTGAAAAACACTTGTGAAGTTCACAACCCAGAGGCATAGGCTCACTAAAAGACTGAGACCTACTCATGGGACTATAGAACACATCCACTCCCTCAGCACCTCACCTCCACATTACTAAAAGCTGTCTGTTCTTCCTTTTACTCAGTAGATCAAGCCCAGCTATCAAGAAAAAATTACAGGGCATACTAAAGGGCATAAAACCCCACAATTTGAAGAGACAGAGCAAGTATCAGAACCAGATATGGCAGAGATGTTGGATTATCAGGTTGAGAATTTAAAAAAGCTATGATTAACATGCTAAGGACTCTAATGAATAAAGTAAATTGTGTGCAAGAAGAGATGAACAATGTAAGAAGAGAGATGGATATTTGAAGAATGATCCAAAAAGAAATGCTAGAGGTCAGAAACACTGTAATCAAAATAAAGAATGCATTTTAATGGGCTTATTAGTAGACAGAGCACAGCTAAGGAAAGAAACTCTCAGCTTGAGGATATGTCAATAAGAACCCCCAAAACTGAGAAACAAAGACAACGAAGAAAAAAAACAGGATATCCAACTACAAAAGATATAACACACATGGAATGAGACTACCAGAAAAAAAAAAGCAAACAGAATATTTGAAACAATAAGGAATTATTTTTCCCCAAATTGATGTCAAACAACAAACCACAGACACTGGAAGCTCAGAGAACACCATACAAGATAAACGCCAAAAAACTACACCTAGGCATATCATTTTCAAAGTACAGAAAATCAACAATAAAGAAAAAATTTTGAAAAAAGTCAGAGGAAAAAAACATATTTTATATGGAAGAATAAAGGTAAGATTAGGTCTAACTTCTACTCAGAAATCATGCAAGCAAGAAGACAGTGGAATGAAATATTTACAGTGTTGGGAGAAACAAACCACCAACCTAGAATTCTATACCCTGAAAATTATTCTTCAAAAGTGAATGAGAAATAAAGGACAAAGTTGAACTTAATAACAGCATCAATCAACTGGATATAACTGACATCTATAGACTACTTCATCCAATAACAGCAGAATACACATTCTTCTTTAGTTCACATGGAACATTCCCCAAGATACACCACATTCTGGATTATAAAACACTCCTTAGCAAGTTTAAAAGAACAGAAGTCATACAATGTCTGCTCTGAGATCAAATGGAATTAAACTAGAGATCATTAACAGAAGACTGGAAAATCCCAAAATATGTGGAGATTAAACAACACACTTCCAAATAACTCATGGATGAAATAAGAACTATCAAGAGAAATTTAAACATATTTTGAACTAAAAAAAATAGAAATACAACTTATCAAAATTTGTGGAATGCAGTGAAAGCTATGCTTAGAGGGAAATTTGTAGCATTAAATGCAAATATTAGAAAAGAAGATAGATCTAAAATCCATAATCTAAGTTTCTGCCTTAGTAAACCAGGAAGAAAAGAGCAAGTTGAATTCAAAATAAGCAGAAGAAAAGAAATAATAAGAATTAGAGCCAAAATCAGTAAAACTGAAAACAAGAAATAGATCTATATGAGGAATACTACGAAACTTTAATGAATGAAATCAATGAATTAAACAAATGGAGAAATAATCTATGTTCATGGATACGAAGACTCAGTATTGCCCAAATATCAGTTCTTCCCAACTTGATCTATAGATTCAATGCAATCCCCATAAAAATCTCAGCAAGTTATTTTCTCGATATCAACAAACTGATTCTGAAGTTTATATGGAGAGACAAAATACTCAGAATAGCCAAGACAATACTGAAGCAGAAGAACAAATTTGGAATACTGATGCTACCAGGCTTTAAGACTTACTACAGTCATATGGCACATAATAATGTTTCAGTCAATGACAGACCACACATTCGATGGTGGTCCCATACGATTAGGAGTTTATATAGGCTAGGTGTGGTAAGCTATACCATCTAGGTTTGTATAAGTATTCAAGGGGAAGAAGACATTTTTCTCTACCCTTTTAGGTTCTTCTCACTGGTCTAATAAGATTAAAAGGAGAAAAACAAACAAAAGTTTAATAAGATATATACATGGAGAAAGCCAGGAAAATCAAGTAACTCACCAAAATGGCTGAAGCCCTCACCTTAAATACCATCCTCAGTTAAAAACAAAAGCTGTTGGGAGGAGAGAGTCAGAGACTTCGATGGGAGGGAACGAAGGCAATTCACAGGTAGGTGTAAAAGAGCAAATGTTTGGAAAACAAGTGTTTGTTTGGCCACAGAAACAGAGGAACACAGAGGGGAGCCCAATAAACAGGCTTTTCTAGATTCTTCCCTGTCTACCACCTAATTCGTGTTATGCTAAGGTAACTCACTTCCTGAGACAAGTTTTTTTATCGAAATTTTTTTAGGCAGTTAAGGGGGAGGTTAGAGGAAACATTTTCTGAGTTTTTTGTTTCTTAAAAACAATCAGCATAAAATAATCCTCATGTTAAACTGACACATTTTGAGGTGGCAAATTTTCTCCCCCTGATGTTCACTCAGTGATCAAATTACCTAATGACACATTTCTCAGAACATATCCCCATTGTTAAGGGATGCATGACTGTATAAATCTACAATAATCAAGATAGTGTGGTATTGGTGAAAGAAGAGACAAATAGATCAATGGAATGGAATAGAGAGCCCAGAAATAGAGCCACATTAATGTAGTTAATGCATCTTTGATAAAGGTGCAAAGACAATACAATGGAGCAAAGATAGTTTTTTCAATCAGTAGTACTAGAACAACTGTACATCCACACGCAAAAACAAAAAATGAACCTAGACAAAGACCTTACACCCTTCACAAAAATTAACTCAAAAGAGATCATAGACCTAAATGTAAAAAGTGAAACCATAAAACTCGTAGAATATAACATAACAAAAAATCCTAGATGCGCTTGGGTATAGTGATGACTTAGATACAACACCAAAGGCACAACCATGAAAGAAATAATTAATAAGCTGAACTTCATTAAAATTAAAAACTACGGCTCTGCAAAAGGCAAAGTCGAGAGAACGAGAAGACAAGCCACAAACTAGGAAAAATATATTTGCAAAAGACACACCTTATAAAAGACATCAA
Source organism: Equus asinus (assembly GCF_041296235.1). Lineage (NCBI taxonomy): Eukaryota > Metazoa > Chordata > Mammalia > Perissodactyla > Equidae > Equus > Equus asinus. Next base: position 56,219,582 of record NC_091793.1, read on the forward strand.
AAATACACAAAGAACTCTGAAAACTGAGAAATAGCAAACTGAAAAGATAGAAAAATGCAACTTATATACAAATATAATAATATTTATTAATATAATTATATAAAAATAAATATAAAACAGTATATATATATTTTCATCTGTTAGTCACTATCTGATTTACATCTGACAATATCAGACTTTTGCCCAGATGTGGAAAAGAGCTTAGGGGAAAAGTATGATGTTATATTTCATTTAGGGATAGTTCAGCAATATGTAATTCACTTCCAAATGTGCCTAGCTCATAATACAGCATCTTGAATTTTAGGAATATATGAAGAAACGTTTGGATCAGGAGCTTGAGTAAATATATTTCTTGAGCATTGTCTGAAACACCAAAAGTCAGTAATAACCCAAAATGTCCATCATTAGGCAAATAGGTCCATAAAGTATAGGGTAGATGTACTGTGGAATGTTAAAAGAAATGCATTAGCTATTTTAACATGGCTAGATCTCCAAAGCATAATGTAGAATGAAAACAAAATAAAACAAAATAAACTAGACAGTTTGTATGTTAACAAAAACGAACATTAAACTTTACATATAAACATAACAATAAGTGTGAGGTAATAAATTAATTGGGCTGGAAGAATTCACCACAAACTCAGGACTTAATTTGCTTCTATAAGAAGCACAAGAGTGGATATGTGAGAGGTTGGGGAACCTGACTACATGGCTAAAAGTAGAGTAGTTAGTTTTCACGCATAAGGAAGATAGTATGCATATATTTCTTAGTTCATTTTTAGAATAGACTATTCACAAGAAAATGACTAGAAGAGTGGATGTCAAACTATTAACAAATGTTCATAGTGAATAGTGGAAATTCGTGATTATAATTTATTTTATATCTTTTTCACATATTTAATTTTTTCATTTCTGTATATACTTTGAACTAGATGTATAGAAATTCACTTCTAAATATTCTGAAACTTTATGTTTAAAACAAAGATCAAGTAATGACTTTGAAAAACAAAATTTTGAATGGAACATACTTATCTAATAACTGGAGTTATTATTTTAGAAGGAAATTAGAGTACAGAGTACATGGAGATTTCCCTCTTCACCACATGTATCTCTGCATTGTTTTTAACATGAGAGTGCATTCATATAGAATATGTATAACTAAAAATGCAGTAAAACCGTAATAAAGAAAAAACCTCTTAAAGTATGGCAAAAAAATGTACAAGGATAGAAATATCAAGTGCTTTCACAAATGAGGATAATGTTGCAAGCTGTACTTTATATCTATTTGTTACGAGGAAGCCCAATTTCTGGCAATGTGAACTTTACAAAGATAAAGAGATCAACTGCATTACTAAAAATGCCCATTAAGCTAAAACAAAATCCAAGTGCTTATAAGTACATCTTTCCTTTGTTTAAAGAAAAAGAAGTCAGTTGAACGTAATCTTGTAAATATCCTCAGAAGAGGACTGTTTGTTTTGTATCAAGCCTTGTAATCTGCATTTAACAAATACCTGACCTGATATTTGAAGGTTATTGATTTTGAAGAACTGAAAGTGAGTGGATGGCATAATTTTCACAAAATCCTATGTGAAAGTTAAAGCAGTTGCAATCAGTTCTAATCAGATGCCTTTTCAAGACAAAGTATATGTCAATACATCAATTATGTGGTACTATAGGTGATCAATGCTCCTTTCTACAGGTTTCGAGATAAATGGATATAGCTTATGATAAATAAATGAGGTAATTAATTTATAAACAAAATGTAATTATATCATGTCTACAAAAATATAATCAATTTTGTCTTAGAAATGATAATATATAGTTTTTCATGAGGACAATAATTACATGTAAGCCCATTTGGCTATTTAATCTAGTCTTAATATGAATAAAATCCATACTACTTACAAATAAAGGTTACTTGTCTTCCTCTGTTATACAGCAAATTAGTTTTCAAGTCACCACAAGTAGTAGCTTCTCAAAGGTTCGTTTCAATGTGAAATTGTGTTAATGAACTTTTAATAGTATATTTTATTATATTTTATACTTTGAATGAGTCTGATACTCAAGCATGGTTTTGTACCTTGACACTTTATTTATTTGGAAAATATTGATATACTAAGTTATGCAGATATTCCAAAGATTGAAGCCTTTCTTATCAAACACTATTAGTTATTTTTCTTGGAATGACAGGCTCTCATTGATCACTTTAGAGAAAATGTCTGCCAGATACGCAGTCTGAATAACCATAGTTTGTCAGTCTTTCTCTATATTAAAATTGTATTCCACAAATGAAGCAGCTAGTTTGCTTGCAGCTCAAAAAATTGTACAGTGTTTTTCATCAAGACGATCACGGTGGAGCGGGTGCTGCAGAGGCTCTTGGGCACCTTCTCCATTTGGTTAGGAAGAGTATTAAATGTGTAAGCAAAGGAGGAGTTTTAATACAATTAGTATTTTTAATGCTTCAAGAAGTACATTTTAAAAGGAAACCAGCTTTTTAACAAAAATTGTGAGTGTATAGCAGTGACAAATAGGACTAGTGGCACTAGTACCACTATGTTGATTCCTGCTAAAGAGCGAGCACTTTGACCCACTATGGCTTCTGTATCATCAGTGCAAATGTCAACCAAGACAAAAAGGTAAATAACATTTTAGTATTACTGTGGGAAAAGTTTTGACCTCATGAACCTCTTGAAAGAGTCTCAGAGAACCCAAGTATTCTGTAGATCAGGCTTTGTGAAATCACTTCAAAGAGGGCAGCCACAACTAAGCTCCAGACACTTATTGCCTTGAGGTAATGCAGGCAAAAAATGGCCAGATTGTCAGCTTATAGAAGAATTGGGAATATTTTTTTATGGCAACACTTCAATATTACTTGCAACTAATTGAACTTACTTCCAGTCTTGTCTTGGGTTTCCATACCCGCACGCCAGAATTTTAAACGTTTATGTGGAAGTGTTAACTGGGTCCAGATAATCTCAACAACACCTTAGCCTCAAAACTGCATCCTTGAAATGGCTCCCACAGTGAGAATGGCAGACTGAACATTCCATGGACAGAGGAACGGGTGAAGAACCTCCGATTGCCCAGGTCTGGCTTGAGAGTCAGTTGGTGGTCACGTCCTCCCGATGACCTCCTCCAACAAAATAAAATGAAACATTGGTCAGGGTATTTGAAATAAGATTTGAACTAGTGCCTGTGCTGGCACCTGTTAGCCTTTGTATCATCTTAGGGGAGTTGCTTATCCTTTATGCCTTGATTGCTGCATCTGTGTAATGAAAAGTGAAATGATGCGGGGTCGGTGAGCCGAGGAGTCGAAAGAAATATTTCTTAGACTCTCAAGATCTGGCAGTAGTGCTCTTTTATTTAGAGAATAGTGTAGCATGGGGACAGGACCCATGGGCAATCAGAGCTTCTGCTGCCGCCGCTTCTGCTGCCCCCGCTGGCATGAGGACAGGACCCACGGGCAGTCAGAGCTCCTGCTGCTGCCCCGAGTTGAGGGTTAGGGCTAAATTTAAGGCATAGGTATATGATTCATCTCTTTACAAGACAAAGGAAAGAACATGAAAAAAAGTTAAAATGGTATCAGTGCAGGTGGGATCTGGTCATTGGGTGATCCCATGACTTTTAGACAAGAATCAAATCGGTTAAAGTAAAGGTTAGAAAGGTTAGACGCCACCACCCTAAACCAGTTACATGAGATTGCCAGACAGCAACCAACTTAAGTTCTTGCCTTCCCCATTAAGAGCTTCTAGGGACAAGGTCATCTCTCCTCTTCTTCCTGGTACAGAGAGGGAGGCACCTTTTACAGATAGAGATTTACCTTACAAATGTAAATGTGTCCCAACAAGGGCAAGTTCCATTCCCCAGAGCCTCCTTCCCTGTCCCAGTTTATCGAAAGCAATCAACCCAAAACAATCCTGATGCCAAAGAGACATATCCTGGGGTGGCCAATTTCAGGTCCCTACAAGGTCATCCCCCCTTCCTTCACAAACACAAATGTCTCAAAAGGGCAAGCAAAATTCCAGTCCTCGGAGCCTGCTTCTCATCTACAGTTTTAAAAGTAACCAGCCTAAAAATCCTCATCATAAACCATTTTAAAATTAAGCAGCCTAAAAATCCTCATCATGGACCACAGGAAAAGATAAATAATATTCATTGAACTGTAGTTTTTTATTTAATTCTCCTATCATCCTTATGAGATTTGCATTATTTTCATCAATTCTCAGGTTGGGAAATAGTGGAACAGAGTTTAAATCAGAATTTTTAAGTGGCACGGTGAAGCTTAGATCTGAAATTTCATCAGAGTTTTACTAGAATTTGCCTGGAATTCTATGCTGGAAAAAGAGCAACAAATGCTAGAAACCACTATAAAGTGTACTTCCTCTGCTGAGTATTTCCACCTAAGATATGTCTCTCTGAGTAGTTTTTACTTAATTGAATGTTTTTCTGACTAAATTTACTACTCAGAGTTTCTCAGAAAATCTCTCTCCTCTTAGTTGGAGTTATCATCCTTGAAATATGCTCTTCGGTATATTTATAAGCACAGCTACCTTTGATCACAAAAGACAACTGTTATCATGGATTCAATTTCAAAGTGCTTCATTACCATTAATTATTTGATGGAGAGCTTTCACAGAAAAAAAGATGTCTGAAAAATGACAATCTCTTTGCTCAGTTGCCTTTATGATCATTTACTAAGTCAAAACAAAACCAAACCTCAACTAACCTGAAAATAATTTTCCCTCTCCAAATTTTCATCCTTCTATAATCATCAGAAAATTTCATTACAACATTTGGACATAGGAATATATGGGGAAAACAGAGAAGTTTCCTACAATATAATTTCTATTCAGCTTCCAGTCACAGCACATGACACAGGTGACACTGTCCTGTGCCATCCCAACCATTAATTTGCTTGCTCATTACCCTCCCTCAGCAGTTTCCAAACGTTTTTCTTTCAGGGTCCCTTTGTACGCTTAAAAATCACTGACGATCCCAAAGAGCTTTTGTTTATGTGGATTATATCTTTAGATATTTACTGTATTTGAAAGTAAAACTCAGATCATCTAAACATATTTATTAATTAAACATATTAATAAAAAGCATATATGTTAACAAAAATAACAGTTTATGAAAAATAAATATATTTTCCAAGGTATCATTTTATACTTTCAAAATCATTATTTCATATTTTTGCAAATCAAATCTCTTCAATATGTGGATTAATAGAAGTCCTCAGGATTCTTATATATTCTTATATCTGCTCCTGTGTTAATCTGTGATGATGTCATATGTTATGTAGCCTCTGGAAAATCTCACTGTGTACTTGTTAAAGAATAAGAGTAAAGAAGACAAATGAAATCTTTGTCTTATTTTAACAGTTTCATTGAGCTATAATTTACATACCACAAAGTTTACCTATTTAAAGTATCCAATTCAATGTTTTGTAGTATATTTACAAAATTATGCAGTAATCACTATCATCTAATTTCAGACCATTTTCATCAGTGCAAAAAGAAACCCTATATGCGTTACCTGGCCCTCTCCATTTTCCTCCCTGCAGTGTCTTGTGTAGGGGAGGAAGACATTTCCTCTTCCCAAATGTGGGTTCATCTGGCCAGAGAACGAATTAAATTCACATGAGACAGAATAGCAAGAGAAAATTAAGCAAAACTTTATGAGGAACCATGGCCCGGGGCCTTTCTTCCCGAAGGAAGAAAGGGCACCAAAGAAGTGAGGTGCACAGAGTGGTTGTATACCCCCAAACAGGGTGTTTCACATGTGATTGAAATGTCCCTCCCACAATAGTCACAAGATTGCCGTGTTGGCACAGTGCTTGATGGACACAGCAGGTAGTGGTCTGCTCTCTCGGTAGGCGTAGCCGGAGGCAAGTCTATCCTCTGGAGCTGGGCGGTCACAGGTGAGCGCAGCAATCAATTCCTTCCCTAAGGAAAGATGCTTAATCCTTAAAGAAATGCCAATGTTGGGAGGGGGAGGGAAGTCAGTTACAGGAGGTTACCAGACTAGCACAATAAAATGCAGATTTAAGTCCTTGCCTTTGGTATTGATTAAGAGTTTTTAGAGAGAAGGTCATCTCCTTTCTTCTTCCTGGTACAGAGAGGGAGGCACCTTTTACAGATAGAGATTTACCTTACAAATGTAAACGTGTCCTAACAAAGGGCAAGTTCCATTCCTCAGAGCCTCCTTCCCTCTCCCAGTTTATCAAAAGCAATCAGCCTCAAATAATCCTGATGCCAAAGAGACATATCTTGGGGTGGCCATTTCCAGGTCCCCACACTTGCAACCACCAATTTTCTTTCTGTCTCTATGAAATTGCCTATTCTGGACATTTTATGTAAATAGTATCATAAGATATGTGGCTTTTTGTGACTGCTTTCGTTCATTTATCATGCTATATTAGAGTTACAATCATGTTGCAACCTGTGCCAGTGATTCATTCATTTTATTGCCAAATAATATTCCATTGTGTGGATATACTACACTGTGCTTATCTATCCATAAGTTGAAGAGCATTAGTTTTTTTCTATTGTTTTTTGTTATTATGAATAACTCTGCCATGAACATTAGTGTACAAGACTTTGTTTGGACGTATGTTTGCATTTCTCTTAGTTAGATACCTCAGAGTGAAATTGCTGGGTCATTGGTAACTCTATGTTTAACATTTTACAGAACAGCCAAACTGTTTTCCCAGCAGCTATACTATTTTACATTCCCACCATCAATGTCTGAAGGTTACAGTTTATCTACGTTCTCACCAACACTTGCTATCGTCCATCTTTTTTATTTTAGCTAGTCTAGTGTGTAAATATCTCATAGTTTTGATTTACATTTCCCTAATGACTAATGATGTTGATCATCTTTTCATGTACTTATCTCTTCACATATCTTCTTTAGAGAAATGTATATTTAAGCTCTTAGCCCATTTATTAGTTTGACTGTCTTTTTATTATTGAGTTATAAGAGTTCTTTATATATTTTGGTTATAAGTCCTTGTGATGGTTAATTTTATGCGTCAATTAAACTGAGTCACTGAGCCCAGATTTGGTCAAACACTATTCTAGACGTTCCTGTGAAGGTGTTTTATTGGATGAGATTAACATTTAAATTGTGGGCTTTGAGTGAAGCAGATTATTCTGCATGATGTGGATGGACCTCATCCAATCAGATAAAGGCCATTGAAAAAAACAAACAAAAAAAACCACTTACTTCTCCCAAGAAGAAGAAATTCTGTCAGCAGACTGTCTTTTGGACTCACAGTGCAGCTTATCTCTGGGTCTGGAGACCTACCCTGCAAACTTATGCTGCAGATTTTGAATTTACCAAGCCTCCACAATCATGTGAGCCAATTCCTTAAAATAAGTCCCTCCATGCATACGCACATCTTGTTGGTTCTGTTTTTCTGGAGAACTCCGACTAATACACTACCTTAACAAATCCATGATTTACAAACATTTTCTCTCTGTTTCTAGGTAGTCTTTCCATTTTCTTAAATGGTGTCCTTTGAAGCACAAATTTTTAAATTTTCTTTTTAAGTTCAGCTTATGAATCTTCTCTTTTATTGTATATGCTTTTGATGTCATATCTAAGAAATCATTGCCTAATCTAAGTTCATCCGGATTTACTCCTCTATTTTCTTTTAAGAGTTTTACCATTTCAGTTCTTGTATTTAGGTTTATGATCCGCATAGAGTTAATGTTTGTTTATGGTGTGAGATAGATGGGTAAATTCATAATTTTGCATGTGTTACCCAAAAATCTCAGCAATATTTGTTGAATTTAGTATTATTTTGAAAATACATTTGCCCCCACAGACTCACAGAAAGGTTCCTGAACCACTCTTTGAGACCTCCTGACTGTAGCAATCACTTTAGTTGAAAACTTAGCATTTCTGATTTACTTTAGCATGTGGTTGTTCAGCCTCATATCAGTCAAATATTTATCTTGTATTATCTTGGGTAAGAGAATTTAGAATAATAACAACGTATAATGTCATTTGGCAAAGGAGTGAATCCTTATGGATTTCCTAAATACACATTGAAACTGGATTTTTTTTCCTCCGGATTTCAGTCTTTAAATCAAGAGTAAGATCAATTGACATTTTCCCTGGGACACCCTTACTAGTGAAAAATTCCTTCCCTCTACATGTTTATGAACCTCCAATTTCGTAGTCCTAGAGTTCTGCTAACATTGTAATTTACTGCCTATTGCACTTCACTTTCTGTAAAATAATATGCATAAAAATATTTTCCTTAGGGACTTTCTTAGGTCATATGAACTGTGACTTCATTTCAAGCTTATCAAAAAACTACTGAAATGGCATGAAGAGAGCCACCAATTTTGAGTACTTACATGACACACCAAGCACTCAGATAGCTACTAAAATGTACATTATTATAATTAAACCTGAGAATAACCTGTGCAGTCAGTGTCATCCCCTTTTTAAAAAGAACAAAAGTAATGTTGGTTTAAGCTATCATTTCTAGAAAGCTATTCACTGAGACTAAAATACTGATCAGAGAATAATTCCAACTAAAGAACTACACTGAGAAAGAAATGAAAAGAGATAAGATCCATTAATATGCTTTGTTCCAAGTAAAATATGCCTAAAGGCCTAAAATTTTGTTAAATGAGATAGACTTTGTCATTGATGTGAGGGAACATTTTCTGAGGTGGGGGCTTCAGGAAAGTTGGAATGCTCTAAAACCCGGATGCTTTAGACTCTCATGAATTTCCTTTCCTATCACTGCTGATTACAAAGATATTTGCATGTAAATAGAAATTTTCTTCTGTGTAATCAGCAGGCTGCTCCTTCAGTTTGCTATGCATGCTCTCACCATGGATTCTTTTTTCCTCAGTCATCAATTCAAATATCACAGACACTGGCTATGACATCATCAAATAATACAAGATTAGAAATAGTCATGAGATCAAAAAGGCAAAAATGCTTTTGTACAAATGTCTCAAAAGTCTGCAATAGTTGTCACTTCGAAGTATGGGAAATTCTGATAGTTTTATGAGGTTTAGCCTACCAGAAGATGCGCCATCACTGTTGATGTTAATATTAATATGTGGATAGATAACTGTTAATCTCAACGAATATTCAACTTTACTCTCCCTCTTCAGAACTTTCATAGAACTTAACTGTGATCTCCTGTGGAATTTATCTCTTTGGAAGAATATATTATGTGTCAATCTCTTGCTCTAGTAAACTAGTGAGATAACTAGTATAATGTAAGAGTAGTTATTTTTTAATACTCTAAGGCATCTAGCTGAGTAGCTGGCTCATAACAAGTGGTAAATAATTACTTGCAGATTAAGTTAACAGAACCATGTAATATCCAATAGTTCAGTGGCTCAGTACAATTTAATGTGATACCTGTTTTCTCACATGAAACAATGTATAACCCATTAAAAGCTAGTTATTCCACAACATATAATGTGCTTTCAGGCAGAAAGAGGAAACATGGGGTCGGCCCAGTGGTGTAGTGGTTAAGTTCGTGTGCTCTGCTTCAGTGCCTGGGTACGTGGGTTCAGATCCCAGGCATGAACCTAGCAAAGCTAGTCAAGCCATGCTGTGGTGGCATTCCACATAAAATAGACGAAGATTGGCAATAAATGTTAGCTCAGGGCCAATCTTCCTCACACACTAAAAAGAAGCAGCACAATTCTGGCAAATCAACTGTATATGAATATCTTGAATATGCACATACTTTTTTTTTCAATATCAAAGCAGAATTTTTCAGAAAAGACAGAATGAGGGCATTAGCATTCAAAAATAACCATTTTCTAAAAAGTTTACAGGGGCTGGCTCAGTGGTGTAGAAGTTTTTAGAACTATAAAATAAAGAAGATTTCAGATGAACAATACATTCTATAAAAAAAGAAACTAAATGAATGACAGCCTCCTCCTATTTTTTTTTTTTTTTTTTGAGGAAGATCAGCCTTGAGCTACCAACCACTGCCAATACTGCTCTCTTTTTCTGAGGAAGATCGGCACCAAGCTAACATCCATGCCCATCTTCCTCCATTTTATATGTGGGATGCCTGCCACAGCATGGCTTGATGAATGGTGCATAGGTCCACATCTGGGATCTGAACTGGTGAATTCTGTACCACCAAAGCACAATGCACGAACTTAAACACTGTGCCACTAGGCCAGCCCCATCGTCCTAATTTTTAAGAAACCAAATTCTCATATTTGAGCAACTTCAAAAACAAAATATTATTTTAAATTACCTCCACCAATTTTAAATGAGACAAGCCCTGATTCTTTTGCCTTTAACTATCAATTCACAAATCCAATTGCTTACTTGACATCTTGACTCGAATATATAATAGGCCCTTCAAATGTAAGATAGCTTCCCTTAAAAAGGAAAATCCTAGATATGTCCCCAAACTTATTTCCCCTCCTAGAAAGGAATTTCCACTATTAATTCAGTTGCTCACGCCAAAAACAGAAGAGCAGTTCTTGATTCTTGCCTTCCCTTTAATTTCTAAGGCATCATAATATGCTATCAGTGTATGAAAAATACCCATTCTTCTATAGCAGATTCTATTCATTTCTCTGTCTCTTCTGACAGCTCTTTAGTCTAATCCCTGCAACAGACTCCTAACTGAGAATTTTCTGAGTTGAACTATTTTGAGTAGTCTTAATTTTCTTTTTGTTCATTTGTATGATATAAATTTCATAAAATATTTATTAATTTTAGTGAAAATTTATGTTAAATCATGCCATTAGAAAAGGATACACAGATGCATAACAGTAAGAAAGAGAGATTTGCAAATACACATATGAGCAGGCATTGTGTTTGCCTAGGGTATATCACCAGCTAAAGAGAAGTATTCTGAGTTTTAAAATAAAACATTTTGAGTGGTACATGTGTATCGAGGGGTATGAGAGAAGCAACTTTGGATTTTTGGAAGCAACTTCTGTATACATCTTTTATTGAACCCATTTCTGTTGATTGCTGTGTAATTTACATGGAAAAAGGAAATGATTCATAGTCTTCATGAGTGCTTGCATTCATTTGGTTTTTTAAATCTTAATTGTCTGCAAAATTGGGTGTTTTCTGCAGCTGGCTCTTAGTCTTGTGATTTTAGGGAGATATTGCAACCCAAAAGAAATCATGGCTTTGAGATTGGACAAATATGGGGACAAATCTGACTACTATTGGGCAATCTCTTTCTCTCTCTTTCTTTCCTTTTCTCTCCCTTCCTTCTTTCCTTCTTTCTAATGAATATTTACCTAGCACCTCTTTATATGAAAAGATTTTTGCCAGGCACCACATCCTCCATGACCACAAGGATTTCTAGTCTAGTAGGCAAATCAGACAATGAAAAATATATTCAGCATGCCAAGAGATAAATAAGATTAACTCTGCCTGTAAAATGTCAGGGACAACTTCAAAGGAAGAGGAAGCTTTGAGTTCAATTTGACCCATCAAAGGAGGTCACCTCCCTGAGATGCATGACAGCATTTCATGAATATTCTTTTCTCAATTATTACTTCTCCTCTTAAAGTAACTTATTATCCTGGGAGATTTTTAATATTCTTTCATGAGAATCAGGTTTCAAATTAAATTTAAGAAAATCATGTTACAGTAATTTAATTCAACATACATTCCTGTGTCTAGTGTTTTAGGTAATGAAAGTGTTACAAAGACTGATAACATAGATGCCCTGCAATGAAAAGACTTCCAGTCTGTCCTGTAAAAGGATGTGGAAACATACAAATAACTCCATTAGTCGGCAGACTATAAGAAATTTTACTACAAAATTATAAATAGCACTATGGAAATACAGGAAAGGAAATGCCAATTCCAATTGAAGGATCATGGAAAGTTTCCCAAAAAAGATGCTTGATTTAGTTCTTGATATATTGTTTGTACGTTGCTGAGTGCATATTTGGGGGGGGGGGGGAAAGCTTGTTAGGCCCTGAGTGCATGTGGAATAAAGGCATGGAGATGACCATAAACTAAATACATTTTTAGATACTTGGAAGTAGGGCAAAGAGCAAGAGGAAAAATGAGCACAGTTTTGTTGAACTTAGAAAACCAAGATAGGGATCCTTAAGAAAAAACAAAAAAATTTACAAATACAAATTAGATATAAATGTGAATGTTTATTTAAAAATATAAGCAAATTGCAACAGATTATACATTTTTTAAAAACCGACAAATACCACTGTTAAAATCACACAGGAAGTGTTAAAAACAGCAAAGAAGACTTTGAAGACTATTGCAATAGAAGAGAGCAATTGAACTCAACTCTGGCAGAAAAAAGGGCAGAAGATCCCTCCCCCCCCCCACTCCAGGAAGATTAGCCCTGAGCTAACTGCTGCCAATTATCCTCTTTTTTCTAAGGAGGACTGGTCCTACGCTAACATCCGTGCCCATCTTCCTCTACACTACACATGGGACGCCTACCACAGCATGGCTCGCCACACGGTGCCAGGTCCACACGCGGATCCCAACCGGCGAACCCAGGCGGCTGAAGAGGAAGGAAGGTGCGCACTCAATGCTGTGCCACCAGGCCGGCCCCAGGAGAAGTTTTAAACGGTGGGTTGAGCTAGTGAAAAAGTACTGGAGGACGTTAGTGGGGAGGTTGGTCAATGTGGTAGGTTAATGTGCCTGCTAATTGTTGTTTCTAGAAGTCAGGCTCGTATATTCCCTTACAGACTGGGAAAGGGGGCTCTATTCGTCTTTATTTTTACTTTTCAAAGGAATGGCTTCCATTTCTCCTTTAGAAAGACATTCCTAGATGCGGAGGATTTGCATCTCCAAGTGCAGAGAAAGAATTTACAACAGCAAGTTTTCTAAAGTACAGGCTCCAAAGCAAAGGAGGTCAGGGGAACCGCCCCCTCCAGGGGACTTCCTTTCTTTTTTTCTTTTAAGGATTGGCACCTGAGCTAATAACTGTTGCCAATCTTCTTCTTTTTTTTTTTCTTCTTTATCTCCCCAAACCCCTCATACATAGTTGTGTATTCTAGTTGCAGGTCCTTCTAGTTGTGGCATGTGGGACGCCACCTCAACGTGGCCTGACGAGTGGTTCCATGTCCGCGCCCAGGATCCAAACCTTGGGCCACCGCAGTAGAGCAGGCGAACTTTAACCACTGGGCCACGGAGCCGCCCCCAGGACTTCCTTTCTAAAGTAAATGCGCTGAGAAGAGGAAGAGAGGAGGAACCCTATCTAAAGTTTAGTCCAGCTCCGCAAAATGTTAAGGCCCCCTTGGTCACCACAAATTGGCCAAACCCAGAAAAGTAAACTAACATCTATTTTAAGTTTCTTACACTTTTATATATTACCTTTCTCTTCAATAATCATTAGCTGCATTTTATCTTTGATTATATCTTCATCTGGCAACAATTTCGTGATTTGGAAAATTTTTTTAAAAGAATTAATTTTTTTTACTGAAATAATTCTTTTAAAAATCCTATTATAGAGAAATTGTTGCAAATATATGCAGGACAGATAATATTTTTGCCTTGCAAAGCAAACAGAAGAAAAAGAATCAAATAGAAAGAACAAAAAAGAAAAGTTAACTGAAAGCTGATCTAGGAGTGGATTTGAATAGCGATCCGTTCCCACCACTGTAGCTGTGTCTTTGTACGTGGACAGGAAAGATTGTCAAGGGTAGTCTGAAACTAAATGTGCATTACATGCCATCTAAAGTCAGTTCCGTTTCAGTGCTTGAACGGATAAAATGCTGCAAATGGAGCACAGCTGGAAAAGAGCCACAGAAAGACTTGAAATAATATAAAAAAGGGCCCTTAATGTCACTGAGGTAGTTACTTTTCTCATGAAATAAGTGCCATAGTTTACTAGTAAAAGGAGAGGATGACACTATTTGTCTTGTTCATTGTTGAAACATGATTTATCACAGTTCATTTACGAGAACCTCATATTTTCTTGTCATACTTTGACCATGATTTATTCAGGAAAAAAAACCTGATTTCACTTTTCAATTTAAAAGTAGTGTACAATCATCCTACTCTGTAAATATAATAAAATTCACAACAATAAACTTGGAGATAATTAAAGTTCATCTTACCTTTCTCCTTTCACTAAACCACACAAAAGGAAAATGAGAGGCTGAGAGTAAAATACCTTCAAATTGTCTGGAAAGAGTCATACACTTTTAGGAAAAGGAATAACAGCATTTTAACCATATCCAAATTCATTATGGTTTGATTTATCAAATCAACATAGCTTATAATGTTATAATTTTAGTTTCATGTGGAAAAGAAAAATCATTCTTTCCCAAACTATGTTCATACATAAATAAAATCGCATTTCTAACTGAATAGGGAGTGAGCTCCTTGGAAGTTGAGAGGAAGCTGGCCTTGGGGCACGCGCACTCTGTGGGGTCGTGCTGTTCCCGTCCCACAGTTAGTGTGAGGTAGTTCATACGTTTATTCAGCAAGAGTTTAGGTCTGTTCCTTCTGTTTTACATTTTGAAGTGCAGTTCCTTTCCAAGTACACAGAGTCTAGAACATTAATAATATTTTACAAGTTAAGATGTTTTACAACATAAAATTAATTAAAATCCTATGTTATAGAAAAAGGTATCAATTGTAAAATTAAATTTAGCCATCTCCTTCTCAACAGGAAGTACCATCGAGTATTAATAGTACCATTGGGTCTATAAATTGATGCAACCTTCCTTGAGGGCCAGTTTGGCTCCATATTCCTACAATTAAAATGTGGTTACTGAGTCTCACAGCAATCTCATTTCTATGACTTTATCATAAGGCAATATATTAGATGCACTCGCAAATATGTGTATAAGACTCTTCATCCCAACATCTTAAAGATATCAAAATATTAGATAAAATGTTAAAATGTTAAACAATGCTAAATCTTCCAAAATTTGGTATTACTTGGCAAATATTAAAAATGGTATTAGTGGTGTACATGCAAATATGTCCATAATACTTACAGCAAACTGATGTTTATAAACAAATTATCAAATGTGATGTTTCATTAACTCATATTTTCAATATGTTTTAAATACACATAGAACATGTTTTGAAAGGACATAGACCAAAACATTCACCAATGATTGACATCTTATTTAATAGTAAAACCCAAAATTCATTTCCAAGTACAAAATATGCCCTGAACAATATTTGTGACTGAATGAGCAAATCAATGAATACAATAAATAAAAACAACAATCAGACAAAGATGTGTGTTCTCACCTATAGTGTTAAACACTTTTCACTGACATTCTTGCAAATATAATAAGTAAAAAATGCAGTAATTAGGCCAACTGCAGTTGCCTGTGGTTAAGTTTGACACACTCTGCTTCCCGGGCCCATGGTCAGTTCCTGGCTGTGGACCTATACCACTTGTCAGTGGCCATGCTGTGGTGGTGGCTCACATACAAAAAGAGGAAGATTGGCAACAGATGTTAGCTCAGGGAGAATCTCCCTCAGCAAAAAAAAAAACAAAAAACAAAAAACAAATGCAGTCATAAAAAAAATCAACATTAGAAAGGAGAAGGAGAAAACTGTAATTATTTGCAAATGATAGTATTCCATATGGAGAAATCACAAGAGAATTAATTAAAAAGATAAAACTATGTTTACATTTTGAACAGTGTGGCTAGGATTAAATTTGTGATAACATAGCTTTACATGTAATACAAATTGTATACAAATATTGCACATAGCATTAAAGGAAAATGAATGGAAAAAAAGATGCTTATATTCAAAATGGTAAGTAAAATAAAAGTAGAATGCCTAGAAATGCATCTAACAAGTTGAGTCTAGGGTGTATAGAATTGGAACCACATAATTTTCTTAAAATATGTAAAAGAGAATGAACAACCTAAACCATTGCTGTGGATGGGAAGACTGAATGCTTAAATATATCGTCTCATCAAACTGATCAAAATATTTAAAACAATTCTAATAATATTTCCAATGATGATTTATTTTTGGATTTGAAAAACACTAAAGTCAATATAAAGGAATCAATTCAAAGTGGTAAAGACAATGTGGAATAGAAAGATAATGAATGGGACTTTAAACAATTAAAGTAGCATATTATATCGTAAAACTAAAATTCTTTTAAAAGCATAGTGCAAATGCAAGAGTAGGCCGATAAATGAATAAAGAGAATATGAGAGATCCAATTAGTATAATATGTGGTATGTAATAAACTTAGCATTTTTTCTTTTTCTTTTTTTTCTGAGGAAAATTAGCCTTGAGCTAACTACCGCCAATCTTCCTCTTTTTGCTGAGGAAGACTGGCTCTGAGCTAATATCCATGCCCATCCTCCCCTACTTTATAAGTGGGATGCCAACCACAACATAGCTTTTTGCCAAGCAGTGCCACGTCCGCACCCGGGATCCGAACCTGCGAACTCCGGGCCACAGAGAAGCGGAACCTGTTAACTGCTGCGTCACCGGGCCGGACCCAAACTTAGCATTATTAATATTAGGGAGCTGATCGATTATTCAATAAATGGTGATGAGATAGGAATTTTTAAAGATCTAAGGTTGAATTATTCCATATCTTGTATGACAAGAAATTCCAAATAGTTGAACGACTGTATAAAAACATAAAATGGCACTGGAAGAAAATATAAATGAATAATCTACATACTGTTGGAGTCAAGACAGAATATTTTAACGTAACAGAGGAGGTAAAAACAGATGGAGGGCATTTTGCACATCAAAAAAAAAATAATTTGTTAAATAACAGTAGAAAAAACTTTAAAAGGTAAAATGAAAAGAACAACCTAAAACATATATAAAAGACACATGGCATGGTAACAGTCTGCTGGAGCTGGCTCCCATTGGCTCACGTGTCCATTTTGCTCATCTTTTCCCAACTCTGCTTTTGTAAGTGATGTGAGGTGATAGCTTGAAATCCGCCACAGTGGGATTTGATTATACCACAGAAACCGGCAAACACTGCAAATCATGGCCCACCTTCCCAAGCCTGTTGTTAAACGTTTAGCGCTATTGTACTATGTATAAGTTACTACAAACCTGCATAGCATGTGACAGAGGTAGACAGGGGAAAATAGAAAATACAAAGAGAGAGAAAAAGGCTGAATCATTAATACTAAAGTATTTAATTATGCCATTATTACACAGTAGAATTTATTGGGGTTTTTTAACTAGAAAAGAAAAAAGAAAGAGCCTTTCTGTTTTCCCTAAACATATATGATTTGTGTCATAATGAGAAATAACAATGAATTTCACTTTTAAAGAGTGCATATTTGTTCTATCACCTGTTTCTAGTCAAATTCACCTTACATAAATTGTTAGAGATATGAGGAGACTTTGTGTGTGTGTGCCTATATATAGCATTTTTCAGGAAGCTCATTCCAGCCATATTTATAACAATGAACTATTAATGCAATGGAATGTAACACACTAGGGTATTTGTGGATGTGGGAAAACATCCATACTCTATGATTAAGTGACATTAAAGCCAATAATGTATTTTCAGTTAAATATATTTGATTGATTATCTGCCTTCATTGTACTTCCTTCCCCAAACTCCACTACTGACCATGGAGAGATTTAAAAATTAACAAAATATATAAATAGAGAAAATAATGGAGATAAGAAGCTGGAACATAAATCAACAAGTTAATTACTAACACAGCCTATTGTAAAATGGAGAAACATAAGCTGGTATTAGTAAGCCCAGAAAGACTCAGGAATTAGAGGAATGATGTAATAAGCCAAGAAATAAGAAAATTAGGTTCTAGAGTGGGGATACAGCACAGGAGAAAAATGAGGGAAATTTCCAGGGAAATAGTGAAAGTTTACTGGAAGATGATAACGTGGTGAGGAACCAGTCCAGACTGGAGCAGAAACTCATTGGGATTAAAGAGGGAGAAAAAAAGATGAAATTAATGGATTGATTTATTACTTGAAGGTGCTGAAAAGAGTTTTACACTCCAATAAAGAGTTTGGTAATAAATTAATGACAGATCCAAAACATTTAAGCATATAAACATATTAGACAGCTATTAACTTTGGGAAGACAAGAAGAGTGTACAAGAAATGAAATTAAACCTAATCATAGTGCATTACATGGCTGAGTGGAAAATAATTAGTACGGAATCAGTAGAATATAAATGTGAATATTGGTCTAGCCAAGTCTGACTATACTGACACAATGGGCTGACGCGAAGTACATTTATTGGCAAAAGTGTACTGCTTGTCCGTGTGCATAGGGGAGGTAAGAAAGCTAAATCTTCATTTTCCATGATAAGATGCCAAAGGATAGTATCCAAAACCAAAAAAGTAAAGTGTTTGTTTACATAAAAAACATGTTATCTAGAAAATAAGGAGCTAAATACAGTGGAGTGGGAGGGGGGCACAGCTGAGACTGGAAAGTTGTTGCCTCTGTGAAATGAACAGAGACAAGGAGTCTGCTCCTTATTCTTTCTAAGCCTTGAAGATCTATTTGGCATTTAAAGCCATGAATTTTTGACTTTAATAAAAACTTAAAACTAAAAATCTTACGTAGTGGATGTTTGATGAACTTTGCCGTCATCGACATGTCTAGATCATTGGCAAAGCCTCCTAACTGTTGCCTGCTTTAGCTCTCGTCCTCTTAGAATTTATTTTCAAAAAGGATCCAGAGTGAGTCTGTACATATATGTCAGATCATAGCTTCCCAACAGCTCCCAAGTAATTCAGAGTCAAGGTCAAGGAATGTAAAATGGTTTGCAAGGATCCAGCCACCTGTTACATCCCCAGCCTCACCCTGCCACTTGCTCTCTGGCTCCCTCTGCTCAGTGACACTGATCACTCCTGGTAAGTGGCACTTATTCTTTCCCTGGTGGCTACAGAGCTTGCTCCCTCACTCCTCAGTTTTATCCTGTCACCTTCTCAGTGAGGTCCTTTCTCATCCCTGTTGCACCTTGTAGCCCGCCCACCACTCCAGCACTCTTGATATCACTTCCTTGCTTTATTTTTTTCCTATCACTTAACTTCTAACATGCAATACATTTCATCTGCTCATTTTTTCCTTTCTCCTCCAGATAGAATGTAATCTTTAAAAGAGTGAGGATTTTTCATTGCTTTATCTTCAGTGGCCAGAACAGTGCCTGATGTACACAATTCAATGCATATTTATTTAAACAATGAATAATTGCAATAGCTATAGATTTAAGAATAGTTATTCAGCAATGTATAAGGAGTAGTTATTCATGTTTATTTCTCTGTCATTGAATTATAAGCATTTTTCTTATTTTCTTATCTTATTTTCTAATTTATCTACAAATAACACACATGCACATGTAAGAAAAAAATATATAAAATTAACATTAAAATGAATCTACATCAGTGAATCCAGAAGTGCTAAAAAGAGTGCATTCTGCTCTCTGGCTTCGGTAGAATGTGAAGAACGAATACAAAACAAAAGCAAAGAGATTTTTAATGTGAGAGTTAAAAACTACATTATAATACTAATTTTAAAAAGAAAGAAGAGTTTTCCAACATTAGTCTAACAATTTACATTGTTTGCGTTGTCTTCTGCCTGGTTTCCTTATCCACATACATAAGGGAACATAGTGATAATGCTCTTACTAGTGTTTTCTTTTAGTCACCACCTATTGATAACTAGCTGTTAGCCAGGGTCTCTGCTAAGTAGTGGACATGGACCCTATTATTCAATCCTCATACCCTGATGTAGGCCCTATTAATTTGTAAATTTCATAGATAAAAATTTTTATATTAGAAAGCTGTTTGATTCCAAATAAAACTATATTTCATTAATTCTAATTACTATATTGTAATTAATTTTTTTTCATTCTTGACACTACTTAACTATGTAATATGTTTTGGCCTTGGTATTTCCAGGTCTAAAGTCCTTTGGTTTTCCCTAAATCTGCTCCCCCCTCCTCCATCCTTTTTCCCCAGTAAATGTCACCGTATATTTACTAATCCTCAGGCAGTAATCCTGGAGTGGCTCTTGATTCCTCTTTGTTTCTGCTCTCACATCTATCCTGTTGGCCCTACCATCAAAATATGCCCACAATCTCCTAAACCACCAGAGTCCAAGACACCCAGTTTCTTGACCAAAATACATCTCTGTTGGAGGAGGTCATCCAGAAGATGTGACTGCCAGTTGACCTGTGAGCTGGACCCCAACAATCCAAGGCTCCTCACCCCAAGCCCATCCTGGGACTGCACATCCTGCCCTTCATTCTCACAGCCGGAGCCACTTCAGCACAGCCTGGAGAGAGTAAGGTGTTGTTGAGACCGTCTGGACTGAATAGGTGACCGAGCACAGTCAAGACCTCTAGACAAACTTTAAGATTCTGTTGGGCACGTGTGGAGATCTACTTGTCTTACAGCCGCCCAAGACAAACCTCCTAAGTTCTCTTGCTTATTATATTTTTTTCAAGACAGAGGCATTCTATCACCACAAGGCTCCCTCATGTCGCCCTTTTGGAGCCTCACCCACTCTCCTCCCATTCCTGCCTCCTCCTTAACCCTAGCAACCACTGATCTGTTCTCTATTTCCATAATTTTATTTCAAGAATGTGATATAAATGGACTCACACAACATGTAATCTTTAGGATTTCGGTTTTTTTCTCAACATAATTCCCTGGCGATTCATCCAAGTTGTATGTAACAATAGGTTTGTTCCTTTTCATTGCTGAGTAGTATCATATGTATGTACCATAAATTTTTTTGACCATTCTCCATTGAAGGACATCTGGATTGTTTTCAGCTTTTAGATATTGTGAACAAAGCTGCTATGAATGTTTGTGTACAGGCTTTTTTTTTTTTTGAGTAAGATTAGCCCTGAGCTAACTGCTGCCAATCCTCCTCTTTTTACTGAGGAAGACGGGCCCTGAGCTAACATCTGTGCCCGTCTTCCTGCGCTTTATATGTGGGAAGCCTGCCACAGCATGGCTTGCCAAGCGGTGCATAGGTTCACACCCGGGATCTGAACTGGGGAAGCCGGGCCGCTGATGTCGAACATGCGAACCTAACCGCTGCACCACCGGGCGGGCCCCTGTGTACAGCTTTTAATGTGATGTTTTCACTTCTCTGAGATCAATAAATACCAAAGAGTGCAGCTGATGATGGCATGGCAGTCGCATATTTAGCTTCATAAGAAACTGCCAAATCACTTTCCAGGGTGGCTGTACCTTTTTACGTTTCATCAGATGCTTATGATTGAGCTGGTTTTCTGCATTATCATCAGCATCTGATGTTTCATTCTTTTTTATTTTAGCCATTTTGATAAGTGGGTAGTGATATCTGTTTGTAGTTTTAATTTGTGTTTTCTTAATGGCTAATGATGTTATGCTTCTTTTTGGCCATTTGTATATCCTTTTCGGTAAAATTTCTATACACATTTTTTTCCTATTTTCTAGTTGGATTGCTTGGTTTTTACTGTCGAGTTTTGTGTTCTTTATATATTCTAAACGCTAGTCTTTTGTCAGCTACACAGTTTGCAAATATTGTCTCCAAATCTGTGCCTTGTCTTTTTATCCTCCTAATAGGGGCTTGAATAGAGCAACACTTTAAAACTTTTTTTCTGTAGCTTTATTGAGATATAATTGATATATGGCATTGGTAAGTTTAAGTGTACAATGTGACGATTTTTTTACACGTATATGTTGCAAACATTTTTTAGCTTTGATGAGGGCCAGCTTATCTGATTTTTCTTTTATGGATCGTTCTTTTGGTTTACGTCTAAGAGCTCAGTGCTCAACCTCTGCTCAGAGGACTATCTTCTAAGATTTTTATAGTTTTACATTTTACAGTGCCAAAAACCTTGGCAAAACTCTTGTGGCCATGTTTTTGGTGTGGGATCTAGTTCTGTGTTCTCTATTCTGTTCCTTTGATCTACGTGTCTGTGATTTACCCCTTCACCAATTCTGTACGGTCTTAATTACTGAAGTTACAGCGATATGGTGAGTCATAAAATTGGTTAATATGATTCCCTCAGTTTACTCTTCTTTTTAAAAATTGATTTAACTCTTCTAGGCCCTTTGTCTTCCATAATAAATCTTAGATTCAGCTTTTCTGTATCAAAAAAAGACCTAGTTGTAGTTTTGTCTAGAATTTCATTAAATCTCTAGTTTGGGGGAGAATTGACATGGTTAGTATATTTACCAACTAAATTTCTTATATTTATCTAAGAATAAATATACTAACAGCCTCAATTCTCCCTTGCTTATGAAATCTGCCTCTCCGAACCTGGAGCTATCTGCCTCTCCCTTCCCTCTCTCCTTGTCCTCTGTGTGCAGGGCCACATTCAGACCTCACCCAGGGACTCCCCCTGCTGTGAACCAACAGTCCCCCTTTCCTCTCTAATAATTTCTCCATCTCAAAGTAGACGCCAGGGTTTGATCTGCCCCTTCTTCTCCCAGTCACTCTTTAATCTCATTTGCCACTATTTTTTCCTAGTTCATTCCACACTGTAATACTGGCTTATTGAATGAATAAAACATTGGGATTATTTAAATTAATTTTTGCTATTTTAGTAAGCACTAAAAAACTATTTCGTTTTATTTATCTGATTCCTGGTGAAGCTCAACATTTTTTAACAATATGCATTCCTCAGTGTTTTCGTATGAGAAGAGGCTGTTCAGGGTTGTCTGCCCTCTTCATCTGTTAGACTCTCAATCTATTTCTTGCCAATTGTGTGAATTCAGTTTTTAATAGTAGCCCTTTGTCTTATTTCTGAACTACTTTTAATTTTGACATTTTTCAAAATTGTAAAATTTGAAAAGTTTAAGTTTGGAAATAATCAAAACTGTTGCTTAAATAATTTTATCTATTGTGTAAACTTTAATGCTAAAAATAAAATTACATCTCCAGATAGATAAAGCACAATATCCGTTCCTATTGCCAATTAAAATTATATCATTTTTTTAAAAAGTATGTAATAAGGGGTTGGCCTGATAGCCTAAGTGGCTAAGTTCGTGCTCTGTGCTTCAGCGGCCTGGAGTTCGCTGGTTTGGATCCTGGGTGCAGACATATGCACCACTTATCAGGCCATGCTGTGGTAGGCGTCCCACATATAACGTAGAGGAAGATAGGCACAGATATTAGCTCAGGGCCAGTCTTCCTCAGCAAAAAGAGGAGGATTGGTGGCGGATGTTAGCTCAGGGCTAAACTTTCTAAAGAAAAGAAAAGTACTTAACTAATATTGAATTTTTTGCCTATATACTATAAGGTATGAATCTGAATGTGTCTTTCCAATTTATAATCAGTTAGCCACCAAATTATATTAAATTTTACCTGTATTATCATAATATTGGCATGTTGTATGTGTGTGAGCATATGTGAAGTTGTCTGTATTTTATAAAGTTTTTCTAACTATTATTGTATATTACATGTATTTTTATTTATCTCAATATCTTCCTTTACATTAAACAAATGCAATTATGTTGTTAACTAACATTTTAATATTTGGTAGAGAACAATCAATGTGCCTTTTTGAAATATTATTTTATGCTTTCCACATCTTTTCTTTTCTGGGTAAATTTATGACACTGCTGAATTTTGATTGAAATTGCTTAATATTAAACGTTAATCGAATTATCTTGGGAGAATTTTCAAATTCTGCTATTAAGTTTTCTAAACAAGAACCACTGATGGCCTTCATATTTTTCAAGTTTATATTTTTAAAATTTAATGATTCTGAATATATCGTTAAATATTTCAGTTTTTGTCAAAATAAATGGCATCTATTAATGTCATATTTTTGTTTGCAATCACACAATTTTTCAGACTGATTCTTTTATTCATTCAGAGATGTCTATGTATTTCTCCAGTAAATATTTCTTTTGCCCACATGATGTATCCGTCACTGCTCTAAATATTAGGGAGACTACATTCTACTTGGGGACTGATGAAAGAAAGAAACAATGAATAGATATCATACAATCAGAGAATAATAGTGGTAACAAGAAAGTAAAGAAGGATAAGAAGAGAATGACTTCCAGTAGGGACATTCTGGATACACTGATCAAGGAAAGACTCAGAAGTTTTCACAGTTTGCATTTCATTTCCAACATTTTTATCAGAATTTTTTATAATTTTTTAATCTCTTTTTCCCAGCTAACTATCTATCATTATACATTTAAAGTATTTTTCATGTCATTATACTTCAAGGCTTGGGCACTGCTCAAATACTGGATAAAGCTTAGTTTTCTTCATTATTCTGGGCTATGATCATCATCTTCCAGTTTGGTTCATATGCTGATATAGCTAATGGATCTTCATCTTATTTCAGTGACCTGTAGCTCTTTTACATGACCCAGATTATTTCAGCCTAATTAGTGTAATATATCAACAGTTAATTTACCACCTCTCCCTAAGTGAGACAGAATTCTTAAATTATTATGCTGCACTTTTTTCTGAACTTCTGCCTTTGAAATTTTTTTCATTAAAACGTTTATCATTTTGTTGCATTGAAGAATGTATGCTGAAATGTTAATGACAATAATAGTAATATCTGCAAATGATGATTTATGTGTTTGCTAGACATGCTTTTGAAGGGTCCACATGCTTTTTTACTACTTAATTCATGCCATGGATTAATGGATGGCATCACTATCCCAGTTTTACAGATGAAGTACCCAAGTCATAGAAAGGTGAAGTAACTTAAGATAACATCGCAGCTCCTGAGCTCCTGTGCATCTCATCTGCTAAGCGAATCATTGACACCCGGGAACACAATGTTTAGCTCCATTCTATACTGCCCTTAAAAATGTAGACTATTTGCAAATATAAGATTTTTAGGACTTACAATTTAAAACTGTCTGGCAACAAGATCCTTACACAATCTATTTTAACTTTCACTTAAATAAACATTAGGATAGAGTCCAAGTAAGGGAAGGAAAAGAGAATAAAAAGAACGAAAGAAATGAGATAAAAAAGTGAAGGAGAAAGAATCTGGAAAAATATTTGGTAACTCTAAAAACAACTAAGCTCTAGTAATGTCTTACTTTATAATGTCCATAATTTTGCTTTTTGACATTATTAGGTTTCACCTCACAAAATGGATGCTCCTAAGAAATTATTTTTAAAAATTATGGAGGGGGGCCAGCCCCATGGCCAAGTGGCTACGTTCACGCACTCCAGTTCAGCAGGCCAGGGTTTTGCCAGTTTGCAGCCAGGGCACAGATGTGGCACCCCTAGTCAGGCCACGCTGAGGGGGGGGTCCCACAAAGAGCAGCCAGAAGGACCTACAACTATGTACCAGGGGGCTTTGGGGAGAAGCAGGAAAAAAAAAAAAAAGAAGAAGATTGGCAACAGATGTTAGCTGAGGTATCAATCTTTAAGAAAAAAAACAATTTAAAGTTCAGCCATTAAGGAATGGCTTTGTCAATCTCGTTATATCAAATTTTAATATTTTGCATACTCTAAAAGTGATTTTTAATAGTATTTTGAAAAACACTGCATACCAAAAATTTTCACAAAGGCTTGCTAGGTGAGGGAGACGATATTTAAAATGCTGTTTCTAACTTTGTAAAAATCTTTATAAATATATGAACAGTGTGGGTACACAGGCACGTGTAAAATATTATACATATTTATAAATAATATGGACACTAAAAGTAAATGGGATAAAATATAAATGTGAAATATTGCATATTTGATATTAATTTTAAATATTAAAATAGCATTTAAGATACTAATCACTGCTATTCCTAAAGAGACAAATTATAAGTATATATTTTTTCAATCTGCTTTTTGTACATCGCAAAATGTTTTATAATGTATGATTTTCTTAAATTTCTAAGTTTTTATAATGTTTATGCATGCATTACATTTCTAAGCAGAAAAATAATATAAATCTGGTATGTAAATTTAGAAACTTTAGATTGAAAGATGAAACACTCTGTTCAGTAACCAAGTATGTTATAATTAATAATGTATTATATTACTAGTTATTATACCTACTGTATATCCGTCTTGATTTTATGGTCTGGCTAGACTGATGAACTTGAGAAGTAAAGCAAAAAACAGTAATTTAGAACAACAGTTTTTAAAATCCTGATTTTTGCATTTTCTAGTCTCATTAAATTAGTACAATCTTGAAATTTTATGAATATCTCACAAAGGTGAAAATGAAACAAATAAGATCTCTCTATAATTTTAGAAATTGGACAGAAATTATAAATAAATGTTATATAAATGTGGTGAAAAAAAATCCCATGGTTTGAAATATAAAGGGCTGTGATTGATTCTACATTTTCTACTAGAGAGCCATGGGCTGTAGACTGAGTGGACCACGCTCATTTCATCCTCAGTAAATAAGGTAGGAAACAAGCCCCTCCATCTTCTGCACACAGGTGTTGTGAGGAAGATGTGAAATCACGTGTGGAAGCTCTTGAAAATCATGCAAACCTAAAAATCCTTGTTTTGACAATGAAATTAATGATCACAGGGAAGCAAAGAACTTAATAGGCTGTATTGAAAACTTGAAACAAATGAATAGGCCAATTTTCTCTTCTTTGGGGTTAAACAGTATCTCATACGCGTCAACCTAATGATCACTTACAAATCAGTTAACTGCTTCCCTAATGGCTTTATTTTTGTTTGTTTGTTTGTTTTTGAGGAAGATTAGCCCTGAGCTAACTACTGCCAATCCTCCTCTTTTTGCTGAGGAAGACTGGCCCTGAACTATCATCCATCCCCATCTTCCTCCACTTTATATGTGGGACGCCTACCACAGCATGGCTTTTTTTTTGCCAAGCGGTGCCATGTCCGCACCCAGGACGAACTGGCGAACCCCGGTCCGCCGAGATGGGGAATGTGCAAACTTAAGTGCTGCGCCACCGGGCCGGCCCCCATAATGGCTTTAAAAAGACAAACCGTTTGGTCAGGACTTCATTAGCAGATTTTAAATTATTTTTATTATAGCACAGTATATTACCAACTCAATATAAGTAGTCATGAAATAAACTAATCTCCTCAGTTTAGATCTACATAACACCCATATTTATTCAAAATTAATAAACCTCAATAAATTAATAATATGCTAAGTATATGCGAATATAATGTGTACACTTGGGATAAATTTAGTAAATACAACCGATGAAAAGAATGGTAAAAAAAAAGTTCATAATAATGAGAGGTCAGTTAAGTAACATTTATCTCTACTTCTCTTGGTAGTCAAAGCAAAAGTGAAAAATTAATTAGCATCAGGCATTTTCTTTTGTCAATGAAAATCATGTGTGACTCTAAATTGGTCTCTTTAGTCTCTCATAATCATAGAATGTTCTGCTAGACTTTTAAAAACATGCATGTAAACTCTCTAACTTCTCTTTCAACAGAACATCAGTGTGACAATGACAGGAGGCTTCCTTTGCAAACTCAAGTGGGGACAGGTCAGCAGTGTGGAGAACTGCATTCGGTGCTGCCTTCCTTTGCACTTGACCTTAGTTTCCTGGATAACCATTCTGGGCCCAACCCAACACCACTCCTCCAGAGGCCCTGAAATGACTTTTGGAGGAGATCATTGAGTCTCCGTATCCTGTTTCAGACTTAATAACCCTAAGAATTTTGAGACACCTGAAGTAGTTTCTTTAATTTTTTTATAGTTAATCAGGTACAAATCTATTCATGGCTCATTTTCTGCATAATGAACAGGGTCAGATTAAGATATTTAAATACCTGAAGCATTGAAAAAATAGAGATCCTTGTTTTGTGTGACATTAAAAGGTAAACACTAACTTATAAATTTGAGGAAATATCATGTCATTTATCCCATATATTTCTCAGTATGTTTTGAAATATCAACTATCAATTTCTTTTAAACACTCTCTAATTTTTATGCTAATTCCTAACTGGTATACAAGGAAATGCTTATTATATCTCATGGGTAAAGCCACATGGGTTATATTAGACTCATTATATTTCTATTTCTATTAATTCCATCATGCATTTCTCACCCCATTAACCTATGCCTTCAAGAAACCTTATGCTGTGACAAAAACTATTTAAAAAACCGTTTTGATCTGAATATGGAGAATCCATTGGCAGTAAATGAATACTTTTTCTCCCACAAACAAATCTGTTTTTAAAATTATTTTATTGGGGTCATATTGGCTTATAACATTGGAGTACATTTCAGGTGTGCATCACTGTTTCACTTTCTGTACTGACCACATCATTTTCACTACCAATAGTCCAAGTTTTATCCGTTACCATACATATGTGCCCCAGTAAACCTTTTGCCCTACTCCTACCCCCTTCTCCCCTGGTAACCACCAATCTGTTCTCCTTATCTGTGTGTTTGTTTGTTTCTTTATCTTCCACATACGGGTGAAATCATACAGCAACAAATCTTTTAAGACAGGCATTTGACTGATTGATATGAAATAGCTTTGTCAAAACATTTAATTATGTCTTTTTTGCACAGTACTAATCATTCAATCAGTGCATTTGAATGTAGTGACAGAATGATTTCTGAACTTGATTTATTTAAATTT
This sequence comes from Equus asinus, assembly GCF_041296235.1. NCBI lineage: Eukaryota > Metazoa > Chordata > Mammalia > Perissodactyla > Equidae > Equus > Equus asinus. Next base: position 56,248,046 of record NC_091793.1, read on the forward strand.
TCCCCACAATTTGTAGTCAAATTTATTTGTTCTATACAACTTTTTCTCCGGAAATGTAAAATTTAAAAAAATCCCCTAAACTTTACCTAGTTGTTTATTTTTAAGTTACACCATGCCCCTTGCTTTCAAGAGCCATATCCTGGGAAAAGACACATTGTGACTTACATTATGCTTTAGCCATAGAACCCGCAAATCATTTAATAATAGCGAGAGCAAGATTTCCTGCTTACAAAGCTTTAATTTTCTCTACAGATTAGACCTTAGATAATTAGTTCTGTGTATTTTTTATCTCCCTTTCTGTGTACTATCCTGCATAAAATTAACGAGACAGATATTCTGAAACATTTTAATACCATGAAGTTATTACATAGCTAGTGTATCGAGTCAATTAAATAGGTATTGAGAAATATGTGCTATTAGTTTCAACCTGGTGACTTTCAACCAAAGAAAAAAATGAAGAACAATTGTCTGCAAAATACTTCCTGGCTGTCCTATGATTTATAAATTGAGAATAAACTTAGGCAGAATCAAAACTTATGTTTTCCCAAATTATGTATTAGTTAGTTATCTAGCATGTTTTCAAATATTAAAAGCAAACTACCTAAATTTATCCATTGAAAGCCATAATATCAGAATATTGATTATGACTATACTAACAATAATGTCTTTTTTTGGAGAGAATTGGAAAAAAATGCAGACAACAATTATTTATCACTTTCAACATCTAATCTTACTGATTTCATCATTAGAGCTAATATTCATTGAGCTCCTATATGCTGGTCATGATGCTCTGCACTTCACCTGTGGTCATTTTGCTAATGTTCATGGCAATCTGGTAACAGTGTTACTAGCTTGGATGATTAGGTCCATTTTACAGCTGAAGTGACTGAGACCTGTGAAGATAAAATGGTTTGTCCAAGATTACTCAGGTCAGAAGTGGGGCAAGTGACTCTTCTAGAAGACCCTTTGTTAAATTCTCATACCTGAAACCTGAATTTTTAACACTTACACATAATTTCCTGGGAGTTAGAGAGAGAGATCAAATTGCTGTGTTATTACGAAGGTTATAGTTCCCAGAAAACTTGACTGCTTTTTCCAATATAGTAGCCATGCTAGCTACGCGTGTCTATTGAATGCTTGAATTGAAATGTGCCTTAACTGCTTCAAGTGAATACTTGAAGTTGAGATGTGCTTTAAGTGTAAATACACACGGAATTTCAAAAACTTAGTATAAAAAAGGTAAAATATATCAGCAATAGTTTTAAAATTTGATTACATGTTGAAGTAAAGATATTTTGGATATATGGATTAAATAAAATGTATTAGTAAGATTAATTTAGTTAATATACTAGATATTTTGGTGGCTGTTTTTCACTGTGAAGTTGATTCATATATGTATTATCTCTGTGTATACTTTTATATTCTTGTATACATTTTGGTTTGCTTCAAAGATCTTAAATTTTTAAAGAGCACAAAGTATGCCTTCTATTAAGCTTTTAATAATTCATCTGCTGGCATGAAATATTGAAGACAGGCTGGCGCATGGCTCTGTGAGAAACGGGCCTATGGGTGGCAGTCACTTCTGTCCTTCTTGGGGGGTAATCTCATAACTGCATTTGGGCAATCCTCCCTTTTCTAAACAAGCATGTGTAACCAATCATAACAATTCCATTTTTCTTTAGAGTGATGTTTTTTATATTTGGGTCAAAGATGCAGTGCAAGCCAAAAGAACTTTTTGAGAGAAAGTCTGCTGAGAGGATTCTGGGAAATTTTTTTTAACATAAAAAGAGATCACTATGTTGGTGGTGGGGTGGAATTCCTCTTCATTGATTTGATACTTTGCTGGATACGATGCCTGGAGCTGTGACAAACACTTGTCTGCACCGCAGTGAGAATGGTTCACCCTCTTGTGGCCATTTGTACAAGCCCTTATTTAGAGAACAGGTTATTACCCTACCTTTGCCTGGTTAGGATCCTGCAGCTGTGGAAGCAGATGTCACTGGGCAGACAGTGCCTCTAATAATGGAAATGCTAAGCTGACATTCAGGACAGAATGAACCTGGGCTTCTGAAGTCTCTAGTTATTTTCTTTATTCTTCTTTCTTTATTGATTCATTTATTAGTTATTTTATTTAGTCTTTATAAATCCATACATTGTCATGTGTTTCTAAAATGAAGATGAAGACTGAGTAGTTTTATCAATATTTTATCAATATCAAGCGGTTTTTAAAATATTATCCAAAAACGATAGGGTTTGGATTTACTGTAAACTATTAGTTTTAAAAAAAATATATAAGAGCATCCTATTCATAGATTTTCATTAGCCTTTATAATCATATATTTTATAGTTTCATCCTTAACACACTGCAACTCTTTACAATTTATAGATCCATTGAATCTAAGATTATACCTTTACATGTTTCTTTGTGTATTTTCCAGATAATCATATACACTATATTTTTATTGCATTTCTCTGTCATTCATTAGGAACATTTTTTTCTTTAAATAGATGTACTTCTTATATCTATGCTTTTGGCCCACCTAAATATCCATAGGCTTATTGCATATCCAAAGGCTTAAAAATAAATATATATTTTTTCCTAAACTATAATACAGAATCTCATGATTCTAGGATTGAAAGATTGAAAGTGATATTTACTCTGGACTCCTCATTTCATAATAAGCAAATTGTTACAAAGAGGACTAGAGAGCTGGTGGGAGCAATACTACAATAAGAAAACAGCTTCTGATATGCCCAACTCAGATATTTTCTCATAAAACAATGAGAAAAGCTTGGCTATTCCTCTGTTTTAGACTTCCTAGACTATTACACATTCTAATATCATGCACCTAAATTTACAAATTTTGTGGCCAAATGTGAACCAATTGCCTCAAATCTGTCAGATCAAGTTTCTTTGGAACCTGACCTAAATAATCATCAATCTACCTGCTTCATATAGATTATCTCTACAACAATTCTGTCCGTGACCTGGATTCCCCTATCTTCCCACATTGGCAGACTGCTTTGTGTGCTGAGGTTGGGTCCTTAATGTTTAATTTATTAGCATAATTCCTGAGCCAGGCTCAGAAGATAGGAGCAGTCTTTAGGAAAGGTGGGTAGAGATATGGAATAATGATGGATACAGATCTATCTGTGATTGGCATTAGTAAATGATGAAACTAAAGTGCAATAACTTTGACTCCCAAAAGAAGTGCATCATTGACTTGAGAAAAGTTCTTATTACAAATGGCAATGAAATACACTTGCCACTGATCAGCTTAACTCTCCTCTCTTTAAGAGCTGAATTATTTGCTCCATTTCAAGGTTTTGATGTCGATTCCCCAACCCCTCAATCACTCCCAGCCTGTGATCATATTTATGCTTCATAAGTAAAGAATGTTAAGTTTCTTTTGCTTATTTGTTATTAAGAAAAATAGTATTTTATCTTTACAAAGCGAGCGTATAACATGTACAATATATATAGCCAATAAGCCTGAGATAAAAATGGTAGGTGAGGAAGAAGGAAGGAGTCTTCCCCGTTCCTCTGCTTTTATCAGAATTACCTGTACAGATGACTACACTGGCTTAGGAAATCAGGCACTTTCCAACAATCACAACTCCCGAGGTATTCACTGGAGACAAACCTCAGAAGACTCAAATTTTATCTTGTCTTTTTTGGGTTTTAAGATATTTCACCAACAAAAAGCTGATTTCATAATAAAGCCCAAACTCTCTGTGTCATTAAATCCAAGGGCTTTCACAATCCTTCCCCTATTAATAATTCTAGCATCATTTTTCAATAATTGCACTTCCTGAACTCTGACCTCTGCCACATTCAATGACCGTTAGCTGTCTGACAGCTCATGGCCTCTCACCTTAGGGTATTTATGTACAATATTTGTAACAATTTCCCAATACTGGCTATTCATGGTTATGCTCTAGTCATTTTTCCATATTTAAGTGTGACATCAATTTCTTCGCAAATCTTTCCCTGAAATCATATATCCTGAATAGTTGTTCCTTTTGTTTGTACTTAAAGCACCGTCTACTGCCATATGCACTTACACTTGTTTTAAGGGGAAAGTTCATAAAATAGCCACTTATTAACTTTTATTATTTTTAGGAAGAGAAATTTACATTTAAACATTTCAAGAATATTATTATTTCTAGTTGCATAGTCATCCAGGAAAGAATTATTTGAATGATAGCTTTTAGTTATGTATACGTGACGCATGTAGACTAGGCTGATAGCCATCAAGTCAGACGTTTTGTACTAGATCCTGTTCTTATAAGTCAGTGACTGTACTACAAGAATACTTACAAATTTTGATATCACACTTGCATTAGAGCCTCCATTATACTGGAGGAAGGTTGTAATGTGGTGTTTTGGGCATGGTAAAACCAGCCCTTTCTTCTCCCTCAATGTTAGACGACTTCCAATTACTGGGATGAGGTGGCCCATCTCTACTGCATGAGGTTCAACGAATCCTCTGGGAGGAAAAGTTTCAAGACTTCCACCATGTCACTTTTGAGATCGAATTTCATTAGAACATCTCTGGATGATTGAGATGATCTGGAGAAGTGAGCCAGGATGACAAGTATAGGGCTAAAACTCCTAAAAGGGAATTCACCATAGAAGAGGAAGGAGTCTGGACTAGTGTCATAAAAGATTGCTAAGAGCCAGCCATTCTGATAGTATATCATGAAGAACATGGTGGAGCGTATCTATATGTAAAAACAGAGAGAGTTTTATCACTAAAGTAAGATATCTTGGAATCTCAGTCAGTTTGGTCAAAGTGCAAACAGAAAACAGTTGCTCTTATAGGACCCTTCAAATTTAAATTCCCACAGATGAATGCTAGATTTTTTTTTTATGTGAATTGAGAATAGTCAGAATTGACTCTTTAAATAGGACATGTAGAAGTAAAGAACTCGAATATCAAGAATTGCCTTGCTCTCAAGTCTCCGGTGTGGAGGACAGCAACAGTGCTGCACCCTGCTTCTCGGACCGTCAAGGGGGCAGTCTCAAGTCTGGTTCCAGCAACATGGTATTGGGAAGTAGCTGCCCTGCATCACCCCTTAGTCTCTTGGCTTTATCCATGTGGAAGAGAAAAAAAATGATGCCATTGCAGTAGGTGATATCAGGAATCACAGTTGTATTGATGTGAAAACCAAAAGATCTCTGATTTCTTTTTTTTAAACTCAAGTCTGTTATTCTTTAATAAAGAATTTTTAAATATTTTGTCTATTTACTCTTCTCAGGTGTAGTGAGCAGGGGTTATCTTTGCCTTGTTAATTGTTTCATATACGGTAACTGTACAGAGTCTGAACCTGAGGAAATATTGAACAAACATCTGTGAAAACAATAAAAGAATAGTGTAATATATTTTCTGGAATCTTAGTTGGCCTTGGATTTTTTTTTTAAAGATTTTATTTTTTCCTTTTTCTCCCCAAAGCCCCCTGGTACATATTTGTATATTCTCCGTTGTGGGTCCTTCTAGTTGTGGCATGTGGGACACTGTCTCAGCGTGGTTTGATGAGCAGTGCCAGGTCCGCGCTCAGGATTCAAACCAACGAAACACTGGGTCGCCTGCAGCGGAGTGCACGAACATAACCACTCGGCCACGGGGCCAGCCCCCGGCCTTGGATCTTTTAAAGAAGACTACAATTAAGTTATAGCTTTGATAAAAACAAAACTTAAATGCTATTAAATAAAATACATTTATAAATTATAAAACATATTCTCTTTGGAAAAATTAAAAATAAAATATGTCTACATTGACAACTAAGAAAGTATGCTAAGTAATGTGACTAAAGTAAAAATTCCTAGTACCTGAAATAAATGGCACAAAAACACAAGTCTTGTAACTTCCATTTCCAAACTGAAAATATGATCCATCACTTATAAGTTATATAAATGTTTAAAATCCCATTCGTATCATCTCATTTTGATTTATAAACCAGATAAAGAAAAGTGCCGCTCAGTGGCCTATTTTATGAAGCTTGTACACGTCTTTAGGTATATGGAAGGGAAAATATGGTTTCCTCTGGTTGAGTAGTTTCTGAATTCCCCAACTGAACAGACAGATTTGTTATTAAAAGAAATTTACACTTAAGTTTTTAAATATAAGAAATATTTTAAAAATTATACTCAGAAATCTAAGCCAAGAACTTCTAAGGTAAAGATGGGTGTTTTTCTCTCCTACTTTGTAAGGCTGAAAGACTTTTATTCACATCTTGCAGAAATTTCATGCAGAAATTATTCGAGCCCCAGTGCTGGAGCACCTTACAATATCTACTCATCACATTGTATCATCTGCCTACTCCACCATGTGATTCACTAAGAAAGCATAATTGCCTACCATGGAACCAAAAGATAAATTAGACAAAGCCCATGCTTGGATGAAGTATAACAAACTAAATACTAATTAAGAAATGTTGTTTTGATAGAGTAGTGTAATCAGCAAGATGGTGGAATAGGAGTTTTCTACTGTCATTTCCTCACAGAACATTGACTCTTGACTACCACCCAGAGATGAAAGTACATTTGTGTGTGTCTGAGAGTTCAGAAAAGTTCCAGCATTCTGATGGAGAAAAAAAAATCAGAGAATAAGCACACTAAAGAAAGTAAGAAGAAGTGTTTCACTTTACTCATGGCAAGCCTCCCCCAAGACAGCACAGCTCAAGGTCAAGAGATACCACCTCAGCCTATGATTTTTTCCCGTGGGGGAAAGTGAGAGAGTAGTGAGAACCCAGCTTCCCCAGACATGTGGGATCCTGGCCAAGAGGCCACTTCATTCTTGCCTCACCAAGAATACTGAGGTGACTGATATGGCTGTGGGTTGGGAAGCAACCAGGTTTGGAACTCATCTAATGGCCATGGATCCTGAAAAATACTTCATCGACTCCATCAGGTAAACTGACCACAAATGGCTTGGGATTCCTTGCCTGTGGCCCTCCCCCCTCCCCACCCCCCACCAGCTAGCCTATAGGAACCCCAAATGCTCTGAGTGCCTCACCCACGGTTTCATTCCCTTCATGGCAGGCTCCATGCACCCCTGTAGATAGTGAGTGTTAGCCTTTGCCAATGACTCATAAGTATGTGCAGAAAGCAGCTCACTCTTTGGGATTTGGAGAAGGCATACAAAATTAAGAATTTCAGAGCATCACTCTAGCAAAAACAAACAGGAGGCTTTGAACTTGGCCTGGCCTCGTGGGATGGAGAGAAGGCATACAATCTTAAAATTTCTTCCAGAAAAGGTAGGAAAGATCCTCAGAATCTCTATCTGGGGTGAGTAGTGAAGGTATTTCTCTCCCAAAGAGAGTCAATGAAGACTAGGAGAGATGATTACTTCTTCAAATGTGAAGACAGCAACACAAGACTTCAAGGAACATGAAAAATCACAGAAATATGACACTACTAAAGGAAGACAATAATTTTCCAGTAACTGGCCTCAAAGGAACAGAGATTACAATGCCTAACAAAGAATTCAAAATGATTATTTTAAGGAAGCTGAGCAAGCTACAAGAGAACACAGATTGGCATTGCAAAGAAATCAGAAAGACAAAACAAGAACAAAATGAGAAATTCAACAAAGGATAAAAATCATACAAATAATCAAACAAACCCTGGAGCTGAAGAATACAGTGGATGAGAGGAAAAATTCAATAAAGGATATCAACAGCAGACTTGATCAAGCAGAAGAAAGAATCCCGTGAACACAAAAACAAATCACTTGAAATTATAAAATCAGAGGAGAGTAAAGGTAAAGGAATGCCCATTCTCACCACTTCTATTCAACATACTACTGGAAGTTCTAGCCAGAACAATTAGGCAAGAAAAAGAGAGAAAAGCCATCCAGATCATAAAGAAAGAAAATTTACAGATGAAATGCTCTTGCATATAGAAAAGCTCAATGACTCCTCTAAAAATATTTTAGAACTGATCAATGAATTTAGTTAAGTTGCAGGATACAAATTCAACATACCAAAATCAGTTGCAATTCTGTATGGTAACAATAAACAATCTGAAAAACAAGTAAAGAAAATAAACCCATTTACCATAGCATTAAAAATAATAAAATACTTACTAATAACTTTAACCAAGGAGGTGAAATATCTTTAGAATGAACACTATAATACATTGATGAAAAAAATTGAAGAAGACACAAATAAATGGAAAGACATTCTATGTTTATGGATTGGAAGAGTTAATACTATAAAATGTCTGTATTACCCAAAACTATCTACAGATTCAATGCAATCCCTATCAAAATTCCATTGGTGTTTTTCACAGAAATAGAAAAAAATAATTCTAAAATTCTTATGGAAACACAAAAGACCCCACATAGCTAAAGCAAACTTGAACAAGAAGAACAAAGATGGAAGCATCACACTTCCTGATTTCAAACTATATGACAAAGCTATAGTAATCAAAACAGTAGAGTACTAGCGTAAAAACAGGCACAGACCCATGCAACAGAATAGGGAGTCCAGAAATAAATTCACGTTTATATGGCCAGCTAATCTTTGACAACAGAACCAAGAATGCACAATGTGTAAAGGATAGCCTCCTCAGTGCTGATGGGAAAACTGGATATCCACATGCAAAAGAATGAAATTAAGCCCATCTTACACTATACACAAAATGGATTAAAGACTTAAATGTAAGACCTGAAATCATAAAAATCCTAGAAGAAAACATAGGGGAAAATCTCCTTGACATTTGTCTTCACAATGACATTTTGGATTTGACACCAAAAGCACAAGCAACAAAGGCAAAATATAAAACATTGGGAGTACATCAAATTAAGAAGTTTCTGTACACCAAATGAAAAATTCAAAATGAAAGAACAACCTACCTAATGGGAGAAAATATTGCAAATCATATATCCAATAAGGGATTAATATCCAAAATATTTAAGGAACTCATGCAAGCAAGTAGCAAAGTAACAATCTGATGAAAAATGAGCAACTGACTTTCGAAGACATTTCTAAAAATAAGATATATGAATGGCCAAAAAGTGCATGAAAAGGTGCTCAACATCACTAACCATCAGGGAAACAGATATCTAAACCACATGAGATATCACCTCACACCTATTAGGATGGCTTTTATTAAAAAGTCAAAATATAACAAGTGTTGCTGAGGGTGTAGGAGAAAAGGGAACATTTATACACTTCGGTGGGAATGTAATTGCACATGTGCATTATGGAAAACGGTATGGAAGTTCTTCAAAAAACTAAAACAGAATTCCCATAGGATCCAGCAGTCCTACTTCTGGACATATATTCAAAGAAAATAAATTAACTCTCATGAAGAGATATCTGCACTAGCATGTTCATTCCAGCATTATTCACTATAACCAAGATATGGAAACAATTTAAGTATCTGTTGATGGATGAATGGATGAAAACATTGTGAGAGATATATACATAATTCAGTTTTAGAAGAGAAGGAAATCCTGTCACATGCATTCCCTTATGTTGGTCTGTTTGAGCTTGAAGGTGAAACTCAGGTTTTACAACCAACTGTGGTATGTGGCCAATCACATAAAATTAATTGCCTAAATGTTTTGCACTTCAGATTTGATTATCTGTTTTGTATCTAAATTTAAACATTAATAAACAAGAGGTAGATTGCATATACAGTTTTTTTTTTTTTTTTTTTGAGGAAGGTTAGCCCTGAGCTAACTACTGCCAGTCCTCCTCTTTTTTTTGCTGAGGAAGCCTGGCCCTAAGCTAACATTCATGCCCGTCTTCCTCGACTTTACATGTAGGACACCTGCCACAGCATGGCTTGCCAAGTGGTGCCATGTCCGCACCCCAGATCCAAACTGGCGAACCCCGGGCCACCGAGAAGCTGAATGTGCGAACTTAATGTCTGCGCCACCGGGCCGGCATATACAGTTATTAATATCACAATTTTTTTGCCTTCTTCCTAAAGAAATTTTCAAAACCCAGGTATTTTCTGAATTCAGTAGAGACCTAGTACAACACATCCATGTTCTTTCTCTCTCTCTCTCAGTTACACATACATACTTACACACAACACATATCTCTCTTACTCCTGACATTCAGAATCCATGTAGCCAGAGACAGGATGATATAGTTACATCCAATGCCAATGCCACACCCCCAAAAATGAAGATCCACATCAAACAGCATGTATTTATTAAAGCTAACTATCATCTAATACCATGCTAGTCACTCCAGGGAATACAAAGACAACAGAAGCCATATTTTGTGCACTGAAATTATTAAAAATGTAGTTAAACAAAGTACATACTGTGTATTATTACCATTATACCAGTGGAAAACGATGCAATCAACCATTGCTGTAGTATGACCATTGGTCTGAACTCTCTTTATCCCATGAGGGGCATGGGAAATAGATGAGGTTGCTAAGGGTTGTCATAGTCACAAGAAGTGGAATGTACCGGGGGAGGAATAGAGATTCTATGTATCTATTAGAGTATAGGGCAGTCCTGGACAGACGAATATTGACTGATTCAAAATGCCAATATAGTCCCAAAAAGAAATAATATAGACTAAACTATATGTTAAATAATTTTATAGCATTTCTTGCCATCTGGAAAATATATATGAATTATATATAAAATATACATATTTTATATAAATATATTTTCCTACACTATAAAATGAGGGAAAATAGCTTGAGAAATTTTACTGTAGGGAAATAAATTTTTTCTGTTTAGAGATTGGCACCTGAGATAACAACTGTTGCCAATCTTCTTTTTTTTTTTTCTGCTTTTTCTCCCCCAATCCCCCCAGTTCATAGTTGTATAATTCAGTTGTGAGTCCTTCTAGTTGCGGCAAGTGGGACGCTGCCTCAACATAGCCTGACAAGCAGCGCTGTGTCCGCTCCCAGGATCCAAACCAGCGAAACCCTGGGCCGCCAAAGTGGAGCATGGGAAATTAACTGCTGGGCCATGAGGCCTGCTGTGGGAAATAAACTTTATAGAAGGGATCTCCTTTATGTATATCAAAAGGAAAAGAGACAACAAAGGCTACTGGCTGTTACTGCTCTTCTGGGAAAGATAAAAGGGAGTCAGACTGAGAAAATATTATCTCTACCCCAAATTTTAATTCTTTTTCAACGACTTTCATTTATTCCCTTACACCTACTTACTGAGTTCTCTCATCACCTTCCCCTACCTTTTGAGTGCATATATTAACACCTTTTTCTCCAGAGAGAAAATCAGGTAAACATCTTCTTATGAAATTGAGCATGAGTTTCCAGAAGGGGGCTGCTGCCCCAGAGTATGTTCAGTGCGGCATATGGCTCGTTCTTTGTTTTTGGTGGAAGGAAGTTAAGCTTACCTGCACCCTAAAATAAAGCGTGTCATCCTACATGTCTTGCTGCTGCAAATGCATTCATAGCTAACACGCTGGTGCAGAGAAATGGCCAGTCACTGCAAAGGAAACCGTGCCAGTTACCTAGATTAATAAGCCTGGGTTTTCCCTCATAAATGTAACTGGACAACAAAGAGCTACCAGATATTTAGAAAAATTAGTACAAAAAGATAATTTACTTAGGAAGAATAAGCGGACTGGAAGAAAGATAGATAATTCAGAGACAGATATATAACTTAAAAAATTAAAATAAGAGAACAGCAAACAATATTCTAATTAGTAAATTTAGAGAGATAAGATAATATTTCTACTAGAGAAGAATAAACATTTATGAGAAAACAGTAATGAGATCAAGAAAGAATTCATGAAAATTAAAAGTATAATTCCTATATCAATAAAAAATACTGATGCTATCTCTCTGAATTAAGAGCAAAAACATTAAGAGATACAAAATATGAGACGAAATCTAAAAGACATAGATTTCATATCAGAGGACCAATAAAAGGCTCACAGACATTCTAGAATAAGAAAACAAAAAGAAAACGGTGAAAAGATATAATCAAATAAATAGTAGAAGACATTTTCCCAAAGTTGAAGCATGACATGAGTTTATCTTCATCTCTGGTTTTTGAAAGAAATAAATAAATTTCAGATGAACTACAGCATAATGAAAAAATAATCTTAAGAAAGATAATCTAAGAAGGATTTCATAGTGCCCAAGGAAGTATCAATCTTATATTATACTAAAATGAAAATAAATGCAAAGCCTCAAGGATGGACATATTAGAAAATTCAATAAATTGTATAATCAAAAACAGAAATTTCTTGGTGCTATGATAACTATGGTATATGTTTTATCTGTCAAGATAAAATTTAATTGGACAACCGGTCCCCACAAAAAAGCCCTGAAAAGTAATGTTATTTGAATATGTACTAAATTAAGACATGTAATAATTTTTATATTTTAAGTAAGCTCCAAAATTAAATGTGGCTTGTGGATTTTATTCTTTGATGGATACATGTTATATGATAAGCACATGACAAATATTCTTTAAAGTATTTAACATTTAATTAATTAATTGATTAAATGTAAGGAGAGAAAATTCATTTGACATTGGTGCAAGTAATGTATGGTCCAAATATGAAATATAAATGGAATGGCACATATTTTATGGAAGAGACTTTCTACCACTCCATGAGTGGAATTACTGATTTTGCAGTGAATCATATTTGCACTATCAAGCATTCTAAATAATGTGTATTCTTGGGCTTTCATTTTCTACATATGATCCATAAACAGGACATAGAATATTTTATTATAATTGCAGAGCTGGTTGTGAATTTTTAAAATTTTTTTATAATGTAAATGCAACAGTATGGAGATTAAAAATACTGTTAATGAAACCACAGTCACTTCTTAACGATGTAAACTTAGAATATACCCAGCTAATGTTCAGAGATATAGAGAAAAGATTAGATGAGGATGAAAGTAAAGAGGCACAAATCCCTCTTCCCATTTACTGGTGTCAAACAATACCATATATAATTAATAGCCCATGATATACAGGAATGTACATATTATAAAATGTATAAACACATAGTAGTTTTTTATTGCTGTCATAACAAATTACCACAAACTTAGTGGCTTGAAAGAACAAAAATTTATTAATTTATGGTTCATAGGTCAGAAGTCCAGTTCAAGTCAATGGGGCTAAAATTAAGGTTGGCAGGCTGACATTCCTCTCTGGAAGCTCTAGGGAAAGAAGCGACTTTTCGTTCACTGCAATTATTGGCAGAATTGAGTGTCTCACTGTTGTATGACAGAAGTTACCATTTTCCTCATATCAGCAGGCTATCTACAAGTTAAAAGGGGCTACATCTTTGACTTTTGTTTTCCTTCCTCCATTTTCAAACCTAGCAATGATGGGTTGTGTGTCTCTCACACTTCAAATCTCTTCTGCTTCCTTTTTAGTCTCATTTATCTGGTGAAGTTTCTGCCTTCTTCCATCTTTAAAAGCCATGTGTTCACATTGAATCCACCCAAATTATCCTTGATAATCTTCCGATTTTATTGTTCATAAACTTAATTGTATCTGCAAAGTGCTTTCTGTCATGAAACCTGTTACACACAATCATAAGACCAGGGGTTATTGTGAGGATATCTTTGGGGTTCTCACATGACATTTCAGTTCAGAAAAAGCAGCATAATTAGGAAGATGCTACAAATAATTGATTTTTTCATTAGGAAGTGGGCAGAGGTATCTGCCTCCTTAGAGGAAGCATTAATCATGATTCTAGCATCTAGTTCCTAGCATTCTGTGCAAATGCCCAAACCATAGTACCCTAGTGTGTTTGACTAGAATAGCACAGGTGTCTGATTTGACTATGGTTCCTTCATAGCCTCTGAACTGAGTCACCCATTGCTACAACAACGCTTCAGAACACATGGCTCCCAAAATCTCATTTATTGCTCTCTCATGAGCTTTTGGGCCTGCTGGGGTGGGTCGGCTTTAGGCTAGGCCCTCCATCTTAAGTCTCCTCCATGTATTTCTCTCCTTAAATCCGGGTCAAGGAACAACAACTAAATGGCCCTGCTCTTCTCATTATGATCAGCACAAGTGCCAACAGGCTGGCAGAAAATGTGAGTTTGTGGGCTTTTTTCGTTTTTGTTTTCATTTCTGTTTGTTCGTTTTTAACTGAGAGCCTTGAATGATACGAAGGGTACCACGTTCTGTGGCTGAAAAATTTTGCATTGAATGATTTTGGAACAAACTAAATATGTTTCTCTTTTGTTATTCCACTTGAAAAAAGTAATCCATAGAAGATACTGCTGAGTTGGATGCTATTTGAAGAAGAGGCAGCCCAGAGACATGGTTTTTAAAGTATGATCTTAGAGCTCCCCTTCTCAGAACATCGTGTGGTGGTTATTAAAAAAGAAAAAATGCCTTCCCTACTAGAGATCTACTTAATAATAATATATAGTTATGCCTGGGAATCTGACTTTAAATTAATTTCCCAGTGGTAATTCTCATGTGTCTTTTGGCCCACCTTACTATTCCTCAACTAATGTGCACTCAATTAAATACAATCACTACTTTCTCTTAATGAAAGCAATTGGTTTCTAATCTTCTAGCAAAAACTTCGTTAAACCTTCTATACTTCATTCTTAAGTCATAGCAAATTATTCTGTCTTATACCATTTTAAAGCTTTCAACACATATTCATATTTTTGATCTCATTTTCTGTCTCACAGCACTCCTCTGTATTAGGCAGAAGCAGCACCAGTGCATCTAAATCCTCCCACTCTGAATCTCGAGGCCAGCTATTGAGCTATGACACTCAGGCACTTTATAAAAGACTGTAAATTCCTAAAGTGCCCTTCAAAACAAGGTGAAAGCTTAATTTTAAAATTATCTAATAATTTTTGTTTCGAAATTGTTTTCATCATAAAGTTTAAATGACATTTACTCTATTTCAGTTTTAGAATGTGATATATAATGGAGAGATGATTACCCTTTTTAAAGAAATATCTTCAAAACACTGAGATGGTATGGTGGCCAGCAACGCAGCTCATGTAAGACATTGACTCAAATCCCAGCTACTTCACTTACTAGCTGTATGATTAAAGGGGTTTACTTAATATTTAAATGTTATCCTTCTTCATAAAAGAGGTTAAAATAACTGCTACAAGATTGTTGTGAGAATTATGAGGACAGTCATGTAACGCTTATAGCACATATCCCATCCCCTCAGCTATTATTCCTATAGCTCTAGCATTTTTTTTTCCTGTTAATGGCATAACATGGCTATTTAGCCTGACATGAATTTTGAAATAAAAAATAATAGTTAAAATCTGAGGATCTGAGGTCGCTTCCACACTGAACGAGATTTTAAAGGTGGTGTAACATACTAATTACTACTGTGGATCCTCGTGTCAGAGCTTCTTGTTCAGTTCCTGACTTTTGCACTTACAAGATGACCGGCTGGGAGAAGTTACTCAATCTCTGTATGCCTCAGTTTCTGCATCTATAAAACTAAGGTGGTGATAACAAAAATTAATTCACAAAGTTGTGAGACTTCACAAATTAATTCACAAAGTTGTGAGACTTCAATACATTAATCTAAAATGCTTAGAAGCATGTCTAAATTAAGTAGTCGCTCCCATAAAGTTAGCTCTTATTATAGATATTTTTGTTCAGAAGGGAAGTAATTTACTTCGATGTGACGTCAACTTTGGCATGAGTGATGTTGCAGTCTTGCCCTGCAGCAGTGAGAGATAGGAGAAATAAGATTGGAGAAGTGCTGCAAAGAAATCTGTATTAAATTTTCTTTAAACATAAGTCGTTTTCTACACCATAAACAAAAGTATTTTGAATATACTGTTATATTTATGATTCATGAATCATGGGAGACTGATGACAATATTATTGCTATAATTTTACTTTGCATTTGCATGGGCCTTTAAAATTTAGAAAGTTTGTTCATATACAAAAATGGTAACAAAGGTAACATTAACCTAGTTTACTGTGAGGAAACACAAATAGGTTAATTGGATGAGGGTTAAACAAGCCGTAAGTGAAAGAGCTGGAATCTAAGCCCAGGTCTTTCAACGCTCAGAATAGTGACCTTTTCCTTGTAATCTTAAATAAAATATTTTATATAGGGATAGATGTCACCTCACCTTTTATGACAGGAGTAAAATCTCAAAATACTGACTTTAAGTAAGCCAAAAAAACCCCCAAATAAATTTAAAAATCCCATAGCTAACAAACCAAGATGTCCTAAAACAATGCCACACAATGTCTCTGGAAAAATTAGGCCATTTTCTCTATGGCTTCTTTTTTGTTTTTATTCATTAAGATTAGAATTATTTATGCTTATAACCAGAAAAAACATTTGCACTATAGAAACATAGGCCATGTGGCCCATTTAATTATGCCAGAAAACCTCGCATTGATGTCAGCCATTTATTTTATACACATACAAAGCATCTTTATTTCTTTGTATCATGGATGAGAAATATAGCCTGTCACTTTTAAGAGAAACATACATGGAGGTGTGGAGAAGTCAACAAATACTCCGTGTTCAGATGAGAAATCCACCACAGTATTTAAAATATCTCAAAAACAAAGGCACATTTATTGTTGGCTTCCTATTTAAAATGAAACTTCTCCCTGAAGCAATGGTGGGTGGGTGGGTATCTCCTTTGGATATATATATATTTTTTTCTCCAAAGGAGGTCAAACTACAGCCAACATATGGTGAAATTAATCAAGCATCTCATTTATCGTGTCTGATTGAATTTTAATGGCTCTGATAATCTAGTTTGACAACTTGCTGAATTATTGTCAGATATATTAAACAATCTCTTCTCATCATGCATGACAGCTAGTTAAGTGCTGTAAATTATGGGGCACTGTAGTAGTCGGGTGTGTTATGAAAGCCAAGTGACACGCACTTCAGAGGGGAAGAACTCTCTTACGTGACCTCTAATAATAATTCACAAAGAGCATTCGCAGGCAGTTCTACAAGCCTTATTTATTCTAGTCAAAACAATGGCTACTTACTTGAACAAGAAACAGTAAGATACGTAGATATATAGATACATAGATACATAAATAGATAAATATAGATATACATTTTTTCTCAATATTATTACTTAGATTTTATTCAAACTTAAAGACCCAGTTTCTACAACCTTGTTTAATGATTCCAGCCCAAAACTCATTGAAACAATAAATATTTGTTGACTAGTGGCCAGGTAAATTGTGGTATTTAATAAATGTGAGTTGGTAATAGATTTTTATTTTCTATTATTAAAAAGAATCAACTGATTAAATATTACCTTAACTTACATGCTCAAATATTTTGTGATCACAATATTAATATATCATAGAGATTGGTAAATATATTGGTAGATGTTATATATATGATGAGTAAATTATATAAATGCAATTTTTTGTTATATATTATTATAAATATTTCTTACATAATACATTTATATATTATTATATATTTATGAAAAATATTTTATATAATTATATATAAATATAAAATTATAAGGGTTATAAATATATTGGTTAATGTTATATATATAATGATTATAATTTGTAATATGTGACAATAACATAAAAAATACTTAGAGAATAATTAAGGGAAAAATGATGTAACATTGTCTGCAGCAATATCACCACCTAAAATTAACTGCTACTTTTTAATATTTCAATCCTTCCATAACAATTCTCTTACATGGATGAGATCATACTTTATACACTTTCATATACAAGTTTATCTCACTTTTTTGACTTAGCATTACATTGTAGATATTTTCTCATGTCATTAAAAAATTACTCATTATAAGTATTTTAATATTAAATAATTTTGACTTCCCGTTTCATATCTGTCAATGTGAAAAGCTTGGAAGTTGACACTCACATCCTTACAACAAGAAAAGCAAGACAAGGGGAAAATCAATGACTGTTCTTTGACTTAACAGAAAAATGAGTGTCTGAGCAAACGGCTACCCTGAGATCTGGAAAGACTAGTCCATGCAGAGAGACACAGCCAGGTCAGCTCACCTGGGGTGGAAGCCTCTGGATCTATGAAGTGATAAGAACACAAAAAGTAATTTTGAGTAATTGCTGGAGACTCAAGGTGCTCTAGTATGTGAGTGAAAAGCTGTTTGTGACCCTCACTTTTCTGTGCTTCATATCAAGTAATTATGCCTGTTTTCATGATAAAGATCCAAAAATATCCCCCTATGATCTTGGCAGGGCAAGGGGAAGAGTAATTATTGTGAAACAGGCCTAGGAACTTCCCCAGTGTAAAAGCCCGCATTCAGGGAAAAAGACTCCTGGAGCATTATCCAGTTGAGGGAGGTCATTCTTCCAACTCCATCCCCTTCTAGCCTTTCTATCTCACCAAAGTAGGAGGAAAACTCATATTCAACTTTGGTAGGGCTTCAAGGGAACAGACCGAGAATTGTACAGAAGGGAAATTGAGGGTTGAGAGGGGGAATTATACACCGGGTAAACACTTGTGAATGTTGAAACCCCAAGACACACACTCAGAGAATTAATTTAATTTAATTTTTAATTTAATTTAAAACAGAGATTTAATGGGAAGATTATAGAACCTTCCCCTTTCCATATACCTTAGCATCACACCAACAGGACTCCAGTATTAAAAAAGTCAATTTCAGCTGAAGGAGCTATGAGACACAGACTTTCTCTGAGAAGGATTACTTAGGGAAGCCCAAAGTCAAGAAGGAAACAGAAAAGGCCACCAGAGCAAATTGAAGACTCTGTCACCTATACCTATAGCAAATATTAAACAACCCAACTGCTAGCCATATTAACATAAATCTTCATACTGAAAACTGTTTTATCTTCAATTCCTATTACCTAATACAGCATGTCCACTTCCCAATAAAAAATAATATCATGCCAAAAGGCAAGAGTAAACACTGTGTGAAGAGAGAAAGTCAAGATCAGACCCAGACTCAGATATTACAAGTATTTTATAATTATCAGACAAGGAGTTTAAAATAACCATGATAAATATGTTAAGGGCTTCAGTAGAAACAGTATACAATATGCAAGGACAGATAGGTAATGTAAGGGGAGAGAGAGAAAATATAAGAAAGAATCAAAATAAAATGCTAGAAATCAAATCGAGTGTATTAGGAAATAAGAATATTTTTGATGGACCCATCAGTAGACTTGACAAGGCTTGGAAAAGAATCATTGAGTTTGAAAATAGATCAATAGAAACTTCCTAAATTAAAAAGTATGAAAAACAACCAACCAAACAAACAGAATCTCCTAGAACTGTGGGACATTTCAAAGGCATAATATATGCATAACTGGAATATTAGTGAGAAGAAAGAGAAAAAAGACAAAAAGGTGCATAGGAATATTTGCAATAATAATGGGAGAGGATTTTCCAAAATTAATGACAGACTCCAAACCACCTTAGAGCCACCAAGCTCAGGGAACATAAAAAAGGACAAATACCAAGAAAACAAAACAAACAAACAGGAAATCCTGGGCATATCATATCAAACTGCAGGAAACCAAAGACAAGGGAAAAAACCTCAAAAGAAACCAGAGGGAAAAACCGTTTACTTAGAGTCAAATAAGGATGAGAATGCCAGTGGCCTTCTTGTTGGAAACCACACAAGCAGAGAGAAAAGTGCAATATTTAAAGTGTTAAAAGAAAAAACCCCACCAACTTCAAACTGTATATACAAACAAATCATCCTTAAAAAGTAAATGAGAAGTGAAGACTTTCTCATACAAAAACCAAAAAACCCTGAGGGATGTTGTCACTATCAGAGGAAATAAAAAGAAGTTCTTTAGACAGACAGAAAAAAGCTTGGATTTATATAAATAAAAATTGAGTGTCAGAAAAGGAATAAGTGAAGATAAAATTAGACATTTTTCTAACCTTTCATTGATGTAAAAATAACTTTGTGTAAAGAAATGGCAGTAGCAATGCATTGGTCGATGATAACAGACACATAACGTCACAGGAGATGCAAGTGAAGAATTGGAAATAATGATAAAGGTACCTGCACTGCATGTGAAGTTGTAAATTGCTATTTAGAGATGCACAAACAAAAAACACATTAGTTAAAAAATAATAAAAATCAAAAGCAATGACTAAGAAAATGACTTTAAAAAGTCTCAAGAGAAATTTAAAATATTTTGAACTAAATGAAAATGAAAACACAACATCAACATTTGTTGGATGCAGGTAATGCAGTGCTTTAGAGGGAAATTTATAACATTGGAAACATGTATTAGAAAAGGAGAAAGATCTAAAATCAATACCTAAGCTTCCTCCTGAGGAAACCAGAGAAACACAAGTTAAGCTTAAATCAAACAAAATAAAAGAAAATCTAAGTAGAAATCCAATAAATTGAAAAAAAGAAAAATAATTGAGAACATTGATAAAATCAATGCTTGTTCTTTTGAAGAGATCAGCAAAACAGACAAACCTCTAGATACACTAACCAAGAAAAGAAAAAAGAAGACATATATTAGCAATCTCAGAAATGAAAGAGAAACCATCACTACTGATGCCATGGACATTAAAATAATACAAAAGGAATACTATGTACAACTTTCTGATAATAAATCTAATAATTTACATGGAATGCCCTAATGCCTTGTAGGATGCAAACTATCAAAATTCATACAAGGAGAAATGGATAATATAAATAGCCATATATTTATTAGAGAACTTGAATCAAAAATTAATAACCATTCAAAAGAAAACACCAGGCCCAGATGGTTTCACTGGTGAATTCTAGCAAACTTTTAAGGAACAAATAACACTAATACACTAATTCTCCCAAATCTCTTCCAGAAATGGAGGCAGAGGGCATACTACCAATCTCATTCTATGAGGCCAGCATTACTCTAATACCAAAACCATATAGGTGGAGTGATGTCAGCATCATGGTGGTGTGAACTTGCCTGGGACTCTCTCCCCTCAAACATACAACAAAAAGGAGCAACCAACAAAAGAAAA
This sequence comes from Equus asinus, assembly GCF_041296235.1. Taxonomy (NCBI): domain Eukaryota; kingdom Metazoa; phylum Chordata; class Mammalia; order Perissodactyla; family Equidae; genus Equus; species Equus asinus. The sequence goes on from NC_091793.1 coordinate 56,268,959, forward strand.
CATCTTAACAGCACAAAAACCTCAGAGAGACAGGCAGCCACACAACGGAGGGTGGAGAGGCTGGAGTCCCCCTTGGAGGGGCCGGAATGGGGTAAGAGAGAACTTTGCTCCCTCCCCAAAAGACTGCATTTGCTGCTGCAGGAGGCCGTATGAGGGAAGGAGTTGGGGAGGGACCGTGCATCTGTAGCGTCACCTAGGAACTTCCATGGGCACTTGCAGCCTAGAGGGAAGCCCTCTAACAGGGCAAAAACTTTTGCTGGGGTGACCTCATCAAGCCAACACCCAAGGAGACCAGATAGTGAGAGTTGATTGAGAAATCCTGGACTGCACACTGGAGAAAGCACTCCTCCCCCGACCTGCACCACACCATCTCTGCTGAAGGCAGAGAGCTCAGAATATGCAGGTCTAGAATCCCACCCAGTGGTGCTACACTATAACTGCAACTGAATAATATCACAATGAGGAAGAACCAACCTTCCAATATCAGACACTACATCAAATCTCCAGACCAGAAAGAAAATGAGAATTCAGTCATGAGGACACAAAAATACGTAAGCTAAACGACAATGAATTGAAAATAGCTATCATCAAAAAACTCAATGAGGTAAAAGAGAATATAGAGAAACAAATCAACGAGTTCAGGAGCTATTTCGCAAAAAAGATTGAAACTGTAAAGAAGAATCAATCAGACATGTTAGAGATGAAAGAAACAATGGAAGAGATAAAACAAAATATGGATTCCCCAAATGCCTGTGTGGATACCATAGAGGAGCAAATCAGCATAATCAAAGGTAGATATGTTGAAATGCTCCAGACAGAGGAGGATAGAAAACTAAGACTAAAAATAAATGAAGAAAGTCTCTGAGAAATCTGACTCAATGAGGAAATGCAACATAAGAATTATAGGTATTCAAGAAAGTGAAGAGAAGGAGAATGGAGGAGAAAACCTGTTCAAAGAAATAATAGCAGAGAACCTCCCAAAGCTAGAGAAAGAGAGGGAAATATGTGTGGAGGAAGCTTCCAGATCGCCTAGATTTGTCAATGTAAAAAGACCTACTGCAAGACATATAGTAGTAAAACTGGCAAAAATAAATGACGAAGAAAGAATACTAAGGGCAGCAAGGCAGAAGAAAATAACCTACACAGGAACCCCTATCAGGCTTTCAGAAGATTTCTCAGCAGAAACCTTACAAGCTAGGAGAGAATGGAATGAAATATTCAAAACTTTAAGAGATAGAAATCTTCAGCCAAGAATACTCTATCCAGTAAAAATATCCTTCAGATGTGAGGGAGAAATTAATCTTTCACAGACAAACAAAAGCTAAGGGACCTCTTAGCCACGAGACACCCCATACAAGAAATCCTCAAGAAGGCCCTTATACCTGAAAAAAGAAAAAAAGTGAGAAAGGGGTCACAAAACACAGAGTAAGGAGATAAATAGGTAGACAGAATCAGAATAGGATAGCAAATATTCAACTATAGTATTAGGCTAAAGGGAAGGAAAACAGCAAAAACAAAGACAATCTTTTCACTTTAACCACAAACTCACAACACAAGTTGGAATAAGAGATGAGAAAAACAACTTAGGAGGGGAGGAGGAAAGGGACTGAATCAGTTCAGAGTAAGGATAAGAGGCCATCAGAAAATGGAGTACCTTATACATAAGATTCTGAATAGAAACTTCAGGGAAGCCCACTAAATTAAAAAGCAGAACAGAGACAAAAAAAAAAAAAAAAACAATGAAAAAAGAAAGAAATACATCATAAAAAACTACAATTCAAGCGGTAGACCAAAACACACAGGATGAGAAACAAAGGAAATGCATGAAAACCCAGAAAATGAGTGGTATAATGACAGCATTAAGCCCTCATACATCAATAATCATCCTCAATGTAAAGAGATTGAATTCTCCAATAAAATGACACAGAGTGGGGAGATGGATTAAAGAACAAGTTACAACAATTTTCTGCCTCCAGGAAACACATCTCAGCTCCAATGACAAACAAGGCTCAGAGTGAAGGGGTGGAAGATGAGACTCCAAGCTAATGGCAAACAAAATAAAGCAGGTGTCGCAATGCTTATATCAGACAAAGTCGACTTCAAGATAAGGCAGATAAAGAGAGACAAAGAGGGGCAGTATATAATGATCAAAGGGACACTCTATCAAGAAGAAACAATGCTTATAAATATCTATGCACCCAACACAGGAGCACCAATGATCATAAAGCAACTATAACCAAACCTAAAAGAAGATATTAAAAATGACACAATAATAGTAGGGGACCTCAACAATCCACTCACATCAATGGATAGATCATCCAGACAGAAAAATCAACAAGGGAACAGTGGAATTAAACAAACAGCTAAACCAGTTGGACTTAATAGACATATATAGAACAGTCCAAAAACAGCAGAATACACATTCTTCTCAAGTCTGCTCAGAACAATCTCAAGGATAGACCATATGTTGGGAAACAAGGAGAGCCTCTATAAATTTAAAAAAATTGAAATAATATCAGGCATCTTTTCCAATCATAATGCTATAAAGCTAGAAATTAATTACAAGAAAAAAGCTGAGAAAGGGACAAATACTTGGAGACTAAACAATATGCTATTGAACAAGCAATGGATCATTGCAGAAATTAAAAGAGAAAGTAAAAAATATATGGAGACAAGTGAAAAGGATAACATACCATACCAACTCATATGGGATGCAGCAAAAGCCATATTAAGAGGGAAATTCATTGCAATACAGACTCACCCTGACAAACAAGAAAAATCTCAAATAAGCAATCTCAAATTACACCTAACTGAATTAGAAAAAGAAGAACAAACAAAGCCCAAAGTCAGCAGAAGGAGAGAAATAATAAAAATCAGAGCAGAAATAAATGCAAATGAAACAAAGAAGGCAGTAGAAAGGATCAATGAAACAAAGACCTGGTTCTTTGGGAAGATAAATAAAATTGACAAACCCCTAGCCAGACTTACAAAGAAAACAAGAGAGAAACCTCAAATAAACAAAATCAGAAATGAAAGAGGAGAAATTACAACAGACTCCACTGAAATACAATGGATTGTAAGAAAATAGTACAAAAAACTATATGCCAACAAAATGGACAACCTAGAGGAAATGGATACATTCTTAGACTCTTACAACCTCCCAAAACAGAGTCAAGAAGAAACACACAATCTGAACAGACCAATCACAAGGAAAGAGACTGAAATAGCAATCAAAAGCATCCCAAAGAATAAAACCCCAGGACCAGACGGCTTTCCTGGGGAATTCTACCAAACATTCAGAGAGGATATAATACCTATCCTTTTCAAGCTATTCCAAAAAATTAGGGAGGATGGAACAATTCCTAACACATTCTATAAGGCCAACATCACTCTGATAACAAAGCCTGACAAGGACAGCACACAAAAGGAGAAGTACAGGCCAATATTGCTGATGAACATAGATGCAAAAATTCTCAACAAAATTTTTCCAACCTGAATTCAGGAATATATCAAAAAGATCATACATCATGATAAAGTGGGATTGATACCAGGGACACAGAGATGGTTCAACATCTGAAAATCAATCAATGTGAGACGCATCAACAAATTGAGGAATAAAAACCACATGATCATCTCAATAGATGCAGAGAAAGCATTTGACAAGATCCAACAGCCATTTATGATAAAAACTCTTAACCAAATGGGGATAGAAGGAAATTATGTCAACATAATAAAGGCCATATATGACAAACCACATCATACTCAATGGGCAAAAACTGAGCACCATCCCCCTGAGAACAGGAACACAACAAGGATGCCCACTATCACCACTCTTATTCAACATAGTTATTAAGGTTTTGGCCAGAGCAATTACACAAGAGAAAGGAATAAAAGGAATCCAAATCTCGGGAGGGAAGAAGTGAAACTTTTGCTGTTTGCAGACAACACGATCTTATATATAGAAAAAATCCATTGCAAAACTAATAGAAATAATTAACAACTACAGTAAAGTTGCAGGACACAGAATCAACTTAAAAAACTCAGTTGCTTTGCTATACTCCAATAACGAACTTACAGAAGGAGAACTCAAGAATATAATTCCATTTGCAATCGTAATTAAAAGAATAAAATATCTAGGAATAAATTTAACCAAGGAGGTGAAGGACTTATGCAATGAAAACTATAAGACATTACTGAAAGAAATTGACAATGACTCAAAGAGATGGAAAGAGATTCCTTGCTCATCGATTAGAAGAATAAACATAGTTAAAATGTCCATACTACCCACAGCAATCTACAGATTCATTGCCATCCCTATCAGAATCCCAATGACATTCTTCACTGAAATAGAGAAAAGAATACTAAAATTCGTATGGGCCAATGAAAGACCCTGAATTGCTAAGACAATCCAGAGAAAAAAGAACAAAGCTGGAGGTATCACAATCCCTGACTTCAAAATGTACTACAAAGCCATAGTGACCAAAACGGCATGGTATTGGTACAAAAACAGGCACACAGATCAATGGAACAGAACTGAAAGCCAAGAAATAAACCACACATCTACAGACAGCTAATCTTTGCCAAAAATGCCAAGAACATATAATGGAGAAAAGATAGTCTCTTCAATAAAGGGTGTTGGGAAAAATGGACAGCCACATGCAAAAGAATGAAGGTAGACCACTATCTTGTGCCATACACAAAAATAAACTCAAAATGGATCAAAGACACATCCTGAAACTATAAAATTCCTGGAAGATAATATTGTTAGTATACTCTTAGACATCGAACTAAAAAGGATTTTTTCAAATACCATGGCCTCTCAGAAAAGGGAAACAAAAGGAAAAATATGCAAGTGGGAATTCATCAGACTAAAGAGCTTCTGCAAGGCAAAAGAAACTAGGATGAAAACAAAGAGACAACCCACCAATTAGGAGAAAAGATTTGCAAATCATATATCTGACAAGTGGTTAATCTCTATAATATACAAGGTACTCACACAGCTGAACCATAAGAAAGCAAACAAACCAATCAAAAAGCGGGCAGAGGAGATGAACAGACATTTTTCCAAAGAAGATATACAGATGGCTAACAAACACATGAAAAGATGTTCAACATCATTTATCATCAGGGAAATGCAAATCACAACCACCTTATGCTTGTTAAAATGGCTATAATCACTAAGACTACAAATAACAAATGTTGGAGAGGGTGTGGAGAGAAGGGAACCCTCATACACTGCTGGGGGGAATGCAAACTGGTGCAGCCACTATGGAAAACAGTACGGAGATTCCTCCAAAAACTAAAAGTAGAAATACCATGACCCAGCTATCCTACAACTGGGTATCTACCCAAACAATTTGAAATCAACAATCCAAAGTAACATATGCACCCCTATGTTCACTGCAACACTATTCACAATAGCCAAGACATGGAAGCAATCCAAGTGCCTATCAACTGATGACCAGATAAATAAAATGTGTTATACACTGGAATACTACTCAGCCAGAAAAAAAGACAAATTCATCTCATTTGTAATAACATGGAAGGACCTAGAGGGAATTATGCTAAGCGAAATAAGCCAGTCTGAAAAAGACAAACATCAGATGATTTCACTCACGTGGAATATAAACAAGTACTTGGACAAAGAAAACAGTTCAGTGGTTACCAGGGGAAGGGGGTTGGGGGATGGGCACACAGGGGATGAAGGGCAGTGCTTATGTGGTGACAGTCAAGAAATAATGTACAACTAAAATCTCACATTGATGTAAACTCTTACGAACTCAATAAAAAAAACCATATGAAGACAAGAGAGGAAAACTACATGTCAATATTTCTACTGAACATTGATGCAAAAATATTCAACAAAATATTAGCAAATTGAATACAAAAATGTTTAAAAATAATTATACAGCATGACCAAGTAGCATGTCTTTTCATATATACAAGACTATTTCAATCAATTAACTCTATTATATCAACGGGATAAAGGGAAAAAGATCATATAATCATGTAAATAGACGCCAAACAAAGAGAGAAACATTGACATAATCCTATGCACATTCAGGACAAAAACTCTCAGCAAACTACAAACAGAGAAGAACTTCCTTAACAACGAGAATCTACAAGGAAACAATGGCTCACTCCATACTTAATGGTGAGAAACTGGGTACTTTTCCCTTTCAGTTGGGAGCAAGGCAAGGATGTCCTTTCTTACGGCTTTTATTAGAAATCATACCAGAAACTACCAAGATTTCTTTCAATATGTGAATGAATAAATGAACTGTAGTACATCCATATAATAGAATACTGGTTGGCAATAGAAAGGAATGAGTTATTAAGACAAGACATGGAAGATACTTAAATGCATATTGCTACGTGAAAGAAGCCAGTCTTAAAAGGGTACGTAATATATGATTTTGTTTATTTGACAGCCTGGAAAAGTCAAAACTATAGAGACATACATACCACAGTGGTTGCTAGGGACAAGGAAAGAAGGAGAGGGTGGTCGCTGAACAGGTAAAACACACAGAAGCTTTTGGGGTGGTAAAACTATTCTGTGTCACTGTAGTGGTGGTTGCATGATTGTATGTATTTGTCAAAAACCATAGAACTTCACAAGACAAAGACTGACCTTTAATGTAGGCAAATTTTTAAAATTATTTAAAAGGTCTTGGGATCCCAGGATGGAAAGCAGAATGGATCAGAAGAATTAAATTTAACTTGGATACAGTGAAAGAATGGTAGTAAGCACTATATCCTTCTCGTTAGTAACATTGTATCCCATGGAGATACAGCATGACAAATGTGAAACACACACATATGCACATTATTATTGAACAGTTTATTAATTGGTGGTAGGTGAGAGTCAGGTTTCTCACTCTTAGAAGTGGAAATTTACAGATAAAGGGTATAGGCTAGAATTATTTATCTGGTAATGGATTAGAGCTAGAAACATCAACATGAACTCATTTTTCACTCAATGTAAATACAGATAATTATATATGGAACTATATGTATGTATATACATATGTGAGTACACACATGTACATTTCCTTGCTCTCTCAGCTGAGAGGGCCTAGAAGCAAAGACATCCCAGGAACAATAGGCACAACTAGCACAAAGAGTTTCTTTTCTAATACCATTTCTATTAAGAATAACCAGGACTGCTTGGAAAACTGGCTGATTCTAGGACCGAAACAAGAAATATCCAAGATGAGCCTGGAGCATCTTGTAGTAACAAAAAACAAGGAAGTGCTCAAAAAACCCTGCAATGATTGGAGTGTGTCAGATGGACACAGGAGCAAACCAAAAGGGCTCCCAGCAGCCAAAGCTGGAACAATTTGAACAAAAAATACAGTAGTATAGAATTATGACACAAAATATACAATAAATACCCATGAATGCATACTAATAAATAAAAACATGTGAATACATAGGTAAATGGGAGAGAATAGACAAATATTGCATGTGGAAAAATTCCAAATAACTTACATAGACTTTTTACTCTCAAGAAGTTGTAGCATAACTTCCCGCTCCTTAAGTATGTACTGCATAGAGTGACTTCCAAAAAGTACAGTTTGAAAAGAGGAAAAAAGATTAACTGTACAGTAGAGAAACCTGAAAGAGACTACCGCAACTGGTTGGTCAAGGTTAACCTCAGCAGTGAAAACTCAGGTTGATAACATGTACCCTTGATGTGATGTGATGAGAACAGCACTTCACCCCTCAATCTTCCTTTCAAAATACTCTGACTCTGTTCTAATCATGATAAAGACATCAGAGAAATCCCCCCTGAGGTACATTCTACAAAATACCTGAAAAGTACTCCTTAAACTGTCAACGCCAAAAAAAACAAACAAACAAGGAAAATCTGTTACATCTAAGGGGAGTCTAAGGGGACATGAAGACTAAACATAAGGTGGTTTCCTGGGTGAGATCCTGGCACAGAAGAAGGACATTCCATAAAAATAAGGAACTCTGAAGAAAGTATGGACTTGAGTTAGTAAATTTGAATCTGTGTATCATCTTCACTTTATGCTGAATCTAAAACAGTTCTAAAATTTATAAAAATATTAAAATATAATCTATTCAAATTATTTACTTATATATTATTAGTGGATATATATTAGGCTATGTTCAGTGCCTTTCTGTTTCATTCTCTTTTGTTTTTTAATTTGCCATAGCAAATTATTATCTATACTTGGGTGTAACTGCATGTTCTAGACTTCCATTTCCTTTTGAGAGCTAACATTACTTACACTACTATTTTAAATAAAACTTTTAAAAATTCAATAAGGTTAACTATTAGCATATTTTACAAACGCATTTTTGTATTACCAATCAAAAGTAATCACATAAAAAGAAAGAGGACTGTAGTAGGAGGATGACTCATTTTATCCATAGCGTGTGGTGTAAGAGAGAAGTTTCTTCAAAGTAACACTTGTCTCATGATTCTTCAATATTAATAAAAAAGATTTTAGAAAAGCTCAATATAAAATTGTCCATTCATCAAGGCCAGTCCAGTGGCACAGTGGTTAAGTTCACACATTCAGCTTTGGTGGCCCAAGGTTCACCAGTTCGGATGCCCGGTGCCGACATACACACTGCTTACCAAGCCATACTGTGGCAGGCATCCCACATATAAACTAGAGGAAGATGGGCACGGATGTTAGCTCAGGGCCAGTCTCCCTCAGCAAAAAGAGGAGGATTGGCAGCATATGTTAGCTCAGGGCTAAGCTTCCTCAAAAATAAAAAAAAATTATCCATTCATCCTGGGAGATGATACAGAAGCTAAAATTCTATATAAGTCTGAAGTTTAAACATTTACATGGATATAATTATTTCATTCAGGGTGTGTGTGGGTTTTTTTGAAGCATACATTTTTTTCTACTTCTTGTTCTTTTTCCTCTTCCACTATTTCTTTCAACTTGCGCAGATGGAATAGAAAGTACAAACTATGTGTACTCCAAATATACATGGTTTAGCAGGAGCTGTCAGAGAAGGAAGTCTTCAGGCTCATTCCAGGTTGAAAATGATACAAATGCCAAAGGGACAAAGGATGTTGAGATTCCATGTAAAAATCACATTTTGATGGCTCTGATTGTGTGCCTTCATGAAAATGACAAAACCCTAAGGTTTCAAAATACATGTACACAGCACTTCTTTTTTCCAGATGGCCCTCCATAACTCTTGAAAATTATAAATTATCTTTGATTTTTTGTGTGTTGTGGGGGGAGACTTCCTTAAACAATAAAAGCATACATATCAGAAACAAATCAGGCAGAAAGAAAAGTGGGCCCTTGCTCTCAATGGCAGGCAGTGAATGTTTCTGCACCATTCTCCACGCACTGCATATAAATCATAATGCAGATTACATTGTTTATATAGATCACTTTATACAGGATTTTGCAAACAACAGCCCATTCAATGCTACTGTTATATACCTTGGGGTTTTTTTTCATTTTATCATACATGATGGTGTTTTCGATGGTGAATTTCATGAAAGTTTTTGTCCTGTCCACTTGCATTAGAATTCTCTCTCTTCTTGCTTTTGAAGCACTTTTAGCTACAAATATTCACACCTCTTTAATCTGTCACATATATTGATTGTTTTCTATTAATATTTAATTTATTTTTGCTATATATTAACTCAACTTTGAATTCAAGTGCGTTCTTCTATGGTTCCCAATCCTTGATTTTTTTCTTTTTTATTATTTGGTATTGGTGTGTTATCTTAAATTTCTGTGTTTTGATGCTATATTTTTCAATTCAATTTTGAGTAAGTTTTTCTCTCTTTAAATAGAAAAATTCTACCCATTCATATTTACTCTGACCATTGATTTATCTAGTCGTTTGTCTGCTATTTCTTTCGACATATAATGCTTTCTGCTGTCTTCTAGATTAATTAGATTTTTTTTTTCTTTATGCTCACCTCCCTTGCAGTGTGGAAGTTCTACCTCTGTTATGCACTAAACTGTGTTCCCTTAAAATTCTTATATTGAAGCCCTAACCCCCATTACCTCAAAATGTGACTGTATTCTCTGAAAGGACCTTTAAAGAAGTGATTAAGTTAAAATGAGGCCCTTTGGGTGGACCAGAGTCCATTCTGACTAGTGTCCTTGCAACAAGAGGAGGTTAGGATTCAGGGCGATATCGGGGTTGCATGCACACAGAGGAAAGCCCATGTGAGGGCACAGTGAGTGGCCACCACTGAAAGCCAAGGAGAGAGGCCTCGGGAGAAACCAAGCCTGCAGGCACCTTGATGTTGGACTTCTAGTCTCCAGAACTGTGAGAAAATAGATTTCTTTGTTTAAGCCACCAAGAGCGTGGCATTTTGTTATGGCAGTATATATATATACTCACACACACACACACTACATACCATATCTATCTATCTATCTATATATATATATTGCATTTTCTTGATCCATTCATCCTCTGATTGTCTCCAAATCTTAACTATTGTGAATAATGCTTCAATGAGCCTGGGAGTGTAGATACTGCTTCCAGATAGTGATTTCATTGCATACATACCAAGAAGTGGGATTACTGGATTAAATTATAGCTCTATTTTTAATTTTTTGATGAATCTCCATACTGTTTTTTCACACTAGCTGTACCAATTTACCTTCCCACCAACAGTGCACAGAGTTCCCTTCTCTCCACATCCTTGCCAATATTTTTATCTCTGGTATTTTCAATAATAGCCATTCTAATGTGAGGTGATATCTCATTGTGGTTTTGATTTGCATTTCCCTGATGACTAGCGATTGTAAGCATCTTTTCATGTATCTGTTGGCCATTTCTATGCCTTCTTCTGAAAAATATATATTCAGGTCTCCTGCCCATTGTTTAATCAGCTTTTTTTTTAATACTGAGTTGTATGAATTCCTTATAAATTTCGGATATTAACCCTTTATCAGATATACGGTTTGCAAATATGTTCTCCCATTCCATAGGTTGACTTTTCATTTTGTTAATTGTTTCTTTTGCTGTACAGGAGCTTTTTAGTTTGATGTAGTAACACTGGTTTGTTTTCACTTTTGTTGCTTGTGCTTTTGGTATCATATAAAAAAAAATCAGTGCCAAGACAAATGTGAAGGAGCTTTTCTCCTGTCTTTTCTTCTAGCAGTTTTATGGTATCAGGTCTTACTTTTAAGTTATTAATATATTTTGATTTAATTTTTGCACATGGTGTAAGATAGGGATCCAGTTTTATTCTTTTGCACGTGGTTATCCAGTTTTCCCAACACTATTTATTGAAGAGAATACCCTTTTCCCACTGGGTGTTTGTGGCACCCTTGTCAAACTTTAGTTCTTTATATATGCACAGGTTTATTTCTGGACTCTCTACTCTATTGGTCCATGTGTCTTTTTTCTTGCCAATATCATGCTGTTTTGATTACTATTGCTATGTAATGTAGTTTAAATCAAGAAATATGATGCCAGTTTGTTCTTTCTTGGGATTGCTTTGGTTTTGCATGGTCTTTTGTAGTTCCATATAAGGTTTAGGATAGTTTTTTTTATTTCTGTATAAAATACTATTGGGATCTAAATTGAGATTTCATTGATTCCATAGATCACTTTGGATAGTATCACTTTGGTAGTAAGAGAATTTAGAATTTTTTAATTTTAATTAAAATTTTTTAACTTTAAAAGAATTAAAAGAATACTAATTCTTCCAATTCATGAACATGGAATTTCTTTCCATTCATTTACGTCTTCTTCAATTCCTTTCATCAATGTCTTATCATTTTCAGTGCACAGATCTTTCTCCTCCTTTATTATGTTTATTCCCAAGTATTTTTAGTCTGTTATGCAATTGTAAATGGGATTATTTTCTTGATTTATTTTCAAATAGTTCCTTGTTAGTCTATTGAAATGTACCTGACTGTTGCATATTGATTTTGTGGCATGCAACTTTACTGAATTCATTTGTTAGTTCTAATAGTTTTTTGGTAAAGTCTTTAGGATTTTCATACTAAATCATCTACAAGCAGAGAAAATTTTACTTCTTCCTTTCCAATTTGGATGCCTTTTATTTCCTTCTTTTGCCTAATCGCTCTGGCTGGGACTTCCAGTACTATGTTGAATAGGAGTCGTGAGAGTGGCAGTCTTGTCTTATTCTGATCTGCTTTTGAAGCTCTCTATTGAATTTTTCAGTTCAGTCATTGTATTATTCAGCTCTAGGATTTCTGCTTTTTTTTTTTTTTTGATGACTTCTATTTCTTTTTGAGCTTCTCATTTTGTTCATGCCTTTTTCCCTAATTTCATTTAGTTGTCTGTCTACATGTTCTTGTAGTTCACTAAATTTCTTTAGAAGGATTATTTGAATTATTTGTCAGACAGTTCATAGATCTCCACTTCTTTAGGATCATTTATTGGAGCTTTGTTAGTTTCCTTTGATAGTATCCTTTGATGTTTACCAGTCTGTGAGATCCATGTATCCTTGCACTGATATTTGTGCATCTGAGGATGCAGTGTCCTCTTCCAGACTTTACATATTTGCTTCAGCAGGGAAAGACCTTCATCATTCAGCTTAGCTTGGGGTTCTGGATGGGGCAGCTGGTAGCATCCACAGGTAGGAGGGGATTCTTCTAAGATTCTCTAGTTAGGTGAGGCCACCGCCTGTGGTCTGAGGTTGGGGGGTGTCACTATCTCTGCTGCATGGTCGGGTGAGACTGTTGGCTAGATTGCATGTTCAGGTAGGGCTGCCAGCCATGCCCTGTGGTCAGGTATGGCTGCCAGCTGAGTTCTGTAATTCTCTTTATTCATGCAGGTTTTCAGGCTCTGTTCCCTGGCAAGGTGGTGCCAGTGTTTGGACTCTGTGATTAGCCTGGGTTCCTCAATCATTCCTGGTCATCTGGGACCTGAGTCTGTGCTACCCAACCAGATTGTGTTGCTGGCTGGACTCTGTATTTAGGTAGAGCTGCGGGCAGGACTTTGTGGTCAGATGGGGGCCTCAGGCTGGGCTCTGCTGTTGGGCAAGACTGCATTCTGTGCTCCAAATTTGGTTGGGATCTTGCTGGGCTCCACAATTGAGAAAGCTGCTGTCTTTGCTCTGCTGTTGGGCAAGGTCAATGGTTGGGTTCCTCATTGGTGTGGCTTTCAACTGTGCTTCACAGTTGGATTTGACTGGTAGCTGTTTCTAGCAGTTGGGTCAAGTTGCTGTCCAGTATCCCTGGTTGGTGGGGCTGCAGGGTATTCCTGAATCGGCAGGGTCACTTCCTGAGTTTCCTGCCTGGGCAAGAGTCTAGGCTGTGCTCAGCAATCAAGCAAGGCCACAGGCTAGGCTCTGTGGCTGGGCACTTCTGTGGGCTAGGCTCTGGGATCACTGTTCAAGCTCCCTGATCAGGTGGGGCCAGAGGTCATGCTCAACAGATGGACAGGACTGCTATCTCAGCTCCCTGTCTGAGGGAGCTGTAGGATAGGCTTCATGGCTGCCTGGCTTTTCTGGCCAGGCTTTCTGATTGAGTGGTACTGGAGGCTATGCTCAGCAGTTAGGTAGGGCTGCTGATTTGCCTCCCTATCTGGGTGGGCTGTAGGATGTGCTCTGAGTCTTTTCAGCATCTGTGGCCAGGCATTCTGGTAGGGTGGGACTAAAGGGTATGCTCAGAAGTTGGGCAGGGCTTCGAATTTGCCTCCCTGCCCAAGCAGGGTTATAAAATGGGCTACTCAGCAGGTATCGCTCATTGGCTAGGGACCCAAGCCAGGCAGAACTGCCAGCAGAGCTCCCTGTCCACCAAACAGGGCCACTAGCTCAGCTCTGCAAGTGGATAGAGCTTCTAGCTGGTATTTCTGCATGGGAGTCACTGCCTGTGGGAATGTAGCCCTCCAAGGTCTGAGTGCTGGTTGCTGTAAGTCCTCCTCCATCCCTATCTGATCCCCAGTGGTCCAGCCCTGCAGATTCCCTCAGTGATTCTCATGATGGGAGACCCAAATGGACCTCCCAGGAAGTGTCCCACAATGCTGGAGAAGCTGGATGTCCATGTTTGGCTCTATCTTTCCCACTGGAGAAACTGTAGGACCAGGCGGGCCCACTCAGTGCTGTCCTGTAGGAGGGGGGATGTGGTCAATGTGAAACCACTCCTCTTCCCCTTCTAGTGGGGTCCTTCTAGGTTCTCCATGGGCCAAGTCTGTGCTTTTCAGTCCTGCCCCAGGTTCTTGGATTTTCACAGTGGCATATTGCTTATGGATAGTTGCTAGCTGGTCTTCTTGTGAGGTGGACTGATGTTGGAAACCACCTACTTTGCCATCTTGATGATGTGACTTTCATATCCATAGTTGTTTTAAATTCCTACCCTGACAGTTCCAACATCTCTGCTGCTGACACTTGATCTGTCACTTCAAATTGTGTTTTATGCCTTTGATGTGCCTTACAATCTTTTCTCAATAGCTAGACATGATGTACGAGATAAAAGGAGCTGCTGTACATAGACCTTTTGTAATATGGAGGTAAGGTGTGGGGGCAGGGAAAGCATCCTACAGTGCTGTGATTAGGTCCCAGTACTTAGTGACCATATACTTCTGGACTGTGAACTTCACAAGTCTTCTCAGTTTTTTCTCCCCCTTTAGGTTGGACAGAATGGCCAGAGTGGGCTGGAGTTGGATATTTCCCTTCTCTCATGTGCAAGGATAGAGCTGACTGAAATCGGGTATTTCTCTTCCCCTGGGTCAGTTAGGCTCTTATAATACCCTAGCAGGTTAGGTTCTGGTTAACTAGTTTCCCGTGAAGTCAGGCCCTGTTAGGAAGAATATAGTGCTCTGATATATTTCAAAAAGGTTCCTTTCTCTTTACCCCTTTGGGAAGCATGAGGGAACTTTTTCTCATACTTACTGTGAAAACCTGGTCGAGATCCTGGAGGTCAATCTCACAGACTTGTGGCCCTCCCATAACTGGGTCCCCTGGAGTTTTTAACTCTCAGAGTTGTCCAAATGGAGCCTGCAGCAATTCGTCCTTTACAGTTCTAGTTTTCCCAGCCTGGCACTGGTTCCTCCATAGGTTTCTGCTTGTGAGTCTCTGTTATGATAAGTCAAGACCCCTTTTATTTGCTGTCTGTCTGTCCAATCTTGGAGGCAGTAGCTTGCCCTGTATTCTCCCCTCTCTTATGGATCCAAGAAGGATTGTCGGTTTTTCAGTCTGTTCAGCTTTTTACTTGTTTTTAAGATGGAGTAATGACTTCCAAGCTCCTTACACACAGAACCAGAAACTGGAAGTACTCCTGCAGTAATATTTACTGAACATTACTATATCCTGATGTCTAACTGGCACATTGCCCACTGCCATTCTGCATAAGGTCATTCTACTCCTGCTTTTCAAGATGCTTGCTGTTTATGCCTCACAAGCCTCCCAATCACAGCTCTCATCTCCATCACTTTTACAAAACTACAATTATTGTTGCTGTCCCTACTCTGACCAAAGCTCATTTCCACTGTTGTTACTTCTCTTGCCCCCAGTGTTATCCTGCTTGTTACATAAGTACATCTTTTGTGAAAAAGCTGGTCTTTTGTAGATAGTGGAAATCAATCATAGCTTGACAGAAAAGAGTGGTGGTTAACAGCTCAGACTTTGGGATGAGTGAGAGATAGATTCTAACACTTCCACCATTGAGATAATCAGGAATCATGACTAAATTACACAACCTCACCTACTCTATAAATTGATATAATGTAGCATGTACCTCATAGAGTTCTCAGTGAGACTGTATCTGTAAAGTACTGAGCAGCTAGCTTCCCTCAAATGCAATCAGCTCCTTGCCTTGGCTGCACCCAGACAAGCTGGATCCTTCTGACACCTTTGTTCTTTCAATTATTTTATTGAGATCATAATGGTTTATGACATTGTGTAATTTTTGTTGTACATTATTATTTTTCAATTTCTGTATAGACTTCATCATGCTCACCACCAGTAGTCTAATTTTTGTCCATCACTATACATATGTTTCCCTTTACCCCTTTTGCTGACCCCCTAGACCCTTTCCCCTCTGGTAACCACTAATCTGCTCTGTTTATCCATGTGTTTGTTTATCTTCCACATATGAGTGAAATCATATGGTGTTTGTCTTTCTCTCTCTGGCTTATTTCACTTAACATCATACCTTCAAGGTCTATCCATGTTGTTGCAAGTGGGATGATTTTGTCTTTTTCTTATGGCTGAGTAGTCTTCCATTGTATATATACATATACCACATCTTCTTCATCCAATCTTCATTTGATGGGCACTTGGGTTGCTTCCATGTCTTGGCTATTGTGAATAATGCTGCAATGAACATAGGGGTGCATAAATCTCTTTGTATTGTTGATTTCAAGTTGTTTGGATAAATACCCAGTAGTGGAATAGCTGGATCATATGGTATTTATATTTTTAATATTTTGAGAAATCTCCATACTGTTTTCCATAGTGGCTGCACCAATCTGCATTCCTACCAGCAGTGTATGAGTTTTCCCTTTTCTCCACATCCTCTCCAACATTTGTCAATTTTTGACTTGGTAATTATAGCCATTCTGAACAGTGTAGTTTTGATTTGTGTTTCCCTAATAATTAGTGATATTGATTATCTTTTCACGTGTTTGTTGACCATCTGTATATCTTCTTTGGAAAAATATCTGTTCATATCTGCTGCCCATCTTTTGATCTGGTTTTTTGTTTTTTTGTTGTTGAGTTGTGTGAATTCTTTATATATTTTGGAAATTAACCCCTTTTTGGATATATGATTTGCAAATATTTTCTCCCAGTTTGTGGGGCGTCTTTTCGTTTTGTTCATGGTTTCCTTTACCTTGCAGAAGCTTTTTAGTCTGATGTAGTGTCATTTGTTAATTTTTTCTTTTGTTTCCCTTGGTTTAGTAGACATAGTATTTGAAAAGATGCTGCTAAGACCGATGTTAAATAGTGTACTGCCTATATTGTCTAGGAGTTTTATGGTTTCAGGTCTTACGTTCAAGTCTTTAATCTATTTTAAGTTACTTTTTGTGTATGGTACAAGATGATGGTCTTCTTTGATTCTTTTGCATGTGGCTATCTGATTTTCCCAGCACATTTATTGAAGAGAGTTTCCTTTCTCCATTGTATGTTCTTGGCTCCTTTGTCAAAGATTAGCTGTCCATAGATGTGTGGTTTTATGTCTGGGCTTTTGTTTTTGTTCCATTGATCTGTGTGTCTATTTTTGTGCCAGTACCATGCTGTTTTGACACTTTTCTCAGGACTTCCCTGTGCTCTATCTGTAAGTGTTGGGGAGTTCCCACCTAATGGCTCTATGGGGCAATTTTTGAGAAATTGGGGATAAGAGGTATTATATAAGAGCTTCCTTTTGCCATTTGTCGGGTGGATAAGTCTCAATAAAATTCACAAGAGCTTCTCTTAAATTCGAGGAAGAATTGGCACCATTCACCCCCAGAAGTCATCTTTTCACTAGATTACATATTTCCCATGTTACTACAATTCATTTTCTTGACACTGTCCCTTTCTCTGCTTGTGGAGCACTCTAGATACATTGCATCAATACTCGGGTCTCTATTATTTTGTGAGTGTGAATGTGTGTGTTTCTTGCTGAGTCCACTGAGGGTTTTCCTCTCCTTAGAGTTACAATGTTTGGAAAAAGGTATAATCAATAAGTCTTTCCAGAGGTCTGAGAATTTTGGGAGCCCGGACTGTAAAGTAGAATTTTACTCTTCAAACAGTTGGTAATAAAAATTCAGTTCCAAGTGTCTCTTTCTGCAGGTTTATAATTCAACAGGTTAATAACCCTCATTTCTTTTTTCTCCTCTGAATTCCTGTTTACAGAATATAATTTTGCATTGAAGAATATATTGTCAACATTCCCTATAAAGAAAACTAGTAATATGGAAATGCAGAATTCCAGAACACACTGGTAGCTGCTAGAAGACAATCATGCACTGCAAAATGACATTTTGGTCAATGATGGATGCATGTACTTGGTAGTCCCATGATATTAGCACCATATGACCTAGGTATGTAGTAGACTATACCATCTGAGTTTGTGTAAATGCATTCTATTTTCACACAACAATGAAATTGCCTAACAAAGCATTTCTCAAAATGTATCCCCATCATTAATTGATGCATGACTGTACAATTATATTGTATTTTGCTAATTTTTGTTGGTGGCTTTATATTTCTCTAATCGGTGACATGAAAAGTTTAGTTTTCTTCTGCATTTCCTAAATATATATGTGTGCCTGGAAGAGGCCCAAATCTTGGAAATTAAGTAATGAGAGCTGTTTGCAAATGCATATGCAATTCATGATTAAGTGATTCATTCATGATTAAGAAGATAAATGTTTCTTTTGAAATCCATATATATCTAATAATATTGAATAAAGATGATTGAACATTAATGACATTAATAATACAGTTATTTTAGGCATAGGGCTTAATTATTTAAATTTGACTGAGACTGACATCATGAATAGAGAATACTCATTAAAATTAGCAACTGTAATTTGAGAAGTGATAGAGACATATAATATTACACAGGAAAACAACACATTATATGCTTGAAATTTTTTTAAATTAACTATTTGTATTCTTCAACCTTACTTTTTAATTTAAAATAATAGCACAAAACAAATAAATCATTTCATTCTGAGTAGCAAACAAAATTCCAATAATCAAGAGGTTCCTTAATGTTGAAGAGAATTTTTTAAAAACTATTTTTTCCTCTACTTTTCTTAATATTCTTTCATCTTCATTTTAAGAAACAAAACAAATATAAGTAATTTTTTTAAAGAGAAACATTTAAGTTACAGTCATATTTAAAGGCCCACAGTGCCCAAATGCTTTAATTTATGATGAATAACAGTTTTTATTTTAAGCTTGTGAAAACACCACGTATACTACATAAGCAGGTTTTCCCCATTGAGATGTCAAGTTGTCCATTAATTTATCTTTGAAATATATCCTGGGCAAGAAGTGCTCTGGAAATTGTCCAAATTAATCAGGTTTCTTGAACATGCAGATCAAAATGCCTTCATAATATATTCCAAGTACATTACATTAAAGAAACTAAATAATCCTAGGTTCCCAGCAATCTTGTGATGACTATCATGTTGCTTATTGATTAATAGAATGTGAAAGTAATAATTCAGCTTCTTAATTCTCCAACTCTCCATGTCTAAGTAAATGGAACTATCATCCATCCAGTTGCTCAAACCAAAACCATTTGGTATTCTTTGACCAAATTCTTGATATGATATATCTCCTGCCTCATGGAGTTTTCAGTGAGTGTTCTTTGGATATTTTCTTTTCCTCAAACTCTAACCCAATCTATGATCAAGTCCTATAGACTCTGACTCCAAACCATACTCAAAAATCTACTTTCGAACTTCACTGCTACAATTTTGTCTAAGTCACTATCAGCTCTCACCCAAATGACGACAATAACCTCCTAACTTGTGCCCCGCCTTCCATCCTCAATACTCAAGAGAACAACTAGAGTTATCTATTTACATTTTAAGCCACAACTTGGTCAGTCCTAGTTTAGAATTTAATATGCTCTCATTGTAATTAGAATATCTGCAAACTATTATTTTGTACATAATTTTATCTCATACCAGCCTACATCTTACCCACTACATTACAACAGATGCTGACCTTTTTTCTATTGCCTGAACCTGACTAATTTAACCCACTTATTGCTTCTTCCCTCTGATTATCAAATGGATGGTTTCTTCTCTTCATACATGTCCAGATCAATGAGTACCTTTTCAAATAATTCATTCTTGGCCACTTTCACCAAAGAAATGTCTGTATTTGTTTTGCCTTCTTTGTAATACTTATCACTACCTGAAAGAATTGAGTCTGTCCTGATCAAAACTATAAAATATTCTTGGCACATAGAAGGCTCTCAACAGGCGCCACCCCCATGGTTGAGTGGTTAAGTTCATGCACTCTGCTTCAGCGGTCCTGGGTTTCATCAGTTAGGATCCTGGGCATGGATATGGCACTGCTCATCAAGCCATGTGGAGGCAGCGTCCCACATAGTCCCACATAGCACATCCAGGAGGACCTACAACTAGAATATGCAACTATGTACTGGGGGGCTTTAGGGAAAAGAAGAAAAAAAAAAGAAAAGAGAAGATTGGAAACAGATGTTAGTTCGGGTCCCAATCTTAAAAAGGAAAAAAAAAAAAAAAAGAAGGATCTCAACAAAACTTTTGGATGGATTAACCTAGTTTATAATGCAGTATTGCATAACAAACTCTTATATGACACAAGAAGAGAAAAAGGTCTAACAAGAGTAGGCACCAGCAATTCCTATAAAACCAATTCCAAATATTATCTTAAATCACAAATCAATTCTTTTGTTCTTTTCCTTCTGCTGAAATAATATGTACAAATAACATAGCCGTATTATATAATAGTAATAGTTAATTAATGTAATTAATAAATATGTGTAAAAGTAACTAATATAATAAGTGTAGTGAAAGTTGACTATGTGTAAGGCACTGTACTAGTCTCTGGGGATAAAGTAGCTTTCTCTTAGTGCCTGGCAAATGGGTGAAATAATTCTTTTTCCCTCTTAGCATCAAATTATAATTTTTCACGATGGTTTCAATGGCCCATAACAGATAACTTAATGGCTCACCATTTGTCTTTCTTTCATTCAAATTTGTTAAATCAAAAAGATAACAGTATCTGGCTAATAATATAGTAACATTGTTTGGACAGAATTTCTTCCCGAAAAAAAGTTTATCACTATTCAAATCTATATAAATCTATTTTTTAAATTTTATTGTTGTTTTTTGTTTTTATTGTTCCCTCTCATGTGCTATCATAAATCAGGATTAACTTATTAGCCAAAATTATGAAATATTTTAAATAAAAATTAATAATAATAGTGAATAATAAAAGCTGTTATTAAATAAAATGAGTGCTAGAGTCACTTAAGAAATTAAAATTGAGAAAGCTTCATTTCATCTTTAAGAAAACCTAATAGTTCCAGATTGACCTAAACTCACTTCCCTTCCCCTCAGAAATATAGCATATGCCTGCGTGGTTTTGGGGAAAATATCAGTATAATTTAACCTAAAAATAAATAAGTTATCATCACTGAAGTGAAAAATGTGAATTTATTTATTTATTTATTAATTTTCTCAACAAATATTTGTGAAATGTACTGCATTCCAGACATTAGGGTGTGTACACAGGGCAATTACCAAGAGAGAGAAAACATGAGAGAACATACCGGAAATTTTTAAGCAACACAGTGTGATATTTCCAATAATCATTCTACTTATGCTATCTTGCTTTATTCACTTCACCTTGCTTATAGTGATGCCACAGACTTCTGGCAGGAAGCAACTAACACATTTCTTGTCTTTTAGTAAATCCAAGATTGTAGCTCCTTATGTGTTCAGCCACTTAATTGCACTACTTTACAAAACCATCTCCACAGAAGGAGTTCCATTTGAGGTATTTTTAGAATCTCTAATGAAAAACTATCGCCCTCAAAGGATTAGATACTTAAATTGAGGGGGAAAAGTATTTGGAGTTTCTACTCTCATTTCAATTGGATTGCCTAAATAATCATCTGAAATCATTGTTTGAATTTTTAAGTGTAATTCTGAATTCTGTGGTACTATTTTGTATATTTTCACATCACTATTATTAGGCACTTTGCTTTGTACAAACAAACAGTGACAAGTGACATTGTTGTCCCATCCCCATGCTTTCTGGCTGAGGGGAATGGGTGGGCGTGACTGGTAAATGCCCACAGCTGCAAAATGTTCTCTTCAGATCCCTTTGATTTGTAATGAAAGTTTTGGATAAATTAATCAAATGACACAATTCTTTTTTGCTTGATGAACAATCATAGTTGTAGTGTCTGCAACATATTTATTATGAGTAAAGACCCTTATATGACAACATAAGTACATTTACAATTTGCAAAAGAAATTTACAAATAACAATTTGAAAACACATTGCTTCCTTATGATAACAATTATAAATTATTTAATCTATAAAATATAGATATAGCATTATTAATAAATGTACCTTTAATGTGGTACTATTTTAATTATTCTCATTGGTTTTTTTTTACTTCAAAAGCTGTAAACTTTTATTAAATAGGTGAAATGTCTTATAATATATGCTATGGTATCTTAAATGGAGGAAAAGTGTATATATTTTTCTAAGAACTGCTCTTTTCTCTTGGTAAAAATAAGCTTTGCAAGATTCATTATAGATTTAAAAACAGATTGTCAGTCTTTTGTTTGTAATGAGGATGTAGAAAGTCCCTAGAGACAGATGCTTCCATCCTAACAATGAGGACAAACTAGAAAAGCTAAAACATTAGTTATTTTTTTCAACATAGAAGAGAGATAAAGAACCTTAAATTAGCTAGATTTCAGAAAGTGACAAGTCTTTCTTAGCATAGAAGATTCTCTCAGCTGCATTCATTCCCTGGCAGGGAGGTGGGAATTAAAGGAATATGCCACATATGGTTACAAAAAGGAACCTGCCAAACTTTGAATAAACTCTTAATGTCAGCTTTCTGATAGGGAACTGTGAAAGACATGAGCCCTGAGCACCATAGACACGAAGCTTGTCTGTAATGACCCAACAACCTTTCCCACAGGGCTCATCTAGTTCATGGGGATAGTGTATAGAAGGTTGGCGGCACAGCAGGAGAACGGAAGAATGAGGGCCTTGACCCAGTGCAAGGCAGTAGTCTTCCATAGGTTGAGGACACCTACAAAAAACCCACTACTAACATTATACACTTTTCTTCTAAGATCAGAACCAACTCCAATAATTCCACTCTCACAATTTCTATTCGACATTTTTTTCTGGAAGCCATAGCTGGTGCAGCAGGAATAATAAAATAAAATATAAAAACTAAAAAGGAAGTATTAAAACTTTCTTTTTCAGATGTTTTGTTGTTAGTGTGTAAACACAACTGATTTCTGTATGTTGATTTTGTGTCCTGCAACTTTACTGAATTTGTTGATTAGTTCTAACAGGTTTTTTGGTGGAGGCTCTAGGATTTTCTATGTATAAGATCATATCATCTGCAAGAAGAGAGAATTTTTGTCCTTCCTATCCAATTTTGATGCCTTTTATTTCTATGTCTTCCTGATTTCTCTGGCTAGGACTTCCAGTACCATGTTGAATAGGAGTGATGAGAGCGAGCATGCTTGTCTTGTTCCTGATCTTAGAGGAAAAGCTTTCCACCTTTCACTGAGTGTGATGCTGGCTGTGGGTTTGTCATATATCGCCTTTATGCTATTGAGGCATGTTTCTTTCATGCCCAATTTGTTGAGAGGTTTTTTCACGAAAGGAAGTAGCATTTTGTCGAATGCTTTTTCTACATCTATTGAGATAATCATATAATTTTTATCTTTCATCCTATTAATGTGATCTATCACAGTTATTGGTTTGTTATGTTGAACCATCCTTGCATCCCAGGGATAAATCCCATTTGATTATGGTGTGTGATCCTTTTAATGTGCTGTTGCATTTGATTTGCCAATTTCTGTTGAGAATTTGTGCATCAATGTTAATAAGAGCTACTTGGCTGTAATTTTCTTTTCACGTAGTGTCCTTAACTGGCTTTGGTATCAGGATAATGCTGGCCTCATAAAATGAGTTTGGGAGTGTTTCCTTCTCTTCAATTTTTTGTAAGAGTTTGAGAAGTGTTGGAATAAATTCTTCTTTAAATATCTAGTAGAACTCACCAATGAAACCATCTGGTTCTGAGTTTTTCTTCGTTGAGAGGTTTTTGATTACTGAGTCACTCTCCTTATTCATTATTGGTCTATTTATACTTTTTATTTTCTCATGATTCAATCTTGATAAGTTATATTTTGCCAGGAATTTATCCATTCTTCTAGGTTATCCATTTTGTTGGTATAAAAATGTTCAGAGTAGTCTCTTATGGTCCTATGTATTTCTTTGGTGTCCACTGTAATCTCTCCTCTTTCGTTTCTGATGTTACTTGAGTCTTCTCATTTTTTCCTAGTCTAGTTAAAGGTTTGTCAATTTTCTTTATCTTTTCAAACAACAAGACTTTCATTTTATTGATCTTTTCTGTTGCTTTTCTCGTCTCTATTTCATTTATTTCTGTTCTAATCTTTATTTCCTTCCCTCTGCTAACTTTGGGCTAACTTTGTTCCTCTTTTTTCTAGTTCTTATAAGTGTAAAGTTATGTTGTTTATTTGAGAGCACTCTTCTTTCTTACTGTAGGCATTTAATGCTCTAAACTTTCCTTTTACAAACACTTTTGCTGTATCCCACAGGTTTTGGGATGCTGTGTTTCCATTTTTATTTGTTTCAAGATACTTTTTGATTTCCATTTTGATTTTTTCTTTATTAGTTGTTCAGGAGTGCATTGTGTAATTTCCACATATTTGTGAATTGTTTTGTTTTCCTGTTGTTTTTGTTTTCTAGTTTCATACTGTTGTGGTTGGAAAAGATACTTGTTACAATTTCAGTTTTCTTAAATTTGTTAAGACCTCTTTTGTGGCGTATCTTGTTTTGTAATCTATCCCAGAGAACGTTCCATGTGTGCTTGTGTGACTTCTGCTGTTCCTGGATGGAGTGTTCTATAATATGTCTGTTAGATCCCTTTGGTCTAAAATATAATGAAGTCTAACATCTTTGTCAATTTTCTGACTGCATGATCAATTGTTGAAAATAGATATTGAATTCCACTACAATTATTTATTGTAGTCTGTTTCTGCCTTCAGATCTGTTAGTACTTGCTTAACATATTTTGGTGCCCCAATGTTGTTTGCATATACCTTTAAGATTAATATATATTGCTGATGAATTGACCCCTCTATCGCTATGTAATGACCTTATTTTTCTCCTGTTACCGTTTTTGGCTTAGAATCTATTTTGTCTTATATAAGTATAGATACTCTTGCTCTTTTTTGTTTCCAAAAGCATGGAATATCTTTTTATAACCCATCATTTTGACCCTATGTGTTCCCTTAAAACTGAATGAGTCTCCTGTAGGTAGCATATGGTTGGATTTGTTTCTTTAATCCAGCCGGCCAATCTATGCCTTTTGATTGGGGCATTCAATCCATTTACACTTGGAGTAATTATTGATAGTTAAGGACTGCTAATGCCTTATTATAATTGTTTTATGTCTAATCTGTAGTTCCCTTTTTCCTTTCTTTTTTGTTGCCTTCCTTTGCAAATTAATGTTTGTTTTTTTTTTTTATAGCAGTATGCTCTGATTCACTTCTCTTTGTTATTTGTAAATCTATTGTAGGTTTTTGCTTTGTGGGTACCAGGAAGTTTACATAAAATATTATATAGATATGACAGTCTATTTTACACTGAAAAAACTTAACTTTAATTGCATACAAAAATTCTACCCTTTTATTCCCCCAATTTTATTTTTTAATGTCACATTTCACTTTCTATGTTGTGCATTCATTAAAAATTATGATAGCTACAGTTATTTTTAATACTTTTATACTTTAACCTTTATACTATAGTTAAGTTGTTAAAACAACCCCATATCACTGTATTATTCTGAATTTAACTATATATTTATCTTTAGCTATGTATATTTTCACGTTTTCATGTTATTGATTAGCATCCTTTTATTTCAACTTAATGAATTCCTTTCAGCTTTTCTTGTAAGACAGGTCTAATGGTAATGAATTCTCTTAGCTTTTATTTGTCTGGGAAAGTATTTCACCGTCACTGCTGAAGGATAACTTTGAGCAATAGAGTATTCTCAGTTGGCAGTTTTTTCTTTCATTGCTTTGAGTATATCCTCCACTCTGTCCTGGCCTGTAAGGTTTTTGCTGAGAAATCTGCTATTATCCTGATGAAGATTCTTTTGTAAGTTACAATCTTTGTTTCCCTTTCTGCTTTTAGGATTCTCTCTTTGCTTTTGCCAGTTTATTGTAATTCATCTTGGAAAAGATCATTTTGGATTGAAATAATGGGTCTATTAGCTTCACGACTTATTATCTTCATGAACTTGGATGTCCAAATCTCTCCAAAGGTTTGTGAAAGTCTCAGCTTCTTTAAACAAGCTTTATTCACCTTTCTCCTTCTCTTCTCCTTATTGAATTTCAATAATTCAGACACTGGTTCTTTTGAGGATGTCCTTTGGATCATGTAGACTTTATTCACTCTTTTTCATTCATGTTTCTTTGTTCTCCTTTAACTGGATAATTTCAAATTTCCTATGTTCTAACACATATGTTCTTTCTTCTATTTGGTCTATTCTGTTGTTTCTGCTCTCTAATGCATTATTTTATTTCATTCATTAAATTCTTCATCTCCAGTTCCTGTTCATTTCTTTTTTATGATATCTATCTCTTTGTTGATTTTCTCATTTTTTTCATGTATTGTTCCCTCGATTGTGTTGACTTGTCTTTCTGTGTTTTCTTGTAGTTCATTGAGTTTCCTAAAAAATGGCCATTTTGAATTCTTTATCAGGCAAATTGTAGGTCCTGTGTCTGGAAAATTATTATATTTCTTTGGTGATGTCACCTTTGCCTGATCTTTCAAGTTCTTTGGAATTTTGCATTGCTGTGTTCACATTTGAAATAGCAATTACCTCCTCCAATCTTTACTAACTGTCTTTAGGGAAGAAATATCTTTGGTCAGTTCTGCTAGAGATTCTGAGGGTTTTCAGACATTGTATTAATATACCTGCTCCAAGCTTCTTGCTCCCTTTTGTGGAAGAATTCTTAAGCTTGTGTGTCTTCTCTCAATCTTCCAATGCACCAACCCAGGTACTTGTGACCTCTTTTTTGTTTTGCTAAAGTTGGCAATACAGCTCAAGCTTGTGGCTTCTCCCTAGCCCACAGACCCTGACCTGCTTTCTGCTTATGTTTCCTAGTTATCTGCTGAAGCTTGCTCTTGCTGCTGCCCTTGGGAACACCCATTTGGTCTTGGCCACAGAGTTGGGGTCTATGTGGGTGAGACATGTGAGGCACTGGTGGTACCCACAGGGCAGTTGAGGGGATCTGTGGCTCTTTCCATGGTTCCTTCCAGTAACTATTGGACAGGCTTCCTGATGAAGTCCATAATGCAGTCAGCAGAGACCAAGTGCCTTTAATTCCCTTTGAGAAATTTTTCTGCTTCTGTCCTGTACGCCTCCCTCACCCTAGGCATGGTGCTTCAAATTTAGTACTCTGGATACTACAAGAGAGAAAAGAGTCTCTTTGGCACCAATCCACACGGCTGGGTGAGCTAGGCACTCACTCATCGACTTTTGCTTTCTCTCAAAGTGGAAAGCATGGGCCAGAAAGAACTTGCTTAGCCCTAAACTGTGCCACCTTGAAGGACAGGTGATGTAGGCAAAGTCAAGCTGTTCCTTTTATGCACACCAGTGGGTCAAAACTTGTAAATTTTTTTTGCTTCAACAGAGTGCTGAACTTCTATAGAAACTTCCAAAAGGCTCTCTTGTCCATGAAAGACCTCCCATGTTGGTGTTCTCCAGATGCTCCCAGGCCATGGCTGAGAAGGCCTGAAACAAACTCACAGGCCACTGCATGATCCATAGCAGTCCTGCAGTCTGTGCATTACTTGATGCAAAGGTGGGTAAGACTCTTTCCAGGTCTGTTGGTATATGGTGCTGGGTCCCACAACATTTACAGGTACATTTTCATTCATGATAGATGCTGAATTTGTTATTGAAGAGGGGGCAAGTTGATGGACAGCTTATGCCACCATGATGCTGACGTCAGTATCTTTCACTTGATTTCCCCTGTTTTGGATATCCTTGACATATTTATAGAATAACCCTCCATCAGGACTTGTCTGATGTCTTTTTCATGATTATGGATTTTGGAGAGGAAGTCCACCATGGTAAAATGTCATTTTTATCATATCATATCAAGCATACACTACTGTCAACATGATTTATCACTGTTGATATGACAAAGATTCTCTCCTTGACTAAACTCTAGGCAGGTTCCTCTGAGCCCTCTTCTGAACTAGGCCTCAACCTTGGCCTATATAAATGACACATTCTCAACACAAATGATTTCAACCACTCCCCTTCCTCCACACTAAAAGACCTAAACAATCACTAACAGTTTCTAACAGGTTAAGGTCACATCTTGAGTATGAGCCTTGACCCCTTTAAAGTGCCTGCCTGAGAAAGCTCCAGGCTGCCAAAAAGAAGTTTCTATTTGTTCTAGCCAGCATCTGACAATAGGCTCTATGATCACCCTTTCTAAGAGCATTTACAGATGAAGGGCTTGCGATTGTGAATCCCTCTTCTCTCCCTTTGAGATATATTTGTATCTCCTACAGCTCAGGATTGTCTTTCTCAAGGACTTGAAAGCCATTCCTTTAAAATGTTATCAGGAAGGATAGGACTTTTGCTTTCCAGTTTCTGTGGAAGGATAGAATTTTAACTTTGATAATTGCTAGCTAACAGACACAGCCAGCCTAAGCAGCCTTTGGACTGACTAACACTTTGTATTTTCTTATTTCCTTGCTTCTATTGAATCCCTGTTCACCACACTCCCTACTCCCTCATTCTCTTTCTCTCCAGTCACCTCTGCATACATCACAGCTGATTCAGTTAATGCTAGACACTCTTCCCTATTACGATAGACTATTGCTAATTAAAATCTGTCCTTACCATTTAATTAGGGTCCAGCTTTCTTTACTTTTGACAGATGTCACCTTGACCACCTACTGAATTAGGGTTTGTCTAGGTTTTCCATTGTAATGTTACTCTTTTTTTTCTCTCCTTTCCAAATTGTACTATTTGGAAGGAAGTCACCATGTGCAGCCCACATTTAAGGAGTGAAAAAGTTAAGCTTTACCTCCTTGAGAGTGAAGTACCTACATAAATTGTTTGGATTCTTCTGCATGGGAAATCCGTCTCTTCTCCCCAAAATTTATTCAATTATTTATTTATATCAGTATGGACTCATTCATGTTCCTATTGTATTTTGGTTTATAATCCACTACTACTTTACTTATTTATTTTTTCTAAAAATTGTTGCAGCTTTTTCATTTGGTTCCTGTGTTTCTCTCATATACTCCCATCATTTTTGTTGTTGTTTTTGTTTTGTTTTGGAGCACTTCCTACTTTTGGGGGTTTTCTCTACCATGTCCCTCATTTCCTTCTGCATACAATAACTACATTTCTACTAATGGTTTGTTCAAAGCAATCTAAACTTTTCTATGATACTCCTCAAAATTCTTCCATCTTTTGTCCATTTCCCAATTCCAAAGCCACTCTCACATTTTTTAGGTATATGAGATAGTAGCACCCTATTTCCAGGTACCAATATCGGTATCAGTGTCCTATTTCTGCTTTTACAAAATACCCTAAACTTCATGTCCTAAAAACCACAAATGTACTATCTTACAGTTCTAGAAGTCAGAAGTCATAAATTCAAGGTGTTGGCATGGCTGTGTTTCTCGTAGGGGAAAATCCAGTTCCTTGCCTTTTCTAGCTTCTAGAAGCTAGCTCCATTCCTTGACTTATGGCCGCATCCTCTGTCTTCAAAGACAGCACTATGGCATCTTCTCTCTGACTCTGATATTCCTATCTCCCTTTTACAATGATCTTTTATATTACACTGGGCTCATCTTCATAATCTAGGCTATTCTCCCCATCTCAAGATCCTTCACTTAATTACATCTGCAATGTCCTTTTCTTGCCATGGAAGCTAACACATTTTTTATTGTGGTATTGGTTTATGAAATTACATAAATTTCAGGTGTACATTATTACTTTTCAAATTCTGTATAGATTGCATCATGTTCACCACCCAAAATCTAATTACAATAATGACTATACACACGTGACTAATTACCCCTTTTGCCCTCCTCCCTCTCCCCTACCCTTCTGGTAATCACCAATACAATCTCTGTCTCTATGTGATTGTTTGTTGTTGTTTTTATCTTCTATGCATGAGTGAGACCATAAGATATTTGACATTCTCCCTCTGACTTATTTTGCTTACCATATTACCCTCAAGATCCATCCATGTTGTCACAAATGGCTGGATTTCATCGTTTCTTATGGCTGAGTAGCATTCCCTTGAGTATATATACCACGTCATCTTTTTCCATTGGTCTCTTGAGGGGCACCTAGGTTGCTTCCAAGTCTTGTCTATTGTGAATAATGCTGCAATGAACATAGGGGTGCATGTATCTTTATACATTTGTGTTTTCATGTTATTTGGATAAATACCCAGCAGTGGAATAGCTGGATCATATAGCAGTTCTATTCTTAATTGTTTGAGGAATCACCATACTGTTTTCCATAGTGGCTGCACGAGGTGACACACCTACCAGTAGTGCAGAAGGGTTCTTTCCTCCCCACATCATCTCCAACACTTGTATCCTGTCTTTTAATTATAGCCATTCTGATGGGAGTGAAGTGATATCTTGTTGTAGTTTTGATTTGCATTTCCTTGATAGTTAGTGATATTGAACATCTTTTAATGAGCTTGTTGGCCATCTGTATATCTTTTTGGGTGAAATGTCTGTTCATATCTTTTGCCCATTTTTTAATTGGGTTATTAGTTTTCTTATTGTTGAGATGTATGAGTTCTTTATATATTTTGGATACTAACCCTTTATCAGATATATGGTTTGCAAATATCTTCTCTCAATTGTTAGGCTGTCTTTTTGTTTTGTTGATAGTTTCCGTTGCTGTCCAGAAAGTTTTTTGTTTGATGTAGTTCCATTTGTTTATTTTTTCTTTTGTTTCACTTGCTTGGTCAGACATGATTTTTTGAAAATATGCTGCTAAGACTGATGTCAAAGAGCATACTACCTATGTTTTCTTCGAGAAGTTTCATGGTTTCAGGTCTTACATTCAAGTTTTTAATCCATTTAGAGCTAATTTTTGTGTATGGGATCTAAGATAATAGTATACTTTCTTTCTTTTTCATGAGGCTGTCCAGGTTTCCCAACACCACTTATTGAAGAGACTCTCCTTTCTTCATTGTATGTTCTTGGTTCCCTTGTCAAAAATTAGCTGTTCATAGATATGTGGGTTTATTTCTGGGCTCTCAATTCTGTCCCACTGATCTGTGTGTTTGTTTTTGTGCCAGTACCATGCTCTTTTGGCTACTGTAGCTTTGTAGTATATTTTGAAATCAGGGAATGTGATACCTCCAGGTTTCTTCTTTTTTCTCAGGACTCCTTTGGCTATTTGGGGTCTTTTGTTGTTCCATATAAATTTTACGATGCTTTATTCTATTTCTATGAAAAATGTCATTGGAACTTTGATAGCAATTGCATTGAATCTAAAGATTGCTTTAGGAAGTATGGACATTTTAACTATGTTAATTATTCCAATTCAAGAGCATGGAATATCTTTCCATTTCATTGTGTCTTCTTCAATTTCTTTTAACAATGTTTTATAGTTTTTGGCATAAACATCTTTCACCTATTTGGTTAAGTTTGTTCCTAGGTATTTTATTCTTTTTTGTTGCAATTGTAAATGGGAAAGTATTCATAATTTCTCATTCTGTTATTTCATTGTTAGTGTATAGAAACACCACTAATTTTTGTATGTTGATTTTGGGTTGTGCAACTTTACCATATTCCTTTATTATTTCTAAAAGTTTTTGTTGGATTCCTTAGGGTTTTCTATATATAAAATCATGTCATCTGCAAATAATGACAGTTTTACTTCTTCCATTCCAATTAGGATCCCTTTTATTTCTTTTTCATGCCAGATTTCTCTGGCTAGGACTCCCAATACTTTGTTAAATAAGAATGCTGAAAGTGGGCATCCTTCTCTGGTTCCTGTTCTTAGAGGGATAGATTTCAGATTTTCTCCATTGAGAATGATATTAGCTGTGGGTTTGTCATATATGGCCTTTCTTATGTTGAGGTACTTTCCTTCTATATCCATTTTATTCAGATGTTTTATCATACATGGATACTATATCTTGTCAAATGCTTCCTCCACATCTATTGAGATGATCATGTTCTTTTTATTCTTTATTTTGTTAATGTGATGTATCATATTGATTGATTTGCGGATGTTGAACTATCCTTGCATCCCTGGAATAAATCCCACTTGATCATGATGCATGATCTTTTTAATGTATCATATTTGATTTGCTAATATTTTGTTGAGAATTTTTGCATTAATATTCATCAGTGATATTGACCTGTAACTTTCTTTTTTTTGTGTCATCCTTGTCTGGTTTTGTTATCAGGATAATGTTGGCTTCATAGAATAAGTTAGGAAGTTTCTCCTCCTCTTCAATGTTTTAGATGAGTTTGAGAATGTTAGCTATTAAATCTTCTTTGAATGTTTGGTAAAATTCACCAGGGAAGCCGTCTGGTCCTGGGCTTTTTATCTTTCAGGAGGTTTATGATTACTGTTTCAATCTCCTTACTGGTGATTGGTCTATTCAAATTCTCTATTTCTTCTTGATTCCATTTTGGAAGGTTGTATGATTCTAAGACTCTATGCATTTCTTCTAGATTATCCAATTTGTTGGCATATAGCTTTTCATAGTATTCTCTTATAATCTTTTGTATTGTTGAGGTGTCCATGTAATTTCTCCTCTTTCATTCATGATTTTATTTATTTGAGCCTTCTCTCTTCTTTTCTGGTGAGTCTGCATTAAGTTTTGTCAACTTTGTTTATCTTTACAAAGAACTAGCTCTTGGTTTTGTTGATTTTTTTCTATTGTTCTTTTAGTCTCTATTTCATTTATTTCTACTCTGATATTCATTATTTTGTTCCTTCAACTGACTTTGAGCTTTGCATGTTCTTATTCTAGATCCTTTAAGTGCACTGTTAGATTGTTTATTTAAAATTTTTCTTGCTTATTGTTGTAGGCCTATATTGCTATAAACTTCCCTCGTTGAACCACTTTTGCTCTTTCCAATAAATTTTGGCATGTTGTATTTTCATCTTCATTTGTCTCCAGGCATTTTTTTAATTTTTCCTTTGACTTATTCACTGACCCAATCGTTGTTCAGTAGCATTTTGTTTAATCTCCACATTTTTGTGGCTTTTCTGATTTTCTTCATGTAGTTGATTTCTAGTTTCATATCTTTCTGGTCAAAAGATGCTTGGTATTATTTCAATCTTCTTAAATTTATTGAGACTTGTTTTGTCACCTAATATGTGATCTATCCTGGAGAATGTTCCATATGAATTTGAAAAGAATGTGAATTTTGTGCTTTTTGGATGGAATGTTCTGTAGATATCTACTAAGTCCATCTGGTCTAGTGTGTTATTTAAGACCAATGGTTCCTTTTATTTTATAGATAAATTTATATTTTCTAAACTATTCTTTGTGTAGGTGGTCTTTTTGTTTTTGTTAAAGATTGGCACATGAACTAACAACTGTTACCAATCTTTTTTTCTGCTTTTTCTCCCCAAATGTCCCCAGTACATAGTTGTATATTTTAGTTGTGGGTCCTTCTGGTTGTAGCATGTGGGATGCCACCTCAGCGAGGCCTAATGAGCAGTGCCATGTCCGTGGCCAGGATCTGAACCAAAGAAACCCTGGGCTGGTGAAGCACAGCAGCAGACTTAACCACTCAGCCACAGAGCTAGCCCCCAATAGTTCCTTTGTGATCTTCTGTTTGGATGATCTATCCATTGGTATAAGTGGAGTGTAAAAGTCTCCTCCTATTATTGTGTTACTGTGTATTTCTCCTTTCACGTCTGTTAATAATTGCTTTATATATTTAGGTGTGCCTATGTTGGGTGCATAGATACTTATAATTGTTATATCCTCTTGTTCCCTTTATCATCATCTAGTGCTTTTCTTTGTCTCTTGTTACAGTTTTTGTTTTAAAGTCTATTTTGTCTAAGTATTGCTACCCCAGCTTTCCTTTCATTGTCATTTGCATCTTTTGCATTTTTTCCCTTCCTTTCACTTTCAGTATGGAGCATCATTACATTTGAAGTGTGTCTCTTGTATGCAGCATTTTGTACTTTATCTGGCCACTCTACTTTGGGGAGGATATACATTATGTGGACTGCAAAGGGGCTTGAGAGTCACTTAAGTGGTGCTAAAAATGTTTTTTCTTAATTCAGGTTGATGTCACACATGTATTCACTTTTTGATGATTTATTAGGCAGTAGCTTAAGAGCTTTACACTTATATTTTGTGCACTTTGCTGATGCATGCTTTACTTCATATAAAATTAAATATCTATATGTAAATGTAATGGGTTCACTGGAAATATTCAAAAAAAGGACAGACTTGTCAGATAAATTAAAGAGAGAATTCAAAGATAAGAAGATGGTAGGATTCCAGAAAATGAAAGGTCCATTTTAGTGCCAAAAATCTGTGTTCCATGGTTTCTTACAAGAATCTGTGACAGACAAATTCTAAAAAACTTTGTGGTCATAATCTTTCCTTAACCCACTTGAAACACAGGGAGACTTCTTTCTTAAGAAGAAGCCCAATATAGTATTTATTTCTTTTGGTAAATGAGTTTTAAGTTTACTAAACTATCTTACAATAAACCTGTATTATTTTTCAGTCAATACTACTTTTTAGCACATGTTTGTAAGTTTGACCAGTCAATTCTCTAGTCTGTAAAAGTAACTAATTGGAACTTGCTTTTACCTGCTAATTACACTTGACTAATTAGTTCATATAACATCCGCATGAGGTAGGAAAACAAACATTTTACTTCCTCATTTTACAAATGAGGAAATGGATACAAATGTGTTAGGCCATTTCCCTAAGGCCCTTCAGCAAACCAATTGGAGAAGCAATATTTAAACTAAGAGTTTGAATTCTTTTACTAACCTTTTATTGACTTGTGTTTAAAGTCCTCTGCTTTAACACATAAAAGTTAGAAGTCAAGTAAGTATTCTTTTGTACAAGAAGTATTCCCTATTAACATGAACAGTTAGAATATTCAAAAATTATTCAGCCAAAAAGAGAACACATTCTCATTTTTATACATTTGAATGAATGCTCATTTTCTTATCCAATATCTGAATCAGCAGTAATGAGAAGATAGGTTGCTGTCATTACAGTTTTCACTGCAAATTATATTCAAAGCATTGGATTTAGAATTTAGTACAGCAGACTGGGTTCTGGTCTCTCCTCTGCCAGTTTCTAAGGCTTTTGAATTAGGCAATTATTTAATCATGCAGAGTTTTAATTTTATCATTTCTGAAAAATAGAAATGGGAACAACTGGCCTGTTTACTTTGTTAGTTATTGTGAATATTAAATAAGACCATTTTTATGTTTTCATTAAAGTGCTATAAAATGGATAGCTTTGTGCCTTTCAGTACTTTAGCAAGAATTTAAAAAAAGGAAATATTTTATTTTTAAATTATTGATAAGAAAATCAGTGTCCACAGTCATCCTGTTTTGTGTATTTATATGAACTATCTTAAAGTTTTAATAAATCTGTTTTTAAATATATTTATGGAAAACCAGAATGATTTTAAAAGTTCACAAATAGAACTGAAAATAAATGAAAAAGCTAATCTAGGCACGTGATTTTTTTTCCAGAATATTTAAAAAATGTAGCAAAGCAGTTGAACAGTAATAATAGCTGAAGTTTACTGAGAACATGCTATTTTAAGGTGTTTTCCTCTATGATCTTATTTGATTCTCTCCACATCACTATTGTCAACCTACAAAAACAAAGACCAGTTTAAGAGGCAAAGCACTTATTTAGGATTAAAGAATTGCAATTCTGGGAGCACAGATTCAGGTAGAAACCCAAATAATTTCCCAGTTACAGAGCTTAAGAGGAGAGTTTTTACGGGGATAATAATTGGGTAAGTACATGAATAGAAGAAGAGGTAAAAAACGTTTATAGGTGTTAATAAGCTAGGTTATTCTTTAGCTATACAGGGCTGGTTACCGATTCTGTCTTCAGAAAGAAAGTGCGTAACCATCAGTCTTCCTGACCAGAATGTCTGCTTTCCTGTTGGCGTTACAAACAGTTGTTTGGGAGACAATGTTGGTTTGTCTCATCCAAAGGTCTGGCCCACTTTGAACAGTCCAGAGGTTCAAGTGCCTTTGAAATGGCTGCTCTGGCTCTATTTTAAAATGGCTCCACTTATGTCAACTTTTCACACTATGAATGTGTACTACTATTTTCTCCATGGTACAAATGAGGACATCAAGGCTAGGGAATTTAACACCTAGTTTTAATCCTCTGGTTCACTACTTAGTAGCTGAACAATATGAGCAAATTATTTACATTTCAGGTCCGCATTTGTATGCTTGTAGCAATAATTTCCATGGCACAAAGTGCTTGTTTTTAATTATTTTGTTTTTAATTATTTAACACTTATCAGGTACTAACATCCTTTTTCAAATAATAACCTATCAATTAATATTAGCTAGTATTACACTATACTCTGTGTAAAGCAATATCTTTTTTAATGAGACATATTTTCTGTAATCAAAATTTACCATGAATCAGAGAAAATGCTTATTTTATTTCATATCATTGGAATGATCATCCAATATGAATTTCTCACTCTTCCCTTATAACAGAACCCAAAATTTGTACCGTGCAGCAATATTCTGAGCCCAAAATACCGTCTTTCTCAGACTCCCTTAGCTGGGGCAATCATGTGACACATTTCTAGGCAATGCTATATAAGATGAGACTATCTAGAAAGTCTTTCCCCTCAGTCTGGGGTCTATATTTGGTTGCTTCCCTTTCCCATCCTCTTTTTACCTTAGCACCAATGTCTGATTTAGAGCAGTCAGAGCCATCTGGAGACCATGAAGCATTAGACATGGAACAGAAGCTAGCACATTAAGGTTAGTAGAATAGAGATGGAAAATGTTATGGGTCCCCAATTACATCATTGAGCCAAACAGTATGACTACCAAACAGTGTGTCTCTTCTTTTTGGTGTTTCCAATAATCTTCTCCATTCTACTATTCTGGCTGAACACATTACTAACTGACTCACTGAGTATACTGGCTAATGACTTAAGAATCATTGAACTATATGATTAAATTTTCCTTTCTCTTAATAGATCCACACAGGTAAATCTTCAATCATATTAAAGTTAAAAATAATGACTGATGATACAATTTGGGAGCAGTTCAAGTGATTAATAGATAGACTGTGAGTACACAATTAGTAATTCAACTATTCAAGGGAAGTTATCCCAATCTGGAGAAGTTCCCGTTTGGAAATCAGTACTGTCATCTGCTGCAGTGGAGGCGTCTGATCCCTTATAGTTATTTAAGAAAGATTTTTGAATTCTGTGAGCATCACATAACATAAATGCCTGAGTGCACGCTCACTTGACCTCTTTGCCAGGTTTACAACATATTATTCTTACAGGCAAAATCGTTCACTTCGAAACTTTTTAAATTAATTCTAAGAAAATAACAGCCTTTCTGAATCAGTTTTGTTTAGAAAAAAGTGATAATTTTATTTTAAAAAAAGCACCTATTAATTAAAATTATATTCTTCCAAGGATGCTGTCCCCAAATCAGAATATTAAATGCTCTATGAGTTACTTCCTACAAGGTCGTAAATACAAAGCAGTTCATCTCGCTCCTTTGAAAAGCAGACTCTTTATATATTTTGGAGTGAAATCATTGGCTTCATATTTCCCCTGTAGAAGACTGTGTGTGTGTGAAATTCAAAATTGTCTGTAACAGATCTTTTTTTCTGGGCTCTCTACTTAAATGTTGACCAAAAAGGTAATTTTTTATTTGTTTATTTTAAAATTACGAGACCAATGCAGCAACCATTGCACACCCAACCAGATTTTAAACATGCTAATATTTATATTTGTTTCAGCCCTTATTTTGTAAAAACATAAAATAATACAGATAGAGTTGTAACTGCCGAGTACCTCTATCTGAGCATATTCCATGTATCTACATTTCTTAGTATTATCCTAAATTCAGACACGAAATTTCTGAAGCAAAAGAAATTATTATGTACTTATAACAAATAATTGTACTGGTTTCCTTTTGCCCCAATTCTTACCCCTCAGGTGACGCAGTGAGACCAGGTGTCATCCTACATGTAGAGGGTCTGCCGTAGGCGAGGAGACCGCAAGAAAATGCATCTGGATGTTTATATAGAAGAGAGATGCAGCTGCTATCCTCAGCTTCCGAGGAAATACCCTTGAAAATGTAACGAGAAAAATCCTGGCTCCTCACACCTTAAAAAGTAAATAAATCTCTCCAGATCAGTGTCTCCAACTTTAAGACTGAAGAAAGCCTTTATGGTCCTGTGAGTCTGGCTCTCTTGAAATGTAACACATACCTCTCTCTGGAATTCTCACTACCTACTCAGTCATAAATTAGCCTCTAAGCCTTGTCTTTTAGTTCAGGTCCCAAGTTTCAGAGCGCTTTGCTCAGAAACCCCTAATGGTGCAGAAACATATAAATATTTTCTCTATAGCCATATACTTCCCTCTTTCTCTTCTCCTGAGAAGTAACTTCAATTCTAAAAGTTATTGTGTATCCTTCCAGTGTATGTGTTTATACTTAATACCAATTAAAACAGTATTTCAGACCTGTCTTCATCCATTCCATTCAGGCTACTATAACAAAATACTATAAACTGTGTGGCTTATAAACAACAAATCTTTATTTTGTTTGTTTGAGAGGCTGGAAAGTCCACGATCAAGGTGCCAGCAGACTCAATGTCTACTGACGGCAAGCATCTTGTGACAGATGGTGCCTTCTTGCTATGTCCTCACTTGGTGGAAGGGAAGAGTTAGCTCTCTGGGGCCCCTTTTATAAGGGCACCAATCCCATTCCTGAGGACTCTGCCTTCATGTCCTAATCACCTCCCAAAGGCGTCACTTCCTAAAACCATCGCCTTATGGGCTAGGATTTCAACATATGAATTTGGAGGGGACCCAAACATTCAGACCATAGCAGAATCTTTCATTTTCTCAATTTTATGTATCTATTTAACTACTTCACTTATAGTAGCACTCAAACAGAATTGCTAAAAATTTAAAAGGATTAAAACAATTTTTCCAAATAATGAAATGTTTAGGCTTATTTGATTGATATCTTTATCTTTAATCTTAATAGCAATAAAAGTTCTCTTCTTTGGGGAAGGGAAAGTGAAAAGTTGATGGGTGAGAGTAAAAGTTTTTATTTCATAAAATCAAATATCTTTAGGTCTGTGTACATTCTAGAAGTTTCTCTTTCTTCCAAAACCTCAATGTATTTTGGAAGCTAAGCTTTGCTCATCAATCTCACCTTGTCTGCTCTTTTCCATCACTGGAAAGATGATCAAATGATAAGCATACTAATGAATTTGTAGTTCCATGAACATGGATGGTCTCCCTTGAACAAATGTCTTATCTCCTGTGTAACTTCCTGCAATAATGTGAAAATGGGTGCTCTTTCTCAACAATTATGGGCAAAGTGTTTATGATTGTATAGTTGGCAGTTTCTGAAATGGCTTCCAGTGATCTGTACATTTTAGTATTCTTGCCCTTGTGTAACCCGTTCTATGGCCTGGGCCTTTTGACCTGCTTCTAATGAATAGAATACAATAAAAGAAATGAAATGTCACTAATATTAGCTTACAAAAGACTATGATTTCAGTCTTGCTTGCAATCTCTTCACTCTTGCTTGATTTGTTGAAGCCAGTTGCCTATTGTTAGCTGCCTTGGAAAAGCCCACATGCAAGTAACTGAAGGCAGCCTCAGATCAACAGCTTATGAAGAATTGAATCCTGAGCCAGCCCATGGCTCAGTGGTTAATTTCGCGTGTTCCACTTCTGGAGCCCAAAGTTTTGCTGGTTCAGATCCTGGGCGCAAACCTAGCACAACTCATCAAGCCATGCTGAGGCGGCATCCCATACAGCAGAGCCAGAAGGACCTACAACTAGAATATACAACTATGCACTGGGGGGCTTTCAGAAAAAGAAGGAAATAAAAGAAAAAAGAAGATAGGCAACAGATGTTAGCTCAGGTGTCAAAATTTAAAAAAAAAAAGAAAAAGAAGTGAATCCTGCCAACAATCATGTCAACAAACTTGAAAGTAGATCCTTTCCCAGTTGGACCTGGAGACGACTGAGGCCCTGGCTGACGCCGTGATTATAGCCATGAGAGAACCTGAATCAGAAACCCCAGGGAAGCTGCACCTGGATTCCTGACCTATGGAAACTGTGAGGTGATATACACTGTGGGTTAAAGCCACTACTTTTGGGGGTAATTTGGTACATAGTAATAGAGAACAAATGCTATTTTATACATTTTAGTGGCAACAAACATAACATTTTATTGGATGACACTGTAACGATATGCAAATGTGCAAGCAGCTTTGGAAATGGGCAGCACGTGGAGGCTGTAAGGACTTTGAGAGGCATGTTAGAGAATACCTAATTTTTCTGAACAGACTGTTAGTAGAAATCTGGGCTTTGCAGACCCTGCCAGTAAAGGCTCTAAATGAAGTCAAAAGCATGTTATTGAAGACTGGTATCCTTGTTAGGCGGTGGCAGAAAAATTGGCAACTTGGCCTTTTGCAGTTATGTGGAAATCAGAACCTATGCCTAAAGGACTTGGGGGTGTAGCAAAGGAGATTTCAAAGCAGAGTGGGAGGTGCTTGCTGATTTCTTCCTGCTGCTTATAGTGAAATATAAGTGGAAAGAGGTAAACTGAGGAGATGACCTGGAAACAAAGAAGCACCAGAACATAATGGTTTGAAAATTATCAGCTTCTCCAGAAAGGAAAACATGCTAAAATTAAAAAAGTCTTCTGAACCCTGTCATAGAAATGTGGTCTAGAGATAATCCAAAAGTGTGAGTACACAACCTTTTATTAAGACCTCAGAATGATGAAAGATCACAGTATTATTCAGTCATGCAAAAGGCTCTTTACAAAGTCAAGGTTTTGCCGTAAAGGTACTTCCAGGGAAACAATGAGCCTTCTCATGTGCTCAAGAATATTATTTGTCAGCCATCTCAGTGGATCCCAAGGGAAAAAGAAATTGTCTTGAAGATATTTGTGGGTGTGGGTTTTATCTAATTTAATAAACCCCAATGATATTCACATAAGCCCATAAGGCTTTTGAGAAAACTGTATCTACAGAAACACAGACAGCTTGGAATGAAAGGGACAAAGAAAGCACAAAATAAAAGAGGCTCTGGAACCCCCCAATTCTACTGGCAGGGAGCTGACTGAGCAACTAAGCAGCAAATACATGCCTGGAAAAGAAAGGATAATTCAGGGGCAAATAGAAGAGCCAGAGGGTGGAGCCAAGACCACAGAGACTTATTCACAGGCCTTGAAACCTAATCAATTTTGCAATATTTATCCAGATGACTTTCAGAATTGTCATGGACCAGTGGATTCTTTGTGTGTCCTATTTCTCCCCTATTTGAACAGAAGTATATGCAGCAGTCACCTTGTGTTTGCTGTGCCACTGTACAATAAGTGCATGTGGAGTGAGAGAGGCAAATAGCTTGTCACAATTTCTTTATTTTTACAGATTGACAAATCTAAAGGAATTCTGCTTTAGGAGGCTCATGCACGGCTGGATCTGATTTAGATGATGGGACTGTGGACTTTGATATGCTGTGCTGGGATGAAAATTTTGTGGAGTTTGAGAGGAAGTGAATGTTTTTTGCCTGTGGAAGGGGTATGAATTATTGGGGGCAGGAAATCTGTTGTAGGCAGTTTTGAAAAGTCTCTAACACAAAACTTTCCTCCTGGTAATCATGCTGTAACACGGCAAAAGTGATGAGATGTCACTTCCAATATTCAGATACAAAAGATTGTGTCTTCTGCCTTGCTCCAACTGACTCTAGCACTCTCTCTCTCTCTCTCTCTCTCTCATGATTGTTCTGAAGAAGACAGTTGCCATATCATGAACTGCTGAGGGCAGCCTCTGACCAACAGCCAGCAAGAAACTAACCCTACCAATAACCAGCTGACTGAGCTTGAAAGGAGGCTTTCCCCCCACAAGCCTTGGGATGTCTGTGGCCCCAGCAGACCACTGAAGCCAAGGTTTGGGTAGTTTTTACACAGCAACAGAAATCAAAAAAAAATTTTGGTATTAGAGTAGGGTGCTACCATAACAAACTCTAAAAATGTCAGAGTGGATCCCGAAGCAGAGAATCCACCTAAACTCCACTGGATTAGAGGAGACTAAAGAAACAGGACCAGTAAATGCCACGACGTCAGTGGAAAAGGCCTGCACATGCTGCGTCAGGTTTATCCCTACCAACTTCATACTGTGTGTTGCTATTGTAAATAGGATGGCTATTTTACTGCCAATTTCCAATTTTTTATTAGCTTATGGAAATATTACTGATTTCCATCTAGGGAACGTGTATCAATAACTTTGCTTAAATAACAAGTTAGTTCCAGCAGCTTTTTTGTGTAGATCCTTTGGATTTCCCACATAGATGATCACGTTATGTTCAAAGAAAGAAAAGTTTACTTTTCCTCACATTACCTTTTCTTGCTGACCAAACTGTGCAGAGCTTCATGTACCATGTTGAACAGAAGGGGTAAGAGAGGGCTTCTTAATCTGGTTCTTGATTTTAGGAAGAAACATTCAGTCTTTTACTATTAACTATGACGTTCATTGCAGGGTTCTTCTTCTGCAAGAAGGGTAATGATCTGTTCATCCCCAGCTCAGTATCTCTCTGTGCCAACTCGATTTAGGAAAGTGGAAAGAAGAACAAGAAATGTTATTTTCTCTGGTGGGCTGGCTTTACGGTTTCCTTGCTTCATAGATGTCTCGCTTCATCCCCCACCTTGGTAAGAATGTATTCCTCGTAGAGAGGAAAGGAAGCAGGGCCCGCCCGCCGGCTCTGCCCCGGGGACTCCCGGTCCCTGCGGCCGCTCCTCTCCTCCCGGACCGGCTCCCGGCGCGGCCGCTCGGCTGGGGCTGGGGCAGGCGGCTCCTCGGGCCGGCCCGGGGCGGCGGGCACGGGGCTCGGAGGCGGCGCTCGGGGTCCTGCAGAGATAAGCAGCGGCTGCGTTGGGCCCAAGGTCTGTAGTTTGCAGCTTGCTTTCCTCTGACTGTACGTGTGAGGGAACAGAGACGCGGAGTGAAAGCAACTGCTGTATCACGCAAATGACTCGCCAGGATCCATTCACTCGTTCAGCATCCACGCCGTTCACGCGTGTGAGGCGTAACTCGATTGCCTCGATCTGTCTCTATCTGATAAATGCTTTGATTACTCTCATGGAAGGTTCAGATTACTGAACTCACACATTATCTCATGTATTTCTGGACGACTGATTATTTCCGTGAAAAGGAGAGGAAGAAAGCAAACACGTTTAGTTACCCATTATTATTTTCCAGTCATTGAGACATTTCGGGTTCACAATATTTTTGTGATATAGGTATTATCAATCCATTTTTACAAATGAGTAAACATGTACATCAAAACCAAAAAGTAAACGTGGCTACTATGCAGTAGAAATGGAATTTGAACATGGATCTGACAACTAGTCAATTTCTCACCCGGTACCCCATCCAATAAATCAGTGGTTCTCAAAATTCTCAGTTTCGTTACACAACTTAAAATATTATAGCTTTTGGCTATTCATCATTATTTTACTCTTCACTACTCTGCTACTGTTTTAGTAGAATTTACTGCCATGACTGAGTTTTCATAACATTATGAGTGAAGCTTCTCACGTATCTGAATAAATGTGGAGTTTTTAATAAACTGATGCCTTTTATTTCTGATTTTCCATAGGTTCTCTCTTATGTTCAAGTCTCTTGATCTGTATAGTTTGATATTAATTTTGATAAGTACCACCATGGTTCTACGTGTCCTCAAGGTAGGGCTATCAAATTGGACACATCAATAGAAAACTTTAAGTGAATGTTTAAAGATCAAACTTCCAGCTACTGCTAAACTATAGATAACCATTTGAGGATTACTATCTATAGAAAGAAGTGACAATACAACATAACTTTTATGGCAAAAGTTTGGAGATCAGGAGATTCCTTGCCAGGTAATTTGCATGCAAGGTTAGATGTGATCTTAATCACATGTGCAAGAGTCAGAAGTCTATTTTACATAGCTTTCAGAGTTTTATTTTTGAGAACTATACGATATTAGTTCACCATGAGGTGGGAACAAGGAAAGCATGAGGTTATCCAAAGTTGGAAGGCTTCTGCATTTTATTTACTTTAGTTTTAAAGTCTGTAGAAACCATAGCATTAAATTTATTGGGTGGTTATGTTAGAGGTCACAGGTCTTTGATTCTATCAGTATAATCAGATGTATAACTATGATTTCTATCTAATCAAGAACAGAAAAATAAATTTTCAGTATTGATCAACAAATGAAAGACTATGAGGTACAGTGTGCAGTCATCTTGGAAAATCATGA
The DNA here is from genome assembly GCF_041296235.1 of Equus asinus. Classification (NCBI taxonomy): domain Eukaryota; kingdom Metazoa; phylum Chordata; class Mammalia; order Perissodactyla; family Equidae; genus Equus; species Equus asinus. The sequence goes on from NC_091793.1 coordinate 56,313,194, forward strand.
AGAAAATTAAACCCGTTATATCTTAATGACAGAAATGTTATTTTGTGAATTGAATTCATGAGGTGAACAAAATGTATTTTTAAGATAAAACTAAAGATTCTAAAGAAAATAAACATATAATGTATGTTTTGTGTGAAAATATTTGGTAAGAAGAATTTTCTGAGAAAAATATACTGTTCAATAATTTAAAACCTACTGAGGAAATAGAATAAAATTATACTGTCATTTTTAGGAGGCTTACTTTTCCTTATGGCTTCTCTAATCTCCCAAAATAACGTTGGATTTAGTTGATGACGTTAAATAACAATCATAAATATTCATGTTTTTTTCACCAGAAGTAGCCATTTCACTCCCATAGAATCTCATTTTATATTGAATTTTTGTCTAATATTTTAAGAATAAAAATTGCAAATACAAATTAATAACTGTATTATTTTATTAGAAAATAGTTATTAATACTTAATTTTAGTGTATATTTATGATCTTTTTAATTCCAAAGTAATCATTAATGTGAAAACATTTTAGGTTTAAACAGCATAAAACAAACTGGAGCCAGCCTCATCTTTTTCCTTCAAATTTTAACGACATTTCTGTTGCCCAGAGGATATATTTCATAGCATGAGCTTCGAATACATTACCATATGCTTTGTACATAGTTAATCAATATAAATACTGACAGTTATTGATCATTAGCTTCTCAGAAGTTTCTTAACCCTTCAATCACTCTAGTAATGTACTCATAAGCTATGGATTGTTTACCATTACTCTCCCAAGGGTACTATAGCTGTCGTGCTACTCAGTAGTATCAGCTTTGCCATCTGTGAAAAAATACCATCTTTGTATAGAGGAAAGGACGTAATTCCCATTTTGACCAACATTGATATTCTGTGTTGCAATCAAGAATCTCCCTCTCTCTCTTTTAAACAACTCCTAACAGTTACATAATTTAACGTCATGGGATACATTTAATCATTTATAGTAGATGATGAGCAAAGATCAAATGTAGAATTCTTAAAATTATTTTTTCCCCAAATCCCCCAAGTACATAGTTGTATATTTTAGTTGTGGGTCCTTCTAGTTGTGGCAAATTCTTGAAATTTTGAAGAAATTTTTCTTTTAGTGATATTATTAATGTATTTTCACAATTTGTTGAAGTTGGATAAAATAACTTTGAAACACTTTCGTAGAGTCTATCTAAATATAAATCAAGGTCAGATGAAATATATTTACCTGTTTATTTGATCTGCTCAGTCTTCAGGCATTCCTAGAAATGGGGAGCGATTCAAATTTCAGAAATGTAGGTAGTCCTGTGTCAATTGCGTGGCTGCTGACTCTCTGAGAAAGCTGTGTGGAAAGTAAAAATATATGTATATATATGTTCTTAGGATTATGTACTGCTGGGGTCAGTTAGACATACTTTAAAATAATATCTTTCTTGATATTTTAGAACAATCTATATTGTGGTTGGAACTTTGGAGTGAAAAAGCAAAGTTAGAAATATTGAAGGCTGAGGTCAGAAAAAATGAAAAGAAGAGGAGAAGTAGTTTGTTTCCTTACATCACAAACTTGTCGGCTCATCCTACTTCTTTTTCTCTTCTTTTTCTTCTTCTTCTCTTCCTCTATTCTATCCTCCTCTTCCTTTCCTCCTATTTGTCTTCATCTTCATCTTTGTCTTCATCTTACTTCTTAGATAATGGGTTAGTTTTGATATCCTCATGCCTAAAGTGACGCATATGTCATCTGGGACTAATAAAATGAATCATATCACACCCTTACATTGAATAAAAATGAAGACATTATTGAATTTTTTTAAATGAGAAAACTAGACCCAAGTCAGGAAAAGAAAAGTTTTAAGTTTTGTTTAATGTCATTCTAAAATTGTTCTAGGAACTGAGGTTTTCTTGTGACCATGACACAGCCTCTATTTCAAGGAGCTTACAAACTAGTGAGGGAGATAGACAAAAGATAGACATTGCTATGTAATATGATGAATTAGAATAAGAAAGAACCAGTTGCAAGTATAGCACAGTGGAGGAGCATTTTGATGAAGCTCTGGTTCAGAAAGATATCCTAGTCAAGGATGTACAAGCTGAGCTATGAAGGATGAATTATAATTAACTGGGCAATGTTGGAGTAGGAAGAGGGAAGAAAAAGAGTTTTCCATGAAGGGTAAATAGCACTCATTTATTTATGCACTCAGGCATGATTGCATTCATTCAACAACCATCCATTTTGAACACTTACTATGTCCTATACATTGTTCTAGGTATTAGGGATCCAAAGTTGGGAGAGAATAATACAAAGTCTGCCATCTCAGAACTTACAATCTTGTGGCACAGAGAGGCATTTGTAAAAGAATCAGAGTAATACACGTATAATGGTAGCTGTGTTATGTAGATTGTGCTACAAATGCATACAAACATGAGCAATAATTTAAGTGGAAATGATGTGGGGATGGTGAGTGGAAGAGTCAAAAGAAAGATTTCTTGGACTCTCAAGGTCTGGCAGTGGTGCTCTTTTATTTAGAGAATAGTGCAGAATAGCATAGGGACAGGACCAATGGGCAGTAAAGAGCTGCAGCATGGGGACAGGACCCATGGGCAGTGAAGAGCTGCTGCTGCTGCTGCATGGGGAGAGGACCCATGGGCAGTCAGAGCTCCTGCTGCTGCCCTGAGTTGAGGGTTAGGGCTAAATTTATAAGGCACAGGCACGTGACTTATTTTTACTGGAAAAAGAAAAGATGATGTAAAATGTCATTAAATGATTTCAGTGCAGATGGTGTCTGGTTATTGTGCAGTCATATAACTTTAGATACAAATCTGGTCATATAGATAGGCATGTAGGTGAGGATGCCCTGGGCTTCTCTCCCTGGGGCAGCCCTAATTCATACCATAAAAATCCACCGGGTCATATAGTTTGGCATGTAGGCCAGGTCACCTTGGGCTTCTCTAACTGGGGTAGCCTTAATCCACATCAGAAGAATGGGAGCTGACTGGGCAAATGCTGTGGTTGTGGTGGTGATTGCATTGAAACCAGGGGAGTGGGGAGTGGAGCACAGTATACTCAAATGTTTTGTGGTAGAGGTGTAAGTAAGGGCCATATTTTCATTTCCAAAAGCATTATTGAGTTGAATAAGGCAATATTATTAAAGAGCAACTTATGTTGTTTCAGAACACCAGAGAGGAGGTTATTGCAATAATTTAGTAGTTTTACTATCTTCAAAAATTGTAAGAGTATAGATGAAGAGAAAGGAAACATTTTTAAAATAGTCAAGTGTTAAAATCAATAAGACTGGCCATTATCTACCAAAGTCAAATCTATACATGTATTGAAAGCCAAGAATTGGAATCACAGATAAATCTAAGAGAAATATATGTACGTATGCGCACTAAAAACATTCAGAATAAATGTTAATATTAGCCTTAGCATAATAGTAAAAAATTTGAAATAATTGAGAAAGTCATCAATAGAAGAATGGATAATTACATTTGGTATATTTATACAATAGAACAATATACAGGAATTAAAAATTGAACTACTTCTATAGGCAAAAATATGGATGAATGCTGCAAACATAATGTTGACCGAAAAAAAACCAGATACAAATAGACACTATATGATTCCATTTTATGAAGGTCAAACTAATTCATGGTATTAGAAATTAGGATAGTATTCATTTTTGGAGCTTATAGATTGATAGTAACTAGGAAGAGACTTGAGTGAATGAACGAATGAATGAATAGGTTTTTCTAATGCTGTCAATTGTATGATAATTTACTGAGCTGTGTACTGATGATTACTCTTTTCTGTACATGCACTGTACTTTAATTTTTTAAAAAAGTTTTAAAAATAAACAATGAGACTTAAAAATAGTTTGCACATGGAGAAATGGGTAAAGAGGAGCCAAAGAAGATCCTAGTATTCTAGAATTATAGATATTTGTGGCATTCACTTAGATAGAGGATATTAGAGGAAGTCTGGGTGCAGGCACAATAAAAATGCCTATTTCCAGTTTTCAGTATTTGGAATTTGATGTGCCTTTTTCATATCTAAGGGGAAATTTAAAGGAGACAATGGCGTATAAGTTTCACAGGTCATATAGGAATTCTGGGCTGGAAAAATAAATTTGTAAGTTTATGTGCATATAGGTGTAAAAATAAAACCATGTGAATGGCTGGGATTAGCAAGTAAACAAATTTAGATTAAGAAAGAAAGTGGATACGGAGTGTGTGACACATGTGGACATATAAATAATTTTTCAATAGAGTTGATCTTGACAGGAAGGAGAAAGCCAAAAGAGGAGACCACTGTGTCCAGGGTAGAGGACAGAGGAGAGTGGTAAGAAATGTGATCAGCTTTGCTATTGGTGGGAATTTCATTTAAACAGATGGCACTGCACAAGAGGAAGTGAAAAATAGGAAAGAAAAAATGGAAGATGATATGCTCTGGGGCAGTCTATCATTTAGAAATCTGCACTGAAAGAATCTCAGGTAGAACAAAAAACAATCAGTTTTGATATATAGAACAAGGGGAGAAACACTATGTTCCTGTCCTTTGGAGGTTACAGATATTAAGAGAAAAGGTTTAAAAAAGATGGAAAAGAAGGAATAGTTAATAGCAGAGGATTTCTTAAGTGCTTGGAATAGATTGTCTCCAAAGCACACAGGGAGAGAGAGGCTTTCCCTGAGAAGCAGGGCAGTTCCTCTTTTGTGAATAGAAGAAACCAGTAAAAGATGCATGAGTGTAGGTAGACCTGTAGTTCTACTTTTGAGAAAATGAGAAACTTCACATTTGATTTCCCCTCTTGTTTGGGAATGTGGTGTGGTATGTAAGCTTAGAAGTAGCAGGAGTTTGAAACTAAAATAATCAACACAGCTGAATCATAAATTTTGGATAAGGAGAAAGAACAAGGACAAGAGGTAATGCTTTCTTATTGGAATGAGGTAAGAACAGCAAGAGCTAGAGAAGTAAAGAACTTGACTAGCATGTAAAAGAGCGTGCTTATTTATAAGGACATTGCCTTATAAGGCAATGGAGAGAAAATAAAAATGTTAAAGAAGGGAAAGGATATATTGAAGGATTTTACCTTTTTTCATGTCTGCTCTATGTGTTTACTGTAGAAATTCATCATGGCTTATAGAACTAATCCCCGCATGTTTTGCACACACTCTTCTCCACCCCATTCCAGTTTCTAAAACAATATAAACAACTGTAAACTGCTAATTATAAAATTGAAGATATTTTTCATCTATAATTGGTATGTGTTGACTGGTGAAAGTAAGCCTAATATACTTGATTCTTATATGAGAGAGCTAAAGCTAACATAACATGTGAGTTAATAAAAATGTATATAGAGAAGAAAAAATATATATATCCCAGCATCATAGAGAGCATTGATAAAAAGAAAGAATCTCCAGAAATTATTCTCATAAAAAATTGAACATCCCAAAGTAATTGAAGAATTATTGATTGTTCCAGCTACATATTGAACAGAATTCTGGAGTCAAGATAAAAGTAAGTATGGTGATTCTCTTCTTCTCCTTCTCGTTTCTTATCTTCCTCCCTTCTTTCTCTTTCTTAAAATATTATTTTCCTGATTCCCAGTAATTAAAAAGCAAAAAGTTCAAACAAGAAAAAAATAAATAGACAAAACACTTCTCACAATTTTATGGGAAAAATGAGAAGCACATATACAAAGAATTTTCAAGCATATAAGCATCATGAATGAGACCTCATGAGTGAAAAGTAGCAGAAATAGTAAAGAGTTGAAACAGACCTGAATCTACTTCAATGTTGGAGTTATTAGAAACAAATTATCTTTAAAAAATGCTTTACTATATATAAAGAAAATAAATGTTTAAAAAATATCTGCTAGAAACTAAAGCCTACAAAAAAATCCTACGTATTTGAGGAAAATAAGTGTATTTTAGAAATATGTATCTGTCTTTATCTATTTATCTATCTATCTAATAACTGAAATAAGAGTATCTGTGAACACATTTAACCTCAGATTAGACAGAAACACATGAAGAAGGAATTGGAAAACTGGAAGATTGGTCAAAAGAAGTTTTTTGAGAATGCAACACATAAAAATAAAAAGACGAAAAGTAAAAAGAAGAGTTAAGAAGAACTGCAGATGAGGTAAAGGTGTAACATTAACTGGGTTTTCAAAAAGAAAGGAGCGAAAGAATGAATGGAGGCAATATTTGGAGGGAATAAATGTCTGAAAGTTTCGTGGAGTTGATAAAATTAATCAATTTACACATTCGAAATGACTAACGAATCATAAAATGATATATACAAAAGACATCCAGACTTCCAGTTCATTGTCTGGCATATAAAGAGCTTGGAAGTCACCACTCCATCCTAACAACAAGTAAAAAGATGAACAAACTGAGAAATCAACAATTTTTCTAAGACCCACCAGAGAAGTGAGGTCAGAGAACACACCACTGCCTCCAAAACTGAAGAGACAGGAGGATACAGAGAATCACAATTTACCAGAGCAGAAACTCCCAGGCTAAAATCTGCTGGAACCAATGCCTGGGCAAGGAAATCTGAACTGTAATTGCTGAGTTGCTGGAGGTTCAGGGCTACAGGTCTGACAGTTAAAAACTGGGAAGGGGGAAGGGGCCCATAATTTTGTGTTTCACCTCCTAGAGTTCTACCAAGTTCTTACAGTGAAGATCAGAGAAAAGTCCATTCTGACTTCTGTCAGGGGAAGGGGAAAAGTAAGCATGTGAAATAGCCAGAGCAGTCTGTTCTTCACAAGGCCGGCCCTCAGGAGAAATTATTTTGCCAGTGCTTAACCTATTGGAGTTTTACCAGAGTGTAACCTACCCAGTAAAAGAGAAACATCCAACTGCAGCCTACTCTGGCCTTCCATGTGGAAGTAGGAAATACTCAACTACACCCTGCTCTGGCCTTCCATGTGGAGGTGGAAATACCCAAATGCAGCCTGTTCTGGCCTTCCACGTGGAGGAGGGAATTACCCAACTGCAGGAAAGATATACCTAACTCTGGCCCCCTCCAGCCATTCCTTTCCATGTAAGGCATGGGGAAAAACCTCAGAGATACTTGTGAAGTCCACAGCCTAGGACACAGGTTAACTGAAAGATTGAGGCCTGATCACAGTGCAGGAATACTTCCTCCTCACGCACTTACCACCACATTTTTAAGACCTATTTACCTGAGCTACTTTTTCCCAGTACATTATGTCTAGCCTTCAACGAAAAATTGCAAGGCATACTAAAAGGCAAAAAACATAGTTGGAATAGACAGAGCAAGCATCAGAACCAGACTCAGATATGACAGGGAATTAGAAACTATCAGATTGTAAATTTAAAACAACTATGTTTGGTACACTAAGGGCTCTAATGGAATAAGTAGACAACATACAAGAACAGATGGGTAATAGAAATTCTAAGAAAGAATAAAAAAGATACACTAGAGATAAAAAGCACTCTAACAGAATTGAAGGCCTTTAATGGGCTCATTAGCAGAACAGATATGGCTGAGGAAAGATTCTCTGAAGGTGAGAATATGCCAATAGAAATTTCTTAAACTGAAGTGCAAATAGAAAAAAGATGGAAAAAAGAAAAAAAGAAGAGAATATCCAAGAACTGTGGGACAACTACAAAAGGTGTATCATATGCATAATGGGAATACCAGGAGAAGAGAGAAAGGAACAGAAGAAATATTTGAAGAAATAATGACTAAGAATTTCCCCATATTAATGTCATACACCAAACTACAGATCCAAGAAGGCCAGAGAACATTAAGGATGATAAATGCCAAAAATACTACCCCAAGGCATATCATATTCAAGCTGCAGAAAGTCAAAGATAAAGAAAAGACTCTGAAAGTTGACAGAGGAAAGAAACACCTTACGTTCAGAAGAGTAAAGACAAAATTACATCCAACTTCTCTCAGAAACCATGCAAGCAAGAAAAGACAGTAGTGGAATATTTAAAGTGTTCAGAGAAAAAACCCCACCTACGTAGAATCCTGTATCCTGCAAAATTATCCTTCAAAAGTGAAGGAGAGGGCCTGACCCAGTGGCGTAGCAGTTAAGTTTGCATGCTCCACTTTGGTGCCCCAGGGTTCATGGGTTTGCATGTTTGGATCCCAGGTGCAGACCTAGCACCACTCATCAAGCCATGCTGTGGCAGGTGTCCCACAAATAAAATAGAGGAAGATTGGCACAGATGTTAGCTCAGGGCCAATCTTCCTCAGTAAAAAGAAGAGGAGGCTTGGTGGTGGATATTAGCTCAGGGCTAATCTTCCAAAAATAAGAAAGAAAAGGAAAAGTGAAGGAGAAATGAAGACTTTCTCAGACAAACAAACAAAATTGAGGGAAGTTCTTACCAGTAGATCTACCTTACAAGAAATGTTAAAAGCAGTCCTTCCGAGGGAAGGAAATCATATAAGTTGGAAACTTGGGTCTACAGAAAGAAAGAAAGAGCATCAAAGAAGAAATAAATGAAGGTAAAATAAAAATTTTCATTTTTTTATTCTTAGTGGATCTGACAGATAATACTTTGAAATAATAGCAACAATTTTTGTATTGGATAATTATAACTTATGCATGGGTGAAATGAATGTCAGCAATAATACAATGGGTGGGAGGGAGAAATTAAGAATATTTTGTTATTATTAGGTACTTGCACTACCTGTGAAATGATATAGTGTAATTTGAAAGTTATCTGATAAAAAACTACTACCTAAAATAGACAAAGAACTCTTAAATCTTAACAATAAGAAAACAAATGACCCAATTAAAAATGGGCAAAAGATCTGACCAGACACTTCACAAAAGAAGGTATACGGATGGCAAATAAATATGAACTGATGTTTCATATCATATGTCATTAGGGAAAAGCAAATTAAAACAACAATGAGATACCACTACACACCTACTATAACGGCCAAAATCCAGAACGCTGAAAACGCCAAATGCTGGTAAGGATGTGGAGTTACAGAACACAACTACACTGATGGTGGGACTGCAAAATGATACAACCACTTTGGAAGACAGTTTGGTGGTTTCTTACAAAACTAACCATACTCTTGCCATGTTATCCAGCTATTACACTCCTTGGTATGTAGCCAAAGGAGTTAAAAACATATGTCTATACAGAAATTTGAACATGGATGTTTATAGCAGGTTTATTCATAATTGCCAAAACTTGAAGCAACTAAGAAGTCTTTCAGTAGATGAATGGATAAATAAACTGTGGTACATTCATACAGTAGAGTATTATTCAGTGCTACGAGGAAATCGCTATCAAGCCATGAGAAGATAGGGAGGAACCTTAAATGCATATTACTTAGTGAAGCAAATCAATCTGAAAAGGCTGTATACAGCATGATTCCAAGTATATGACATTCTGGAAAAGGTAAAACTATGGAGACAGTAAAAAAACCTGTGGTTGCCAGAGGTTAGGAAGAGAGAGAGATGAATAGACAGAGCACAGAAGATTTTTAGGGCAGTGAAAGTATTCTGTTTGACATTATAATAGTGGATACATGTAATTTTACATTTGTCAAAACCCATAGAATATACAACACCAAGAGGGAACCCTAAGGTAAGCTATGGCCTTTGTGTGATGTGTGAATGTAGGTTCATCAACTTAACTAGTGTGCCACTCTGGTGTGGGACGTTGATAGTGGAGGATGCTGTGCACATGTGGGCAGGGGGTATATGGAAACTCTTTGTACTTTCTGCTCAATTTTGCTTTGAATTTAAACTGCTCTAAAAAATAGTCTGTGTAAAAGGAGAAAAAGAACAGCGTGTATCCCTGTATACTGCAGCAAGATTCTCCCTGATGTTCAGCTGAGTACCGCAGTCATTGTGTAACAGTTTTTTTTTGTCTTACTAGGTTGCCTCTTACCTGGTTCTTTGGCTAAAGAGAGTAGGCTTTTTTTTGAAGCTTGTTTGGTCTGTGGCTGTTGGCATTTCTGGGTTGCTGACTTCAACTCCACTTCCTGGATATATGAGGCAAAAAGACAACCCAGAGAACTCACCACCATGTCTTTCCTTGGATCCCAAGGCCTCTAGTTTGTCTGCCTCTTCTCTCCACCTTTTGGTCTTCGCTTGTTTGCATGCATTTATGAGTTTCCCTTTGTGATTCTAAAAAATTTTTTTTAAAATTCCCGTGTACTAGCAAAACTACAGGTATAAAATGAAAATATACAAAATGTGTAGTAGCAACAAAATACAAGAAAAGAAGGAATAATTATACCAAAATTTGCTAAACTTCCATGGAGACATAAAATATTAGGCATAGACATGAAGGCAGAACTAAATAAATGGAAAGAGATCATTTTCATTGATTGGCTGATTAAAAATGGTGAAAATTCCTATTATCCAACCGCTGATTATTCCATTTAATCCCCCTGAAAATCCATACAAGATTTGCACGTCCTAGAGTTAGGAGATGATTTCTTAAAACAAAAAAATCGACTAGCGTAAATGTAAACATTGATTAATTTATCTTAAAATTTGGTAATTATCCACTATTAATAATGATACAAATGATAATACACATAAGAGAATATACTATAAAGGTTGTAATAATAAAGATCCAGTATCTAGCATATGTAAAATGTTCTACTAATTAATTAGAAAAAGAATTGCAACATAATAAATAGTTTGACAAAATACTTGAACTGGAGCTTCAAAACAAGAAAAATTCCAAATGAAGTGTTGCTCAACATTATAATGCTGTTGCTGCTAGAACAGGGTTTGAAGACCATCGCTCTGGAGAAAATCTATACTCTACTCTGCACGGCCTCTTTCCTGCCCCTGCTAAACACATACTCATACACTTACACTTAAACATCTCACTATTGTTTACAAAAGCTGGAAATGACATAGAATCAATATATAAATTCTAGTATAGTCATACAATGGAATTATATTCAGTAATAAAAATGAAATAGTCACAGCTACATGCAAACAACATAAATAGATATTAAAATGTTCAAAAACCAAATTATGTTACTAAGGAATGGATATGGGGGTTGACAAGTAAAAATGGCAAGCTATAGGGTATATTGGAGTATATGAGGAAGCCATTTGGTATAAACCTAATTCGGCCTGACTTTGTTTTTCCAAAAGTGTCTGACATGGCCATTGAGCAAGCATTGTATATCTGCTTTAAACATTTCCTGCGGCAAGAACAAATGCCCTTAAGATAAAGGTGCAACTGCCCCCCACACTGGCATTTTCTTAAGGATAAGCATCTCTCCCTAGGCTGGGAACTGATTGCTGTGCTCACCTGTGACCACCCAGCTTGAGACAGCAGACCTACCACCCTGCTGTGTCCACCCAGACAGCAGATCTACTACCTGCTGTGTCCATCAATTGCTGTGCCAACAGAGCAGTCTTACGACTATTGTAAAAGGGACATTTCAATCCTATGTGAAATATGCTCTTTGAGGGTATATAACCACTCTGTACAGCCCACTTCTTTGGAGCCCTTCCTTCCTTAGGGAAGGAAGGCCCCGGGCTATATGGTCCTCACATTTTGGCTCAGAATAAACTCACCCCAAATTTTCATTTATAGATTGGTTATGGATTATTTGTGTCGACAGGGTAAACTATTCTTAAGAAGCAAACATGGTCATCACGAATGTTACAATGTGGGTTAATCCTGGAGGGAGGGAGGGGATTTTGCTGAGGAAGGTGCTCACAGGAGGCTTCTGAGATGTTAACCATCTTCCATGTCTTGACCTGTGTAGTAGTACATAGACGTTCACATTATAATTATTCTTTAAATTACACATATCTATTTTATATGCTTTCCTATATCAATTAGATATCTCATAATAAAATAGAAATAAAATAAATAAAGACCATAGAAAATTTATATAATGAGACCTGTATTGAAAAGATTGACTCCAATATAAAATCACTGTTATCTCCTATCGCAAGTATTTGGAATCACATTAAGTTTCAACAGTTATTTCTCATGGAAATTGCTTCTTTCTCCTGAAGAGAATGTTAACTGCAGGCAGGTATTTCATGGATCCATGAGTAGCTGCACTTGTCCTGCTTTCAAAAGGACTTTGGAATCAGATACAACGTTGACAAAGCTCAGACTTTCTCTATACTATTACCCACGGAAATTCTTACAGCACAGGGATCCCTTAGTAATTCAGCATTAAATTCTGTAAAGTGGTATATTTGTTAGTTCAAAATAATTTCAAGTAATTTTCATTAAAACTGCTACAACAAACTCACTACCCATTCTAATTTAATGAAGTAAAAGGTGATTAATTTTAAAGAACCCCCTGTGAAGGGGCTACTTGCCATTGTTAGCCAGGAAGATTGGGAGTGAAGGTGTTTTCACCATTTTTATGTGCTGCTGCTTCTTCTACTTCTTCTTCTTTTTAAATTTTATAGCTCTATCAACTCATTCAGGGCTGTGGATGTTACTATTATAATGTATAGTCAAATGTGCAGGAAGCCATGTATAAGAAGATAACATACAGCGTTTTAAAAGAGACATCCAACAAATTAACATCTCCTGGCAACGAAAAGGCGTGATTTATCTAAAGCAAAAAGTGTATATTCACTTTTGAGCATTTTGCAGCATTGTAGTAGCTAATATTTTCCTATTATGAATAACATGAATGAAATCCAGCATATCATGAATAAAATACCTGTCAGATCTGTTATAATAAGTGCAAACAAGCCCTAACACTTGGACTCATTCTTTAAAAAGATTATCAACATGTAAATCGTGTTCTGCATTTCTTTGACGGAATAAAATTGGTAGGATGGGAAAGCTAGAGGTATTTATTTACTTATTTCTGACAAGCTCACTTGCTCCATGTTGCACTGTTTCCCATAGGAATTGCTGCTGGCTGCCACATTCATTTGGATCTCTTTGCATGACAAAAAAGCTAGGCTCCATTAAAGCATCATTTGCAATGAATTTATATCCTTCCCCAGGGGTAAATCTAACCATTAGACATCATGCAGGATGACTGAATTTTATGAGTACTGTTCTTTGGGTTCCAATCTGCATTCAAAAATAGCCAAGGATAAAATAGAAATATTTGACAAAGAAAGTGAGATAAATTAATTTTCACAGGATCTTGAGAAGCCATTTCCAAATTCCAGTTAAAATGCTAGGGAATGTCTGTGAAATTTAGGAGATAATCTAAAGGCTATCATTTTATAAGTGTTTGTATTGTTCACACAAGAAACCTGATGTTCTAGTGTCAAGTAGAAATTAAGAATAGCTTTACAGGTTAAGAATCTAACAAAGGTGCTATGTTCAAGATCAAATGTATAGTTTTATATAAATATTAACATTTTTATATGTATATGTATATTTCATTAATTCGAGAACCTTGGGACTTGCTAGCAATGCTTTTTGATATGGAAGGCAATTGTGGTGTAAATAACATTGATGTTGGCACCTTCTAAAGGTGTGTTAAAGGGCGATACTCACAGGCAGTCACCACACATAGACACCCACAGAGTATCATTAGAGGGAATGCATTTTTTAAAAAAATAAGCTGTATTTATTTCTAACATTGAGCATATTGTGAATACGTAAATCTGGTATAATACTTTGGAGAGAGTTATGTATGTACAGATATATCTTGTTAAGAATTTAGTTAACCATTATTAAAATAGAAAACACTTCTAAAGATTAAAATATGAACAACTAAAATATGCTTAATTTTGCAAAAATTTGGAAAAAAGGCTATATGATAAATATAAAATAATATGGTAGAATTAATACCAAATGCGTCAGTGATCACAATGAATTGAATGATTAATGATCTTAGTTTGGATAAAAATGCAGAAACTTGGTTTATGTTTTTGAAAGAGTGAAGCAAACAAAAGAGCACAAAAAATTGAAAGTAAGTGAATGTACAAAGATATATTCTAATATGTGTGCATGTGTACATATACATATACGTGTAATTATATATTTGCATACATAATTTATGAAATCCATTTCCTTTATAAATTACATTATGTTGAGGGATCAATTAAAGCACACCACATGGATAAGTAAAGAAACATGAAAGTCAACTGTCTTCATTATTCTGGGTGCCTGAGAAAATTTCCTACTTAAGGATGGACCTCTAACAAATGCTGTTATTGAGAAGGGGAAAGATAACAGATAGTAAAGAATTTTTGCTTTTTTACTATTTTTAATTGTGTGATTATTCTAAGAAAAAGAAATAAAAACAACAAAATGTAGAGGGTTTTAGGTGAACTGTTGGAGACTGGTGGAATTCTGACACAAAACACAGTGCTTTCGAGACTTCCATTTGTCCTTGTACTTTCAAGGGCAGAGTAAGTTTACAAGTTATTAATATGATATTTCTCTTAGAGAAAGTGGAGACATCAATTAAGTAAGGTACACAAAAGCACAATTCTAAAGCACCATAATAGGGCCTTGATACACCTGCTGTTCTCTTGGCATAAACTCTGACCAATTCATTGACTGAAAGTAGAGGTCGCAGGATTAGAAGTTTGGAGTTGCTCTTAGTAAGGCAAATTGAGGGCATCATTAGCAGTGTTAAAGTTTTTCATTATTTGAATTCTGAAACGTGGATTTCTATTTTTAGAGACAGTTAAAACTTTGGTTTTAGGGACTTTAAGAGATAGGAGGTCTTGTTATCTCAGCATTTATTCATACGAGATTATGAGGCCAGAATCATTCTAGAAGTGTCAAGCAGAGCGCACACGCTATTCTCCTTGCATTTGAGACAAGACTAACTTTCAGCTAGACTAGTTATGTTAGTCTGTTCTGGGCTGGATTCTTGGAGTCCAACATGTCATAGTATTTAAGCTTAAAAAAGTCAGATTCTGAGAACTATGCTGGAACGTGGGGGTCAAACACATTTGATGATGACACAGAATGTTTTCCTTAAGAACAATGAATATTCCTGTCATATGTTATCCTTGGGAAGAAAATAACAAACTGGTGACTAGGTTTTGAAAATGGAAGCCCCAGCCTTGAGGGCAAGGAATATCCATCTGGAGATTCTACTGCAGTGGGTTAAGTGGATCCATTATTTATAATCATGAGAAAATACGCAGGCACCATAATACGAAATTTCAGAAAATATGAGTTCTAACATCAACACTTAAAATAGCATTCTACTTAGTCTTCTCTGTGGTACACCGGCTCTTCTAACCCCTACCCAAATATTCAGAAAAAAGCAGTTTACTCCATTGAATCATATATTTTCAATGGCCCTTCAAAATTGCATTTGAATATTAGATAATTTGGAATAAAATGTTTGGACTAATGGCCCAATATCAATTAGCATAGGTGAGGAAAAGTATCATGGGAGGAGAGGGGTCATTTGCAGTTTAAAGAAGACCTATTTTAGGACTTTCAATATTGTCAATGTTATGTCCAAACTCACAAAGTGTTTGTATCTTTTAATCCGCTTGACTGGCCAGTGAGCACTTACAGACTGCATTTCTCTTTTTAATTTTAAATTTCCCAATCAGCTTCAACTTGCCTAGAATGGGAAATCAATGTTGTCATGAATTTTTGAAAAATATTGTGAGGAGTAATACAACAAAACTGTTAGAATTATTATATTTTTGTGTAGGGTTATTTGCCTAATACTTGATCAATTTTATTAAGCTGTATCTATCAGTTTCCATTCTCCTTTTTCCTGAGATCTTTTGCAAAATGCAATAAATCTCCTGCAGAAAAAGAGCAAGAAATGTAAACCCCAACAGCAAAATGCATTTATCTAGTCAGCATTTCATTTAGGTTTTCGGAAGCTGAAATCTTGCTTCTGGATTTCAGATGTCTGATCTGTAATTACGGAGCAGCAGAGACATCGCTCACTCAGTTCACAGTAGTGAATGTTGCTACGCATATCTAGATAACTGATTGCTTTAAAATGCTATTAAGAGAATGAATTGAAGCTGAAAATGTAGGAAAGTCAAGGTCTGACAGTTTCTAAAGATAAATTATTTATTCTTGAAAACAGTGATCTCTCATTCAGGTTAGTGCTACAAGATGTCTACTAGGTTTCAGAAAATTCAACAAAAGGTATATTTTGTAAGTTTTAAATTCCTCCATTTAAAATCTTTCTGAATCTTAATTTAATAAATTTTTTTCATGAGGTATTTTAAATTTTATTTTCAAATTGATTCATGCTGGCATGTAGAAATATAATTGATTCTTATATATAGACCTTGATCCAGCAACCCTTAAATTTACTTATTAATTCTAACACTTTATATATGCATGCTAAAATATTCCTCACTCTTTTTATTAAATGACTGTCTTCCATAAGTATTATTTAAATTTTATTTTCCAAGTTATTTTTCTTGGTATATAGAAATATGATTGATTATTTTGTTAACTCTTTATCCAGAAAATGTTTTAAATACACTTATTAATACTAACAATAATTCTCAAACAATGAGAATTAACTATTTAATTTTATCTTCCTTTCCTATACTTATGTTATTTATTCATTTTCCTTATTAGACCAGCTAAGAATTCCAGTAAAATGGTCAATATATGCAATATCTAGAGGTTATAGTAGCCATCCTTTTATTTTAGACTCACATGGAAAGCTGTAAACATTTCTTTATTAATTATGACGTTTACCGTAGGTCTTCAGAGATATCTTTATCAAAGTAAAGAAATCTCCTTTTCTGAGTTTGTCAAGAGTTTTAATCATGAATGGATACTGAATTTGATGTGTTATTTTTCCGTATGGATACTGAATTTGATGTGTTATTTTTCTGTATATATTAACAAGATTATGTCCGTTTATATTAGTGTTCATTTAAAATCATAAATGAGATTGATTTTTTATATTTCTGCTGTTTAATTATTTATAAAGTTTAATGTAAAGATTATTCTTCCTCAAAGGACATGTTAGGAAATGCATCCTCTTTTGTATTTTCTAAAATAGTTTGTATAAGAATGGAATGTTACTTTTTAAGTATTTCTATTTTAAAATTATTTTCTTTTTAAGTCTTTCTTTTTCTTAAATATTCCACTAGCGAATCCATCTGTCTGGAATGGAAAAACTTGAATCAAGTGAGAAATAAAATAATGTGACAGATAAAAATCAATTCAGAATCTTTAAGGATAAGATGTGGATGAGGGGGCTTGGCTTTAAATCAACAGTGAGAGGACTTGCGAAGAATGTTTTCTGCCTTCCCTGCCCTGCCCAGAGTTAGATGTCCTTATTCACTCAATCTTGGCACAGCTCATGTGATAATGCTGTAAAACAAACAACCCTAGAGTCTTGGTGGCTTAATTAACAGAGGATTTATTTCTCCTCCTCACAGGGGTGTGGGTTAGCCAGAGTGGCTCTGCTTCAGGTTGCCAGTCAGATACAATTCTGTTCAACTTGTCTCTCATTCTAGGCATCGTGGCTACCCAAAGCATGCTCTTCTCATGACTCAAGTGCAAGAGCGGCAAGTAGCCTCACATGATTCCCCTAAAGCCCATCGCTTCTTTCCAGGTTTCCATTGGTCAAAGCAAGATGTAGCCACACACAATACCAATAGCAGGCAGACAAACAATGGCAGAGATCTGGAGGGAAAGAACAAACGTGAGTAAACTTTTCAAAATACCACATCTGGAAACCATAGGCTTGTATCTACAGAGCTAGCTGCTAATGGAGAACACAGCAGGAGGTGAGCACTGAGCAAGCAGGTAGAGCTGAGAGGAGGACGCAGAGGAGGCTGAGGACTTGTTCCTGTGTTATTTCCCAAACTTGTGAATTAAATATGCAGGTCTTTCTGCTCCAGGTAGGAGTTAGTAAGGGAGCAAAGGGAGACCTGGAGTTTTATATCTCTTTACATGCAAACCTAAAGAATAGGGATGACTGAGATGGCTTTAATATTCCCTCAGCTTCTCTGAGCTCTAAGATTCCATTGGTCTGTCCATCATCCATCCCCTCCCCTCACCCCACCACCCTGCTCCCACTGCTATAAGGCAGTGACCTCTCTTACCTCTCTTTAGTCAGAACATTTACTTTAGCTAACTTGTAATTGCAAATTCTTTCTCTGCCACCTGTAAGATATGAATCTTCTCCCAGCCTCATACCAGTTTTACAATCTAAGACTGCTTTCCTCAAGGACCTGGTAGCCATCCCTTTGAAATGTGATTATCCCGAAAGATAGTGAGTGCCCCTGCCTCTTAGCCTCTGTGGGAGAGTAGGAGCCTAACTTCAATGGATGACCACTAGCAAACACAGATGGCCAAACCATATTGGTCACCTCCCACCTAACACCTTACGTTCTGGAGTATTTTTCTGTGAACTCACTCTAGCACTTAAACACTCCCCCACCTTTTGTTTCAGGGGAGTTGAGTTAAATCTCTAGCTCCTATTGCAATAGTCTTGAATAAAGTCTTTCCTGTGTGTTTAACTCTGTCCAGTGCCA
Organism: Equus asinus; assembly: GCF_041296235.1. Lineage (NCBI taxonomy): Eukaryota > Metazoa > Chordata > Mammalia > Perissodactyla > Equidae > Equus > Equus asinus. The sequence continues at coordinate 56,331,606 of NC_091793.1, forward strand.
TTTTTCTTTGACAGTGACTGAGAGCTACTCCTCTAACAGGAGGTGAGCAAATCTTAAGCCAACTCTTCTGAGCATTGTGTGTGTATGTTCTTTTACTTAGTTGAATTTTTTTTTAATAAACTTGCTATTTTGTAATAATTTTAGATCTTAAAAAAGTTGCAAAGGTGTACAGAAGGTTTCTGTATGCCTCTATCTAGTTCCCCCTAATGCTAGTATCAGATGTTACTGTGGAACACTTATTAAAACTAAGAAATTAACATTTAGTACAATGTTAATAATCCAACTTCACATTTTATTAGCATTCCACACTACTTCTAAGAATGTCCTTTTTCTGTTCCAGGATCCAATCTAGGATATCACATTGCATTCAGTCAAGTCTCCTAAGTCATTTCTGAACTGGAACTATTTCAATCTTTCCTCATTTTTCATGACCTTGACAGTTTTTTTTGTTTTTGTTTTTTTTTTTGAGGAAGATTAGCCTTGAGCTAACTACTGCCAATCCTCCTCTTTTTGCTGAGGAAGACTGGCCCTGAGCTAACATCCAAGCCCATCTTCCTCTACTGTATACATGGGATGCCTACTACAGCATGGGTTTTGCCATTGGTGCCATGTCTGCACCCGGGATCCAAACCGGTGAACTGGGGGCTGCCGAGAAGCAGAAAGTGTGCACTTAACCACTCTGCCACCAGGCTGGCCCCAACCTTGACAGTTTTTGAGGACTATTGATCAGATAGTTTTTAGAATGTTCTTCAGTTTGGGTTCGTCTGGTGTTTTTCTCATGACTATACTGGGATTTTTTTTTTCAAAGAATATTATACAGAGAAAATGCCTTTCCAATATAGCATCTCAGAGGATACATTCTGTCAACGTGACTCATCACCAGTGAGATTAACCCTGATCACTTGGTAAAAGGAGTGTCTGCCAGATGTCTCCACTGTGAAGTTATTTTTCTTCCTTTTCATATTCTTCTTGGGAAGTGAGTCACTAAAGCCCAGTCCTACTTAACAGGGAGGAGGTGAGGGGCTGAGCTCCGTCTCCTAGAGGAAGGAGTATCTGCATGTATTACTTGAAATTCTTCTGTAAGAAAGAGTTCTCTCTTTTATTCCATTTATTCATTTATTCAATCATTTCTTTATATCAGGCTGGACTCATGAATATTTCTCCCTAATTCATTAAAGAATGGTGTTTAGAAACAAAGATTTGGGTGGCAAGGAAAGTATACTTTTTAATTGAAAATGCTGTGATTGTTTCTGTGATGGAACTAAGATAATTGTTCAGATATAGATTAAAGATCCCTATGCTTCGATCTTCTACTTTAGTGGATCAAGAGTCAATTCTTAATATTTTCATTTATAATTTTACTTTTCAGTTTAAGAACCTCAAGAATAAAAAAAATCTACTCTGAGGTATTCATCCTTCTCTGATTATGGCTTACTATCATGACTGATCCAGACAAAGCCCCTTTTTAAGCTGCATCTCTCCCTTCTCTCCCATCCCATTTTGGTGTCCTTAATCCTTCATTGATACCCTCCCTAGTGTGTTCAGTACACTTTCTTCCATATGTGATTTTAGTTCCTGGTGAATCCTGAAAAAGGATATGTGTAAGCGGTATTTTGATTTAAATTATAGTGTCCTATAGGTATTATTTTTTTGTTGTGCTAATTTGGATTTATTTATAGATGAAGCATATTTGTCTATATTTTTTAGTAATTAATATTTCCTCTTCTGTGAATTTTATGCTTCTATGTTTGGCCATTTTTTTCTTGTGTTTCCTTGCTTACTTCTTATCTTTGTTCCGTATGCTCTCTCACTGGAGTGGGAGCTCCACAGTATTTCAGATATTAATCTCTTGTTTATCTTATACTTGGTAAATATTTTTCCAGGTTAGTTACCCATTAGTTAATTTGATCTTATATCCTTTTATAAAATGAAATCTTAAACATAAATGTTTTAAAATTTATTAATTTTTATATTTTTAAATGTTGTCTTTCTCCTTTACATTGTTATTTTACTATCTAGAAAGGTGGTATACAACTACATTTACTCAGATTTTTCAATGTATTTTAGTTGTGGTTTAATTTTTCTTGAACAACTTTAATTTCAAGATAATTTAAAAGTTTTTGTTGCTACTATGTATAATTTTTAGATTGCTTCTCATATTTTCTATTGGTTATTGCTGGTATATATGAAAGCTATGGATTTTTGTGCTTTGGCCTTGCTGAAATCTCCTCTGTTATTTCAAACATTTGTCCATTGATTTACCCACTTTTTGGTATAACTACATCATTTGCAAATAGTGACGCTGCTCTGTTTCCTTCCGTTCTTTTCACGTCCCTTTCTATTTCTCGTCTTCCTGTGTTCATCAGCTTGTCCACAGCCATGCAGAACAGCAGCAGTGCAGAAGCCTTCTTTGTCTTGCCTTTGTCTTTAGAAGGATTTCTTAAAATTTCTCCATTAAATGTGTTTCTTACTGGATTTTTTAATATATAAAATTTTATCTTAAGGATATTTCCTTACATTTCTTATTTTTGAAATTTTTTTTCTTAAATAGATATTTTATCTTATCTAATATTTTCCAGCATCTATCAAAATAATCTGATCATTTTTCTAAAGGTCATCAAGGTGAGGAGACATTTTTAAATATTGTTGGATTAAGTTTGTTAAGGTTTATTAAATGTTATTCATATATTCCATATATTTTTACAACATTATCTGAATGATCTATCATTTCCACATAAGATACATCAAAATTTGTGGCTGGAAATTTTTATACTTACATTTTTCTTTGAAATGATATCATTTATTGATATAGATTTCTTCCCAATTTTTGCCTTTCGTTAATAGAGCTAGTACTCCTTAAATATCTTGTCATTTCCCCTCATAGGTGTATATTTCCTGGGACTATCAATAATTTTGGCTAAGAATGTATACCTAGATGTTTTTACATTGTAGTGGGGAAGCTCATTAGGACCAGGAATACTACCTGAAGCCATTTTTACTGCCCCCTTCTCTATGACCTCCCAAGAATCTGGTGTTAGGCCATCTGCTTTCATGATATATATTAAGAACGTGGGGGAACAAATGTCACAAGACAATTTACAAATTCTTCGCTAACCTGTGCCTCATCTGTGTTCACTGATACCACACTAAGCTGTCAGTTGCCTCTCAAAATGGACTCTCCTAGGGCTTCTCACAGTGTTTTGTTTTCAGTCATGAATCCAATCGGGATTCCTCTCTCTCCTTGGATCATTCCAGGGATGAGATTCAGAGATGGAAGACAAATGCCCATGCTAGTTTCTCATCTTGTCAGGAATCGGCAAACCAAGTCTGCATAATTTTAACAGTACCCCAGATGATTTTGATTTGGAGACCATTGTTTTAAAGCGTTTCTCTGAAATACCCATGATTACATCTAGGCTTTAAACAAGACTTGAAAATAAATAAAATTAAAGCATCAAGGAACAATTGGCACACAGATGTTATTTACTATTAATTAAGTGCAACGTGTATGAGATAGTTTGTTAAAAACACAGCTTCCAAGGCCCTCAGAGATCTGGTGAATTAGAAACATTTGGAGTAAGGATGATGTTTAATTTTAACATTACGACCAGTGATTTTTATTCAGAGTATCGTTTCAGAACTACAGTTCCTGGATCTAAGTGTTGGAAATAATTTGGTATTTATATGAAAATTAATTGTTTTGTATTCTGATCTTATAGAAAGTCACTCCACTTCTAAATGAATGTGGTTTGACAAGACAAACTTTAAAAAGAGCAGCATAATAATTATTAAACCATGTATGAGAGACTGGATTAATGAGCTATATGTCTATAGCATTACATTTTAAAGTAAAAGTATATTTTTATCATTTACACTTTATAAATTATAATCTTATAATAATTGAAAGATACATAAAAGTAAAAATCAAAAACATATAAATTGAAAATATAGGCTTATTGATATACGTATATAGTAAAGACATTGATATAGATCTCATATGTCTCAATTTATGTATGTTCTCTGATCACAAACATTTTACCAATGTTAATATGTGCTTCTTTTAGAGATGTGAAAACTGTGACTCATATCATTTGGCAAATAAAATGCCCATGATTTTGCTTTAGGCAAATCTGCATTTATTATGGTTGTATGTTTTTAAATTCTCCAATTGAAGTAACAATTTCCAGGGGGAAAAATATATGTGACTTTTCCATTTCCACATGTGCAAAATATGGATGATAGTGATAGTGCTGACCTTGCAAGGTTATTCTGAGACTCAAATCAGTTACCAGATGTAAATATCTGAGGATATTTGCCTTGAGATATAAAAACTGGACACTGTACGTAATAACTTTGCAGCAAGCCTGTATTCTATCTTGTGATTCTTTGTTTCTTTGTTCTAGTAGATAATGAACTTACCTAGACTCAAACTACAAACCTTTGTTCTTCATGTTATGTAGCTTCTAATGCCTTTGCTTTGTTCTTATGAATTCTTGTGGCTTTTTATGGAAACTTCTTGCCTGTGCCTGCGTAATTTGGTTGTCAGCCAGGGACCTGGGCAAATAGTTTACTCATATTTTAGTATTTTCCCTCTCTGTGACTCTATTTCTAGGACTTCTGAATTTCCAACTGTTCTGCCATTAGATGTCAAGTCTGTGAGAGCTCACCATTTTGCTCTCCAAATTTTAAGCTTGGGAACGGCACTCAGTTAAAGAAGCAGGAAACCCAGGTTTTATCACAATAAATGTCTCTCTTATCTATAAAATTTAGGAAGTGATACCTATATTTACCAGATAAAAGTAGAAGATAATACCAGCGGCCACCTGGGCTCTCCCTTGTGACTGCATAATTTAGCTTCCATTCCTGGATTTAGCAGAGTTTATGTTCATATTTTTGGTCTCATTCCAATATTTCTCTCACAACATCAGTAAACTGCAGCTTTTGTTAGTTTCTACCATCATAGCCAGAAAGATGCAGACTCACGATTCTTGCCACTTCCAGTTTCAGTTTTTCAAAAGTGAACTGTGCTTGGGCTTCTCTCTGTGCTTAGATGTTTTCCAGTGCCTTTGAATAGTTTGTTTTTGAAAATAATTTATTCAGCTTTTATAATTGTTATTTGTGGGAGGGTTCATACAACCAATTAACTCCAAATCTCTTTCTGTCCACACTTGATATTTTCATTTTCTGCACATTTAATATGTTTATAGTCAGCATACTCACCAGTGTAACTTCAATGGAGTTTATTGTTGTTTCATACGTATCAGTTTTGTCACATGGTAGATTCCCCACAGTCAAAGCTTATACATCTCTCTTTCAATTAATAGCACTAAGGAAAGTGCTTGGCTTATAATGGGTTTTTTAAAAAAAAATACATGTTTACTGAATGATTAACTGAAGAAAGCTTTTTTTGCATTTACTTAAAGTTTTTCATTTTATGCTGTTGTCCAGTATTTTATGCTTCGTTCTACTTTTGTTTTTTATTCTTTTTATGTTGTACTATGTGATATCAGACTCTGTAGAAAAGAGCACAATGGGATTCTGAGTTTGTAGAATCACTTGTCCTCCTAAGGAACTGCCGCTAGTTCATGAGCTGCTCACTTTCATTTACAGCAACTCACAAAGTTGCTTTCTAAGCAATTAATGTCAAATTTAATTAGACTCTAGAACTTTGCTTAAGCAATTATTCACAGATTACAATGAAGAACTACTTTGAATGAGACTCCTGATTAAGGCAAGAGGACGAAGGCAAGACAGCAAACAACAGAACTATCACACAAATAAGAGTGGAGGTAGTAAGAACATCAAAAGATTCCAAAATCAGGAAAGCCAATAAAAATCTAGAAAATAGATGTAAGTGCAAAGATAGAAAGGAAAAAAGAGTGTTAAAAATTGTCACAATTTGGAAGAGATTCACAAAGTACCAGTAAGGTGTCTGACACTGATTCATCACAAAGAATGTTTATGTTATCTATCACATTAATTAGGATGATAGTTTCAGTAGGATTTTAAGAAATACAAGATGCAAAGTCAAAGCACATTGTACCACAAAGAGTAGAGTTAGAGAAAGTGAAGAAATAGACAGAAATACGGGAGAGGGGCTGATACGTGGCAGCCACAGTAAGAAGAGCATCAGGCTAATAAACCAGCTTAGTGTTTGGAGTTTCAGATGTTCCTACCCTGGTGAGAATCCATCCTCAGCAAGACTAAGACTGGCTTGGTGGTCTATAAGTGATGAAAAACAGGTTGAAAATTGAAGGTTAGTTCTAGATAATGAGTGTTCTCTCAATTCCCTGAGTTAACTGTCCTGTCTCCCGCTGCCTGAATCTGCTAACGGTTTTCTTCTATAAGCTTGGCTCAGAACATTTTCAGTGTTAGTCATGGAAAGATTAAGAAATAAACAGTAATCCAAAAATTATCCTAGAGTGGTTTTAAAATTACACTGTGTTACTAGCTAGTCCTGGTGATCAACATGACAGGGAAGATTTACTTTTACTAAAAGTATTTCCTAGCCACTCTTTTTTTGTTAGCCCAGTTTATGCAACTGCATTCTCGCGTTGAATCTCACACTATAGTCTGTCTCTTTATCCAGCCACCTTTACTAGCTTTCCTCTAGGTATGAGGTCATATAAAGACATCTCAGCTTTCACTGTGTTTGACTCTAGTAGTTTATTTAGTTCGGTAGTTTGCCTGAACCATACCTGAGTCATACATAACCTTGAAAAATTGTACCTTCCATAACTTCTGTTAGTTTCTCAATCCTTCCAGTCTATTCAACCACATTTATGGCACTTAGGTATTGTCCTGACAATGATTTACCAGTTACTGAAATGTTCAGTCTGTGCTTAGAGTTTTCTTTCAAGTTTTGTGTTTTGGGCTTAATGTTTTGTGTTTTAGAGTAAAAAGAGCCAGACATTTTCTCCAGCCATAAAACATGGCTCAGCCCTTACATTATTGGATTGGCTCTGGGAAGCCAGCAACACTTATTCCCATTACACAGAAAAATGTTAGAGACATAATTAAGAGAAGAATGAGATGAAGAAAATCTAGATTTGATAGTCTTTATAGTAAACACAATTTTAGTCTGTCAAACTTGTTGTATTAATTTCCTGGGGCTGCTATAACAAAGAACCATAAACTTGGTGGCCTTAAAAAAGCATAAATGTATTGTCTCACAGTTCTGGAGGCTATAATATGAAATCAAGTTGTCAGCAGGGCCATGCTCTCTGGAAGGCTCTCAGGAAGAATTACTCCATGCCTTTCTGTTAGCTTTTGGTGTTACTGACAATTCATGGAATTTCTTGGCTTGTAGCTGCATCCCTCCAGTCTCTGCCTCCATCATCACACGGTGTTCTCCCTTTCTCTCTGCGTCTTCACAGTGCCGTATCCTTATATGGACACCAGTCACATTGGACTAGGAGCCCGCACTACTCCAGTATGACCTCATCTTAATTAATTACATCTACGACAATCCAATTTTCAAATAAGGCCACATTCTGATGTACTAGGTATTAAGACTTCAACATATCTTTTTGGGGTGAGTTAATGCAACCTAACAACAGGTAGAATTACACAGGATAATTATTCTTCCTCAAAATATTGAAGAGAAAGCATGAGAGTCTAAATAATGGACAAGTAGATGTCAAATAAAATTCCTTGTGCATCTAATGCTCTAAAAGCTAAAAATCTATAATCTGTATGAGACTGAGCTAGTGTTTTGTTGTTATGTGATTTGTGCTAAAAGTAAACAGCCATTAAGGCTAATGTTGATTAAGATAAGCTTAAGACATGGCTTTTTTGCCAGTATTCATTCACTAAATATTTTACACAAATTAATACAAATTATACAAAGTAATTAATTTTCTTTGGCTGGATAGTTTAAGAGATTTGTCCATTCCTGCATAAAAAATCAAATGGGAAACTTAAGTTTCTAATTGTAAGCGACAGCACAAGACACGACTTTAGTGTTGCCTGAATTCAAGCTTTCATCTATGTTCCCTCGGGAGTTAGAATTTAAATGAATCTGTCACACAGGCAAATGATATGTTTAACTGGCTTTCATAAATAAATCAATTGCTTTTCTTAGATGTGGGCTTTTTGGCTTATCTTTACACCTCAGAATAGTTTTCTTTATATGTTGGTATTATAACAGACCAGACAGGAAAGAGCGCCTCACTCTCTGGCTTTTAGAGTACCATCAGAGATCTTGTTTCTCTTTCTGCTCTTTTCCAGCAACACCTTCTTGGAGGTATGCTTGGGGTTAATTCCCATTCGCCAGTTTCCTTTAAAATGCCTGTGAACAAAAGTTATTTATTTATTTATTTTTTATCACTGCAGCAGATATTTTTGGGGAGGAAGGTGTTTGGTTAACGGTTGTGTTTGTTTACTTCAATTTATTCCACCTAATGAGACATCTTAGGGCAGCAGTCGTGTTGACAGTAAAAGTAATAGCTTTACAAAAGCAGGAACCTGTAGCCACATATTGCTCTTCCGAAAAATGGAAGCATTGGTTCAGGGCACATCTTTTTATTGAACAACCACCATCTATGATGGAAGATATAGGTGAGAAAAGAACATTTCTAATCGAAGAACTCTCAGATAAGGAGGGTCAATTAATCTTTGTCTTTTGAAACTTAGGGTAGGAATTAACTTCTGTAAACTAGGGTGATGGCAAAGTTCAAATAAAACTTACGTTATTAAAGTTGTTTGTGACTCTCCTTTTTCAGCCTGTGCAAATTACTTTGCACTTGTATCAGCTCATGAATTAATATAGTTGCTAGGGCCTGGGTGGTTACCAATGCTAACAAATGTGGAAAACCATAAATTATCTTGGCAGTGGCTATTAACTAAACCTGAATGACTGGGTTGCATTTAGATGAGCTCATCTTAGCTTGTTGTTATCTTTTGGGAATTTCACCTTAATGCTCCTGAGTGGGAAAGCCAAGTGTGAAGAGAAACTCAAGTAAATTCTTCACTGCCTGCTCACAGGCTCTGAATGCGTAAGGGCTTAAAGCACAGCAGAGCATGTACAGCTCCATAGCTCAATCTAAATATATCTTATGTTTGTGTCAGAACTGACCTTTGGGAACTGCTGATTCTTGGGAAATGGAAGAATTCTCAAAATTTACACATTCCAGAGCTATTGAATGGGTTCTAATTTTCATGTCACTGTGTTCCATGCCGATACAAATTAATAGATACCTACCATGTTTCCTAGGCTGATCCTATGATTTTAGCGATTGTAATCATTACGGTTTAAATACCATCTGCATTCAGGTCATATAAATAGCTACCAGAGTTGAGAGCATGGGGGAAGAAAGGGGCACACCATATTCTAAAATTTTACTAGTCCTGAATTATGAAACTATTTCCCACCCAATAGATACTACATTTAACAAGAAAAAATGTGAGGGATAGTAGTGTAATCAAGGAAATGTATTAAACTGATTGTACCCAATAGGAAGTTTTCACCTTGGAAAGAACTTCTCAGCAGAGATTTTCAATGCTTTGAAATAAAAATGCAGCCTCAAATAATGTCTGTGTAACAAATTGCAAAAATACGATGTTCTGTAATTTTATAATTGTTATAAATAGAATCTACTTCAATGGGATCATTCTTAAAATTACATAGTATTATACTGACATATGCTAATGGAATGTTTAAATTCATGTCTGATAAATAAAGTTATTAGGAAATCTATACTATTGGCTCCCTTACATTTCGGTGCTCAATCGATCCTGTATTTACACAAAAATCACTGCTTCAACTAAAGAATACGTCCCCTGAATATTTTCTTTCATATTCAGTATAATTTTGTTTTACTTGTAAATTTAAAGAATGTTCAGGAAAATGGAAGAGCCAGTTCCAAACGTGTGATAAGCCCCAGTCAACATGGTGCCATTTACTAGTGGATCGCAATTTGTTTTGTTTTTTTGGATTAACAATTGTCAGTTTCCAGGAGCAAGTTCTGAATAACAATGAGTAGCTCATCCATTTATTGATTTTAGCTGTTTTTTAAAGACATGTGTTGAGGAGTAATCGAATTTTCACTCAATCGTTTTTCGGACATACTCACTGAAACCCTTAATAAGTTACTCATAAAGCTGAAATAATGTTTCCTAGTGACTAAAATTTTTAAAAAGGCTGACCACTTAGTCTTCTCTACTAAAGATAATTTAAACTCTTCCATGATAAACTGTCTCAAAATAAAAGTGAAGTCCACGTGTTTTCTACTTTATTTTGCTTTTTTCCTTTTTCACATCCCTAACAGACACCTGTGTGGAGGAAAGAACTCTGACAGCATGCTTAGCATGCATGTTTCTTGGGAACATTGGTCTCAAGTTGATCAAAGGTATTTTCCAAACCAAATCTTGCAATGTATATGTTCTCTATTTGGCAGGAAACCATTTCCAGTATATTTTCCCCTAGGTGTCAAAGGGATAATAGAATTCTGTGAAATTGTGTGTCGCTCTGTTCCTGTCGAACTCTAGCCTTCATTCTCCAAAAGGCTTTTTTCTAGAAGGAAAAACCCTCATTTTCTATCATGACCCTGAAAATTTCTTATTATTCGTAGTCAAAGAACACAATTAAAGTGCTTTTGCTGAGATCAACAAGCTGTTGGAAATCTTGACATAATTTATTCATCATTTTCTGTGTTGAAAAATATTTTGTAAATGGTGCTACTTTTCATGTGGCTGAAAATATTAATGATTGACATGTACATTTTTAATTGTCTTGAATCAGGACTTCCATGTCCCCTTCCAGCAAATGTGGTGGCTTTCCAGCATTTAGTATCTCTTTAGCTGAGAATGTGGAAATTGGCAGTAGTAAAATAAGTCAAAATATTTAGGGTGACTATGGCTATTAGGCAAGTAACTCCAAGGAAGAACAACTTGGCTAAGTTTGTCATTCAAATATGGTTAAAGAAGTAACTTTAATAAGATATTTTTTGCTATCATTCAGAAAAGTGAATGGCAATTTAAATTTATGTATAAAATTATAGCATAGAAACAAAAAGTGTCATAAATTTATTTTCTATCCTTAATTTGAGACTATCTCATCTTACTTGCCAGTGCATATTATTCTCAAAAGGATCTCGTCTACTGGTTTTTTTCCCTTATTCAGTTAAGCTACAGAGTTTGTAAACGATAGCTTCCATTTCTTCCCTGGAGAGAGTGCTATACACTCATCACCATTAAGAAGTCATCATCATTAAGAAGTTTTTTGCTGACACTGGCCTAAATAGTTGTTTTCATTCTGCTACTCAGCTTCTAGTACCTTAAACAATGTCATTTTATTGTTGATGTTTAGACTTTTCAACACTGGTATTCCATTCACTTAATTCTGGCTATAACTTGCTTCCTAGCATCTGTGTAGATTTTGTCTTTCCTATGCTAGAAATAAGTACTAATGAAGATGTACTTGCATTAAAGAGCATACAGAATCTCTCAAGCCACTGAATAAAGGTCTAAGCTTTACTGCCTCTGCTGATTGATTGAGTGGGAACTACTAGGCTAAAATGAAAGTCAGGGAAGAGAGTAAATCAAGAATGAAGTAGAATCTAAGATTTAAACAATTACTCAAACAATTGAACAATTGGTACAAAGGAATGAAGAGGAAAAAGGACTGTGAAAGAAGAAATAAACTAAGTCATTTCGATCACTGTTATGTGTGAAACTCTCCTGATTTCCTTCACCATGGAGACATATGTCTTTTTGTATAGCTAGTTTTGCTCAAAATGTCAAAAAATTTAAATATTTCAAATATGACAAGAATCATTGCACCTCTGATAGTTGATTTTTTCTTTTAGAACACAAATTGGTCTTCCAAAAGACAAATGGATGAATTCTCATTCATCAAATGAAAATGTTCTGACATGGTCAGAAAGATACAATTTAAACAGAAGATGGGCCAAATCGAAGAACTCAACTTGCTAACTCTAAGGTGACGATGGGTTCTCATTTACCCAAGACAGTTCTGATCTGTGCTTTGAAAAAAGGAAAACAAAAACTCAGAGATATAGTGTGTTAATGTTTTTTTCTTTTTTTTGGTGGAAAATTAGCCCTGAACTAACATCTGCCACCAATCCTCCTCTTTCTGCTGTGGAAGACTGGCCCTGAGCTAACATCTGTGCCCATCTTCTACTTTATGTGTGGGACGCCTGCCACAGCATGGCTTGCCAAGTAGTGCATATCTCCATGCCTGGGATCCGGGCCAGTGAACCCCAGGCCACCAAAACAGAATGTGTGCATTTAACCACTGTGCCACTGGGCTAACCCCTATAGTGTGTTAATCTGAGTTCATTACTAAACAAGTCAGGAAAATCTGATCCAATACAAAGAATTTGGGCTGAGTGCGATGGTACTTACAGATTAGTTGTCAAAGAACAGCTCAGAGAAAATTTGTTTACAGCGTATGATGGATAGATAGATGATAGATAGATAGACGATAGATAGATGAGAGAGGGAGAAAGTGAGAGTAGCCTGTGCCTCACAGGCTCTATGATCAAAGACAAGAGTGAGGCTTACATGGCAAAACCCCAAAGCTGCACAAGGGAAAGTGAACAGTGGGTTCGAGCAAGTCTCTCCTTGTTGGTGCAGAACGTGTTGACTGTAGTGGAGCTCAGGGCAGGCAAACTGCTGAGCCCTATTTTGTCCATTTGTTGAGTGTAGGATAGTAGAATCACAAGTTCACCATCACACAGTTTTTCTCTGGTTTCTGATCAGTTGTCTGAAAACATAGTTGTTCTTGTTCCTTCTGGGGACCCCGCTTTCTGTCTTATACTCTTCAAGCTCAATGTTACACAGATTGTATCTTTGTAAGCATGCTCAAGAATCCTCAATCTATTTTTTTTATTCATAAGTTAATTTTTTTAAATTAATGTTATGATAGATTATAACCTTGTGAGATTTCAGTTGTACATTATTGTTAGTCATGTTGTGGGTACACCTCTTCCCCCTTTGTGCCCTCCCCCCACCCTCCCTTTTTCCTGGTAACCACCGATCAGATCTCCTTGTCAATATGTTAACTTCCACCTATGAGTGGAGTCATATAGAGTTCGTCTTTCTCTGGCTTATTTCGCTTAACATAATACACTCGAGGTCCATCCACGTTGCTGCGAATGGGCCAATTTTGTCTTTTTTTATGGCTGAGTAGTATTCCATTGTGTATATATACCATATCTTCTTTATCCAATCATCAGTTTCTGGGCATGTAGGTTGGTTCCACGTCTTGGCTATTGTAAATAATGCTGCGATGAACATAGGGTTGCAAGGGTTTCTTGGGATTTCTGATTTCAGGTTCTTAGGATAGATACACAGTAATGGGATGGCTGGGTCATAGGATATTTCTATTTTTAACTTTTTGAGAAATCTCCATACTGTTTTCCATAGTGGCTGTACCAGTTTGCATTCCAACCAACAGTGTATGAGGGTTCCTTTTTCTCCACAACCTCTCCAACATTTGTCACTCTTGGTTTTGGATGTTTTTGCCAATCTAACAGGTGTAAGGTGATATCTTAGTGTAGTTTTGATTTGCATTTCCCTGATGATTAGCGATGATGAACATCTTTTCATGTGTCTATTGGCCATATTTATATCTTCTTTTGAGAAATGTCTGTTCATGTCCTCTGCCCATTTTTTGATCGGGTTGTTTTTTTTTGTTGTTAAGCCGTGTGAGTTCTTTGTATATTATGGAGATTAACCCTTTGTCAGATAAGTGGCTTGTAAATATTTTTTCCCAATTAGTGAGCTGTTTTTTTGTTTCAATCCTGTTTTCCCTTGCCTTGAAGAAGCTCTTTAGTCTGATGAAGTCCCATTTGTTTATTCTTTCTATTGTTTCCCTCAACTGAGGAGTTACAGCGTCCGAAAAGATTCTTTTGAAACTGATGTCAAAGAGTGTACTGCCTATATTTTCTTCCAAAAGACTTATTGTCTCAGGCCTAATCTTTAGGTCTTTGATCCATTTTGAGTTTATTTTGGTGTGTGGTGAAAAAGACTGGTCAATTTTCAATCTTTTGCATGTGGCTGTCCAGTTTTCCCAGCACCATTTGTTGAAGAGACTTTCTTTTCTCCATTGTAGGCCCTCTGCTCCTTTATCGAAGATTAGCTGTCCATAGATGTGTGGTTTTATCTCTGGGCTTTCAATTCTGTTCCATTGATCTGTGGGCCTGTTTTTGTACCAGTACCATGCTGTTTTGATCACTGTAGCTTTGTAGTATGTTTTGAAATCGGGGATTGTGATTCCGCCGGCTTTGTTTTTCTTGCTCAGGATTGCTTTAGCAATTCGCGGTCTTTTGTTGCCCCATATGAATTTTAGGATTCTTTGTTCAATTTCTGTGAAGAATGTTCTTGGGATTCTGATTGGGATAGCATTGAATCTGTATATTGCTTTAGGTAGTATGGACATTTTAACTATGTTTATTCTTCCAATGCATGTGCAAGAAATGTCTTTCCATCTCTTTATGTCATCGTCAATTTCTTTCAAGAAAGTCTTGTAGTTTTCATTGTATAGATCCTTTACTTCCTTGGTTAAGTTTATCCCAAGATATTTTATTCTTTTCGTTGCGATTGTGAATGGGATTGAGTTCTTGAGTTCTTTTTCTGTTAGTTCATTGTTAATGTATAGAAATGCTACTGATTTATGCACGTTAATTTTATACCCTGCTACTTTGCTGTAGTTGTTGATTATTTCTAATAGTTTTTCTGTGGATTCTTTGGGGTTTTCTATATATAAGATCATGTCGTCTGCAAACAACGAGAGTTTTACTTCTTCGTTACCTATTTGAATTCCTTTTATTTCTTTTTCCTGCCGAATTGTTCTGGCCAGCACCTCCAGTACTATGTTGAATAGGAGTGGTGAAAGTGGGCACCCTTGTCTTGTTCCTGTCCTCAGTGGGATGGCTTTCAGTTTTTGTCCATTGAGTATGATATTGGCTGTGGGTCTATCATATATGGCCTTTATTATGTTGAGGTACTTTCCTTCTATACCCATTTTACTGAGGGTTTTTATCATAAATGGGTGTTGGATCTTGTCGAATGCTTTCTCAGCATCTATTGAGATGATCATGTGGTTTTTGTTTTTCATTTTGTTGATGTAGTGTATCACGTTGATTGACTTGCGGATGTTGAACCATCCCTGTGTCCCTGGTATAAATCCCACTTGATCATGGTGTATAATCTTTTTGATGTATTGCTGTATTCGGTTTGCCAGAATTTTGTTGAGGATTTTTGCATCTATGTTCATCAGTGATATCGGCCTGTAGTTCTCCTTCTTTGTGTTGTCCTTGTCAGGTTTGGGGATCAGAGTGATGTTGGCTTCATAGAATGTGTTAGGGAGTATTCCATCTTCCTCAATTTTCTGGAATAGTTTGAGAAGAATAGGTATTAAGTCTTCTTTGAATGTTTGGTAGAATTCTCCAGAGAAGCCGTCTGGTCCTGGACTCTTATTTTTAGGGAGGTTTTTGATTACTGTTTCTATTTCCTTACTTGTGATTGGCCTACTCAGATTCTCCATTTCTTCCTGATTCAGTTTAGGGAGGTTGTAGGAGTCTAGGAAGTTGTCCATTTCTTCCAGCTTGTTCAATTTGTTGACATATAGTTTTTCATAGTATTCTCTTATGATCCCTTGTATTTCATTGATATCTGTTGTGATTTCTCCTCTCTCATTCCTAATTTTATTTATTTGAGATTTCTCTCTTCTTTTCTTGGTGAGTCTGGCTAAAGGTTTGTCAATTTTGTTAATTTTTTCGAAGAACCAACTCTTTGTTTCATTGATCCTTTCTATTGTCTTTTTTGTTTCAATATCGTTTATTTCTGCTCTTATTTTTATTATTTCCCTCCTTCTACTGACTCTCGGCTTTGTTTGTTCTTCTTTTTCTAGTTCTGATAGGTGTTGTTAGAGATTGCTTATGTGAGCTTTTTCTTGTTTAGTGAGGTGAGACTGTATTGCGATGAATTTCCCTCTTAGGACTGCTTTTGCTGCATCCCAAATGATTTGGTATGTCGTGTTCTCATTTTCATTTGTCTCCAGATAATATTTGATTTCTTCTTTAATTTCTTCAATAATCCATTGTTTGTTGAGAAGCGTGTTGTTTAGTCTCCACATTTTTGCACCTTTCTCTGCTTTTTTCTTGTAGTTGCTTTCTAGTTTCATAGCATTATGATCAGAAAAGATGCTTGATATTATTTGAACTCTCTTGTATTTATTGATGTTTGCTTTGTTTCCCAAAATATGGTCAATCCTTGAGAATGTTCCATGTGCACTTGAGAAGAATGTGTAACCTGCTGTTTTTGGATGAAGTGTTCTAAATATATCTATTAAGTCCATCTGGTCTAATTTTTCATTTAATTCTATTATTTCCTTGTTGATTTTCTGTCTGGATGTTCTGTCCATTGGTGTTAATGGTGTGTTGAGGTCCCCTACTATTATTGTATTGTTGTTGATGTCTTCTTTTAGTTCTATTAAGAGTTGCTTTACAAATTTTGGTGCTCCTGTGTTGGGTGCGTATATATTTATAAGTGTTATGTCTTCTTGGTGGAGAGTCCCTTTTATCATTATGTATTGTCCCTCTTTGTCTTTCTTTATCTGTTTTGCTTTGAAGTCTACCCTGTCTGATATTAGTATAGCGACACCTGCTTTCTTTTGTTCATTATTAGCTTGGAGTATTGTCGTCCATCCCTTCACTCTGAATCTGTGTTTGTCTTTGGGGCTGAGGTGTGTTTCCTGGAGGCAGCATATGGTTGGGTCTTATTCTTTGATCCATCCTGCCAGTCTGTGTCTTTTGATTGGGGAGTTCAATCCATTTACATTTAGAGTGATTATTGAGATGTGGGGGCCTAGCACTACCATTTTATGTCTTGTTTTCCGGTTTTCTTCAGTTTCCTTTGTTTCTTGTCCCATGGTTTAATCTGTTCTGATGAAGAGCTGCTGCTCTCTGTTCTTGGCCTTCTACTTATCTCCTCTGCTCTTGGTTTTGTAGCCCCTTTCCTTTTTTTGATTTTTCAGGAATGAGGGTTTTCCTGAGGATTTCCTGAAGAGGAGGTTTTGTGGCAATGAACTCCCTTAATTTTTGTTTATCTGGGAAAGTTTTTATTTCTCCATCATATTTGAAGGATATTTTCGCTGGGTAGAGAATTCTAGGCTGTAGGTTTTTGTCCTTCAGATTTTTGAATACATCATTCCACTCTCTTCTAGCCTGTAAAGTTTCTGCTGAGAAATCTGCTGATAGCCTGATGAGGGTTCCTTTGTAGGTTAGTTTCTTTTGCCTGGCTGTCCTTAGTATTTTCTCCTTGTCGTTGACTTTTGCTAGCTTCACTACTATATGCCATGGATTTGGTCTTCTTGCATTGATAAAGTTTGGAGATCTATTGGCTTCTGTCACCTGAAGATCCATCTCCCTCACCAGATTTGGGAAGTTCTCAGCCATTATTTCTTTGAATAGGCTTTCTGCCCCTTTCTCCTTCTCTTCTCCCTCTGGTATACCTATAATCCTTACGTTGCATCTCCTAATTGTGTCTGATAATTCTCGGAGAGTTTCTTCATTTCTTTTTAGTCTTACTTCTCTCTCCTCCTCTGCCTGCAGCATTTCTATATTCCCAACTTCCAAATTGCGAATTCTTTCCTCCATATTATCGGCCCTACTGTTCAGTGCATCTAGATTTTTCTTAATCTCTTCTATTGTGTTCTTCATTTCCAGTATTTCTGTTTGGTTCTTCTTTATCATATCAAACTCTTTTGTGACATAGCTCCTGAACTCGTTGAGTTGTCTATCTGAATTCTCTCTTAACTCATTGAGTATTTCAATGATGGCTGTTTTGAAGTCATTGTCATTTAGGTTATATATTTCATTTTCTTTGGGATTGTTGTCTGTGTATTTGTTGTTTTCCTTCTGTTCTGGAGATTTAATGTATTTTTTCATATTGCTTGATGTTGTAGATTTGTGCCTCCGCATAAAGATAGAGATTAGTTGCTCCTTCCACTTGTTTCTGCTGGTGTGGTGGGGGAGCAGCTGTTTATACTGCACCAACCAGGAACCCTATCCGCAGTTGCTAACTGGGCCTGGGCCCCTCCTCGTAGTAACAGTAGTCCTTTGGATTCCCTCTTCTGCCATGGGGGCCGTCACGGGGGGGCTTCAGGCTGCTGGTGCCTACTGTTGCAGCCCACCTAGACGTGCTCCCTCCTTGGGGTCTGCAACAATGTTATGGGCTTTTCCAGCGGCCAGGGGTAGGATCACTTATATTTGCCGCTCTGTCACTGTCGGCACCCACAAAATCTCACTTGTCCACTATGGGTCGCAGCAGAGCTATTGGCATCTTCTACAGTCTGTGGTTAGCTCACCTAGCTATGCTACTTTTGTCCCGGGGTCTTCCAGCCTTGTGGCTGCTGGATGGGTGCTCTCTACTAGTCCTGTGCAGAGGCTTTCACTGAGGCTGCTGTGAGCCTGTAGGGTTTCCCCCTAGGCTACGGAGCCAGGTTGCTGGAACTCCACCCAGCCCCAGTCCTGTTCCCCAGGAACTCGGGGAGCCCTTTGCCCTGATTGGGGGATAGCCAGAGATCCTGATTTCAGTGGTAGCTGGTCAGCTGCTGCCCTGCCTGATATTGTCCTCTCCGGGACCCTCCCGGTGTTGTGGATGCTGGGCGTAGCCCCTCCGCTAACGGCAGACAGAGAGTTTTGTCTGCTGCCTGGGCAGAACTCTGGAGCTTCCCCCCAGGCCGTGGATCCGGCCTCTGGAGCTCCACCCAGCCCCAGTCCTCTCCGAGATCTCCGGCAATCCCTTGCCCGGCCATGCAGGCAGTGGCAGCTGGGGGGCCGCCACGCCCTCTGTGATTCTCTCTGGGACCCTCCGGGTGCCGTGGACACCAGGCGGGATCTCCCCGCCAATGACGGGGTGAGACTCTCCCCGTGGGCTCAAGTGTGTAACTCTAGAGTTTCCCTCTGCATTTAGGAGTAATTGTGGGAGGTTTAGGTAGGGTTCTGGTCACCTGTTTTCACTGTCGCTCCTCTGGTGTGTGCTCGCTCCTGCCCTAGGTGTGTGTTGATCTTCTGGGGGCATCCGTTGGAAGAAAGCCGCTTGCAGATACTAGGCTGTTCGGTCGGGGTCAGAGAGTTTTCACCTATCTCCACCTCCTCCCGGAGGGAAGTCCATCCGCCTTCCGATGTATAGTCGCGTGGGTCTCTCAGACGTCCTGAGATCCTATCTGGTTATCCTTTGTTAAGCGATGAGTGTCCAAATAATTGTAGACTCTAAGGGGGAGAGACAAAGAGGACTACTCACGGTGCCATCTTGGATCTTCTCCCTCAATCTATTTTTTTAATCAAAATCTGATACCCAGGTTTGTCTTATTTATCTTTTTCATGGATTTTTCATTTGTTTAAAAAAGTAATCTTTAACGG
The DNA here is from genome assembly GCF_041296235.1 of Equus asinus. NCBI lineage: Eukaryota > Metazoa > Chordata > Mammalia > Perissodactyla > Equidae > Equus > Equus asinus. The sequence continues at coordinate 56,350,997 of NC_091793.1, forward strand.
TCACATTAAAGGCCTAGAGGGATTTTGCCTATATCCACTTTCTACTTCCAGCCTCTGCCATGGCTCCATTTAGAAATCATGAGATGTGTGAGCAGTGTAGGGGAGGAAGACATTTCCTCTACCCGCTCTGGGTTCTTCTGGCCAGAGAACAAATTAAACTCACATGTGATAGAATAACAGGAGAAAATTAAACAAAGTTTTATAACATGTATACATTGGAGAGGCTCAGGCAAGCTGAGCAACTTGCCAAAATGGTTGAAGCCACCGCCTTAGATATCATTTTCAGCTAAAGGCAAAGGAGGATGTTGGGGCTGTTGGGAGTCGATCATGGGAGATTACCACACAAGTACAGTAAACAAGAATCAGCTTATTATTCATACTTGAGTCCTTGCCTTCCACATTGATAAGAGTTTCTAGAGATAAGGTCATTCCCCCTTCTTTCTGGTGCAGAGATGGGGACACCTTTATAGATGGAGGTTTCCTTTACAAATGTAAATGTCTCTTAACAAAGAGTAAGTAAATTCTACTTTTCAGAGTTTCTTTCCTGTCTGCAGTTTTTAAAAGTAACCAGCCCCAAATAATCCTCACGCCAAAGAGACATATCTTGGGGTGGCCAATTCCAGTCCCCCACGGTAATGAATAGGGTTTTGTCTTGATTAAGTCTGAAAGGCCACCAGACCAGCAAGAATGCAGCTCTTTTTATTCAAACTTTTTCCAAATACACCTTAACAAACACCTTTGTCCTAAATACAGTATGCAGAGTGTCTCAAGAGCAGCAGCCATGGAAAGCTAACCCTTCCCATGTGAGAAGTCTTCAACACTTCTGCCCCTTGCTGGCCACTAGTTGTAAGATCCATTTGTGCTGTGGCCAGTATGCCCACCAGTAAGATGCAGCAAGCCATCATGGAATGGTATCAAGATGGGGGAGGCACAGACTACCTCTAGTGCAGACAATGAGGGGGTGTATTGTACATAGATATTTTAAAAACAATAATAAAGCTGTCTGAAAATTGGTCTGGTTTTTGGCTTTTTATTATCTTCATGTTCCAGTAACTCTAAACAATGGCAGCCATAAAACACTCCAGCCTGCCAGAGCTGATCACTTCCACTGCCAGCTCCCACATCCTTTGCTGCACCAGTAGACATGGCTTCCAGTCATTAGGCAGTGGAGAAGAACATGAGAATGGTAATTTAAGTGTACAAGAAATTCATGCAGGAGGTTGAGACTGAGAGAGTAGTCTGAATATTTGTGCTATAGTGCTTTATGCACATATTGTGCTGTGAGTCTAAAAATATTTTTTTTTTGTTTTTATAACTGTTTTCTGCATTAGTGAACTAAAAACAAAAGCGCATGTTTAATTAAAAAATACATATTAAAAGTCCATTTTTCAAGGAAGTTGATTTCATCCACAATAGGGAACTTGGTGATATCATTGACTGTATTTAAAAAAAAACCTATTTGTTTCAGAAGAAACAAATCTGCTAAAGAAGCATCAATACTTACTTCAAAAGTTAGTAGTTAACTTAAGACTGGCTCTTTCCAAAAATGATGTTAAACATAGGCAGCTGCAGAAGGTGCATTTATAACATCATTCTGCAAAACCAGACATTTTATTTAAACAAAGTGATCCTTCTTCTAAATTATTTCCATTTATTTTCAAATCTAAGTTTCCCCCGCACCTATAAAACATGAAACAATGGCTATTAATGTGTTGGCTCCCTTGACAAAAGAAGAATTTGCAAACAGATAAATACCAGTTTTTATATTGGTGACATCGATTCTCCAAAGAGAAAATGAGTTACGTTAATTACAAGAGTGGGTTGATAATTTTTGTATTGAATTTATGGAACTGAAATAAAGCTTTTGAGAAATCTTTGTCAGTGATGAAACTCCAGAAATTACTGGGAAAGCTATTATAACTTCAGCTTAAAAAGTTCGATATTGAAGACAAAATTATTTATTATAATAAAAATTAGAAATTTGATAGGGCAAAGCCCTGTGTTTAAAAAAACCAAATTAAGAAACCAAAGACAGAAATAATTTGCAATAAGTTGTAGTACAAACGCAGTGTGTAATTATATCCAAAAATGTTGTGAAATTCTAAAATCAAAATACAAACTGTAGTTGCATTGATACAGTTACTGAAATTCAAATTTTTATGAAGCTCATGTTGAATGCTCAACAGTACTTGAAGGCAGTAACACTTTCTCTCTGTGTTGTTCATCATTAATTGGATTTTAGAAATGTCTGAATCTTTTAAAATACATATTTAAAATCAGACTAAGTGTCCTAAAATGGTAGTGGACTTTTTGACAGTAAGTCTTTTAAATTGTAGTTCCATAATATTCGATATCATTTTGAAATATTTAATCAAGTGTTCTTCGGGTGGGCACTAAAAATGCCAGCATTTTAAGCTTTTAGTAAATTGTGATTATGGAAAACTGTGTGCAACCCTGGAATGTATCACTACGAAGAGAAGGGAGGAACTGAACAAGTTACAAGAGAGTTTAAGACATCCTATCAAATTGAAATCTGAAATCTTATATTTACACTTTGGAGTATCTCAGCATGTGGTGGAGTTCTGCCAATTTATTTGAAAATAATTGAAAATACCCCTTAGAAATGGATATTTGAATTGGGGAAGGATATGAAAATAGTAGCATGTCCCAGGATATGTTGCCTTTGTCTTTTATTATTTGGGGTATTCACTCAGCATAGAGATCACGCACACACACAGATACACACCTCATATATTTCAACATTCATGTTTACATACACGCATGGATCTGCACATTCAAATAAACACATCAGTGTGTATATATGTGTACTTGTACATTTACACATACATAACATTTGTGTGTGGCACTGTGTGTATGTGCATATGTATAGGTTTCTATGTGTGCATGTATGTAGTGAAATGTCTTCAAAAATAAGAAAGCTTTCTTCCTCCATATTGCTCACTTGATATGACTTACCCTACAATCAGGATTATGAAGGATTTGGAAAGACTCCTTGATCGTTGCACATGTCCTAAGCTTTTCCCAAAGTTTATTTTCCCAAATCTTCCAAGCAAAAACTTTATTGAATATTCTGCTGTTACTTGTCAGTTTCACATGGAATCATATCAAGAATATTTCGTCTTTTTTCATAACTCATGACAGCTTTATTTAGAATTTATATGCACATGTTTATTGTGAAGCATATCACAAAAATTCTTTAAACTTCACTGTGTCCAATTCTTCCATCATTCTCAAAGCCAGTCACTTTGGTCTTTACACTATCAGAAATCATCAATTTTATGTTTAACTGTGTTGAAAAGTATCCTTTACAAGAGTCTTATATAATGTGTTTTTGTGGCACATACTTATGATATTCCCATTATCTTCCCTCTTGACAGAGTCTTAAATATGGTGATATGTAAGAATTTCAGTCTCCTCTCATAATTGTCAATTATAGATTCATGCATTAGTGATGGGAAGACAAGGAAATCTCTACGTGAGATTCATTTCTTTCATACAAAAATATTTTGTTATTAAAATGAAGAGAGATTTTAATCTCTCCATGAAAAATTAGCAAACAAGAAAATTAGCAAAAACAATTTATCTTACTTCAATGCAGTTGTTAAAAACGCCTAATCAAATTTATTTTCAAAGATTTGAAACTAGTTTATGGAATAATGAGTTGAAAATTAGGACACACCCGTGACAAGATTAATCAAATATACTGATAAAGGGAAAAGCAATCCATGAAAAAATGTTTAAGTCTTTTTATCATCATATTGAAGTTATACGTAATTATAGACATACACTTGACCGAGTTTGAACTCTAATTACTGACTTATTTACCACTTCACACTCATTCAAAACTGTCAAAAGCAAAACAAAATGAAATCAAATGAATCCTATAACCTCTGATGTTCAGAAAAGCAGAGAAACCTTAGAAAGTTCTCAGAAACATTTAACATACCTCTACCAGGTGCCACTGAGAATATGAGTGTACAGATGAAACAGCCCCTGTTTTGGTCTAGTTGAGCAGTCTAGTTGAGAAAATAGAAAACAAGGAAAAGTAAAATATAACATAAAAGCACTAAAAGGTAGACATAAATTTCTATTTTACGAAACAATCATACTTGTAGAAAATCCCTTCTTTTCTAGAAAAGACTTGGATATTCTGCATAGACTGCCATTTTTGTGTGATTTAAAGGTAGAAGGTGGAAATAAACTGGAAAAGGTAATCGAGGTAGCCCTTCAAAGTATATTCAACAAACAATCTATTAAAGTGCCATTATGAGATGGTAAAAAATTTCATTTACTCAATTCCCACTTTATTGCTTTCACATTATTTTGTTTGTCTCCTTCATGCTTTTTTTTTTTCTTTTAAAGATTGGCACTTGAGCTAACATCTGTTGCCAATCTTCCTTTTTCTCCCCCTACTTCTTCCCCTCCCCAAAGCCCCCCAGTACATAATTGTATATTCTAGTTGTGAGTGCTTCTGGTTGTGCTATGTGGGACGCTGCCTCAACATGGCCTCATGGGCAGTGTCAAGTCTGCACCCAGGAGCTGAACCGTGAAACCCTAGCCCCATGAGGTGGAGCACCCAACTTAACCACCGGCCACAGGGCTGGCCCCTACTTCATGCTCTTTTCTCTCTGGCATTCCCTCCACTTGTGTATGAACTTCAAAGCTCTCATCCATTTTCTTCTGTGTTTTGAAGAGGCAACATAGAGTGTGATTTGGAGACCAAGTGAGAATTTTTATAAACTTTAAGAATACTCTGATCATGAAAAACATTCGTTTTTTTAGTACAATGTATATTTCTAAACAGAAGCATCTGTTAGGTATGAAAAGCAAAGTAACACTAACAACAAAGAAGTAATTTACTAGATCTTGCTTCATGAAAATGTGGTTTACGTTGTGCTTCAGAAGACATAAGAGTAAACCGAATTGTGTGTATTTTAAGTGAAAGAATGCTTAAACTTACCAGAATGAGAGTTGTGATGAATTAGCACATTACATTACTCATCTATTTAGAAACTATTGCTGAGTTTTCAATATGCTTAATAGGTTCATCTGCTTAACTTTCCATATTAATAGTATTAGCCATGGAATGACTAGAATGAGACTCCTGATGGTCCCCGAGGAATGACTATTTTGATCCTCATTAGCATCAGTTATCTTTACAATACTTGAAGCAAAGCATGAGTTATAATCAACTTAATTACATTCTCCTTCTCTGTGTGAAGGAAATAGCAGCATTTAAGTTTCTTAAATTCAGACATAGGCATGATGTCTGATATCAACTGACTTAAAACCTACAAAAATGAATGTCCATTGTGTTACAACTGTGGCTCTTTCTCTTTTCTTTACTTCAAACTCTTGATGGAGGGGCTGCCACTATCTGGAACATGCTGTCTCCTGGAAGACTGACATGCACAAGAGGAGACACACATGGTGTCCCTTTCATTCATAACTAATTGGGTAAAGCTAGTCACGTTAGTAAATGAAATTTAAGTCTCCAGTAAGCAGGGCTGGTAGAAAAGGACAGTAAATATTTTGACAATAGTACATTCTTTCTCAGAACCAGAGTAGAAAATGTCTGCATTGTCCTAGTGCCTCTTAGTGGCTTTTGGCCAGTCTTCTTCTTCTGGAAAAAATTTGTATTTTTAACCAATTAAGTTACTCTATGCATTTACAGTGGATTTTGACTTTGGTTTATAATTATACATTCCATTCTACTTTTACAAATATTCTGAGACATTTCATTAAAATGGATAACCCCATTAACAAACAGCATGAATTTTTTATCCCTCTTCTTACCAGAAAATATTCATCTACCTCTCACTTCAAACATTACTCTTGCTTTTACACGGGATAGTAAGCCTTCAGCATACAAACCTCTACTCTCCCTTCCATAACTATGCATGACCACAAAAATCAATGTTAGCATTCTTTTGAACACAATTAAAAATGGCATTTCAATGCTCTCAAGATAATATTTTAAGTGGCCATACTAACTAGTTGGGGTTAGCAATCAAGATGTAGGTTATTTGCCTTTCCTGCTCATGTCCTTATTATCAATTAAAAAAACAAAAACAAAACTACTCTTTCCTCTAATAAAAAGCCTTCTCACACCTCTCCCTACTACCGCCTCCTACCTTCTAGGTTTACTACAAATATACTGCTCTTACCCCACCTCCCCTGGGGAATTCTGTTCCTCAAACTCATCTTTTTTTCTTAATCCATATTCCCAGTGTGACCTCACTTCCTTCTTCAATAAGCTAAATTCCTTGATCAATCACTTCACCCGGGCTCAAAATTGCAAGGGGGTAGGGATGAGGAAGGCAATCATTTTCCACCTCTGTCTCCATGCAGGATCTTCTACTAAACTAACATCTCTGGCCCTCTCTCTATTCTTCACACATTTACACTTAGAGAAGGAGAGTAAACTAATCTTTGAATTTTAGAGAAGGAACTGAGCATGCCTGCCTCAGCCTCTCCCTTTTTGGGAGCCAGCCCATCTAAATAGATCTTGCAAAATTATCTGCATTTTGTCATATGGAAGGAAGTCTGCCCTTGAAGGGGAAGACCAGCAACTAGTTAATCAGCTGCACCAGTGATGAGGAAGTGTATTTAACTCAGGGATGAGAATTAGCAATTTCGTTGGTTGCAGAAGGAAAGTTTCATTCTATAAGCACCTTTCATGGAAATTAAGGTGCGATTTTGTTTTTATTATTAACGCTCCTGCACCTTTCTCTCAACTTGTCCCATTCTTGGGTAATAAAGCACGTATTATTTATTTGAACCTCTCAAAACCTTACTTACCATATCCACACCCTTTTTCCTGCAAGTGATTTTCCCTATAAACCCCATTTCCTTCTTTCTTATATCTGGGTTGCTTAGCATTTCTGGGATAAATGACATAGTTCTGTGTATAGATGTGATTACATCTTTATAGTGTTCATAAATTAGAAAGCAACATTTAGTAGGTGTGGCTCAGAGAGAAGAAGTTAAGATCCTGAGCTCTAGGATTAACACTGTCTTGGCTCCTTCATCTCCAACACAGGATCTTTAGGACCTTGAGCATATGACTTAAGGTCTCTGTACCTCAGATTTTCCATCTGAAAAACTCAGATACTACAGCATTTATCTCATGTGGTAATAAAAGATAGCAATAACACACGTATAATGCTCAAAACAGTGCCTGGAAATAATGTGTTATTATAAACTTGGTAATTATTTTTTTGTGCCATATCCCTTACCCAATCCATCCAGGGCACATGTCAGTTACATTCTTCAATCTTCTCTTTCTCTATGTGTGTAATGAAATTTTTTTTTGATGTGCTGTCTTGACCTAGTTTTGAGGCCCTGGCTAGACGCTAGTGAGTTCTCCTTCTAGAGCAGCTGATTAAAGTCCATGCTCTGACTACTTCTCTTAGCATATTCTCATACTTCCAACCACTACATGTATACCAACACTTATTGTCCCTTGGCCAGGTACCAGACAACAAGGGATGGCTTCTGAGCCCTGGAGCCTGAGAAATTATTCAAATCAGTCAAACTGCAGGGAGGCCTTGAAATCCAGCTAACCCCACCTCACTCACCATGCACAGATTGTCCTCTAAGCTCTAGCTCACTGTTACCCTGGCCCCACATTGTGGCCTGTATGGCACCTTTCTCTGGTTCTGAGCTACAAGTAACAGAGAACTTGGCCTTTTATGTATCACAGTGCCAGTGTGTTGTGCCCTGCCATCAAAAGAATCTTTAAATCTTACAAAACAGTACGTTTCTTATCCTACCTCAACATAGCGCATCTTGCCATACTGCACGCTAACAAGTGAACTGTCCAGCATAGACTTCCATGAAGTCTCAGAGGAAGAGGTGTTTCTTTTCCTAACCAAGACTAATCTTGCCTCATCTAGCAGACGAGTGGTGTGGTTCCACGTCAGGGAACCGAACCTGGGCCACCAAAGTGGAGTGCACCAAACTTTAACTGCTAGGCCATCAGGGCTGGCTCTGAACATTCTTTTCTTACTCCAAATCTGTGTACTTGAATTACTAAAAATAAGAGAATATGGGACTTGTCAGCAGCTATGGTTCATATTTTGAAGAACATATCACTATCATAGTTAATAATAACCATAGTTAATAATAATAAATACCTAAAGCTATATAATTACAGTTGGTGAAGACAATAATATATAAATCTGAGCCTTTACACAGGTGAGTCTCTGAAATTCATGGAGGTGATATTAAACAGAGGGACCTTAATCAGTTGAGTCTGAGCTTACACTTGCTATCCAAGAAGGGTAACTCATGTATAACAATGCTGGAGTAAGACTTTTTTGTTCCTGTTTGGCTGTATGGTAAGTCTGATATTCTGTAAAAATTCCTCATTAAAATTTTATTCCAACTCACAACTTACATGCTCAGAAAACTTCCATTAACACATTGAATGGGAGATAAGATGGAACCCTTTTAAGGGCACAGATTCTATAGTCAAAGTATTAGTTGAATCCAAGCTTCACATGCCAAATGTGGAATCTGAGTTACTGACTCAACCTCTCCGGGACATGTCTGTATTTAATAATAGCACCTTCCTCAAAAGATTGCCAAATTAATTAATTATTGTAAAACCTTCAAATAGAACCTGACATATTAAGCACTCTATAAATAATTATTCATTCAAAACCACAGCTTTTCTCTTTTGTTTCTTTTGTATGTTTGTTCATCTGATTCTTTTAATATAACGCACCATGCAGTATGGTAGGTGCTAGAGAACTTATTTTACATCCTTAAATCTTTATTAGTTTGGAACTTGCATGTTTTATATTTATGGTAACAACTGACCTGAAATCTGAAATATCTCTACTATGTCATTAGCACTCCTCCAAGTAAAGCACTTGATTTATATCTTGTAAATGGTAAAGCACATTAAAGTGTCACTATGTATAATATTACTATCACTAAAGTTTTTTCAATAAAAATTTCTGAGTCAATCAAAGTGAGTACGCTAGCACCGAATAATCCCAAAATAATATATTATAACAATACATATGGTAATTAATTTAAATTAAGCTACACTAGCAAACTAAACTAAACTAAATAAACTAAATATTTGAATCATATGCATTAAACTTAGTTTAACAGAGTTTGGACAAAAAAAATTTTAAAAATAGTTTCGCATATACTTAAATATTTCTAAAAGAATCTTTTGGTAAATTCCCCCTTGCCTCTCCTATTGTTTCAATCCAATATATATTTATGTTTAAATAGAGAGTCACTGAAAGAATAATCAATTGAAGTTTATATTTTTGGATAAGAAAATAAAAAATACATAATTGTGTCTAAAATTGGATTATGGGAAGGAATTCTTTTTAACTTTAGACATGTGTTATGACTGTAGTGGGCAGAATAAGACTTTTTGATAAATAAATCATTGTACGTGTCAGCACAAATAAGTCTGCTCATTGCTAAATTCTTAAGTGGCAGCAAGAGTAAATATATTCAAGATTTAAGCGACTTCTTCTAAACCCCTTTATTTATTCTTCATTCAGACTCATCATGCCAAGCAATTATGGTTAAATTTTCAATACTGGTGTTTTATAGATTTTTTCCTCCGTAAATGATATAAAGCCCACTAACAAAGAAAATTATCTGTGAAAGTGCATTTTAAAAGAAAAAAATGTCCACAACTGATCTCTAATAAAATGCAACAAAATGAAAAATTTTTAAGGAGCTAATAGAAAAATTTCAGCTGCATTGGCCATTTTTAGTTCTAGTTGATAATACACTTAGAAGAAACTTTTCTGTCAAAGGAGCTAAAATTCATAGCTTAATTTATTATGTCTATTAGTTGAACTTTGGTTCCTGTCACTCCATGCATAATAGTATATACTTGGTTCTGTTTTACTACTGCTGGCTATAATATCTTATCATACTTTAACACAAAATGAAAAGTAATTTCTAGGTAGCAGTCCCTTTAATCTTGATTACTATCCAGGGGCCTAGAGGATGCAAAGATGGTTAGATACAGATATATGCTACTTTACGACAGTAAATAAATAGAAAAAGAAAGCTCAAATACAAATTAGAAAATTGCAGATGATATGAAAACTCAGGGGAAAAATTATTAATTCTGTTGAAAGAGCTCAAGTAAGGTTACATTATGGAAGATGCACTCAGCTACACCTTGAAAGGATGGGTGAATTCTACAGCTAGAGATAGGGAGAAAGGCAATTTAAATGGAAGGACTGAGTTGTACACCAGGGCGGAAGCAGAACATTGTGGAGTGTGTTGATTTAGATGACTAATGTTTGGTTACAAGTGGAATGTGTATACAAGAAATAGAAAATGGGGCTGGTATGGTAAGTTGAGACCAGATCAAGGAACATTAGAATAATAGGTTAAAGCGTTTGAGTGTAGCTTTTGAGGCAGTAGGAGGGAACCTATGCATTGTTTTGAACAGGGAAGCAAAATGATCAAAGGAAAACAAAACCAGAGAGATAGCATATAAATTTTGGATTGGGCATGCCTGCGTTTCAGTTCCAATTGTGTTAAAGGAAGAAACAGCCTCCATTTCTCATCTGTCAAGCTGACTTGTAAATTACATTTTGGGGATTGTTGTTAAAATTAAATTAAATAATGTATGTAAAGCACCGAAGTGCAATGCTGGATAGATATTAGATTTCAATAAATAACAGTCAGCCAACAGCAATCACTGTGGGGACAGATTAGTCTCTGCAGAGATTTCACACACACAAAAGTAATTAATAATTAATATTAACTGGAGTTAATAATTATTATTAAGACTATTACAGTGGGATTGGCAAGTGGGATCTGATAGGAGAGCCACTATAGATGGAAGCTCTCTAGAAGGTGAGGGGTCTGTAGAGATAATGAAGAGAGGAACAGAAGATGATACCGATATCATTTCTTGTCTCAGAAAAGTTCCTGTCACTCAAAGATAAGGAATTCAAAAAGAGAAACAAATTTGCGAACAAAGGTTTAGTTTATAACCTGCTTATTTTAAGGTTGATTTTACGGTATCAGTGAGATGTGTAGGTAACAGTCGTGGAACTGAAGCTTAGAAGAGAGAGCAGGACTCAAGATAAATTGAGAACAGCAATTGTGAGGAAAATACTGGATGGGGAGTAAGAATTCAGAAGTTAAAATTAAACCTCTGTTTTATACTTTTCTTAACCCTTTAAAAAGTCCCATAAGTTTCAATTTTACTTCCTAAAAAAACACATAATTTCTTTCGGATTATTATTGCAAAAATAAGTGATATATGGTATATTGAATGCTTTGTAATCTAAAATGCAATGTGCAAATATAAACCTTAAATAATTATTGAATTCTTAGAATAAACACATACACAGAGAAATAAAGGACTTGAGACACAAAGAGCATAAGTAATGTGTCAAAGGCCTCATGGTGTGGAAGTGGTGGACCTGGGGTTGATACTCAGGCAGGTCAAGCTCCAGAGGATGTGCACTGAGCTACTACTATCTTTGCTTTTAAGCTACTAATATTTTTGCTGTAAGTTAAAAACTTCTTCATTAAAGAGCACATGTTTTACCTAATTGTGTCTTTGTATCCCCAGCACTTAATATATTTGTTCATTGTAATGGCACAACGAGTGTTTGGTGAAATAATTATTGGTCTACATGGAGGTGATATGTAAAGCCATAAAAAAAAGAATAAAATGTGTCAAATGAGTACATATGGAGAAGAGAAAAGGAGAGAGAGGAGAGGAGAGCAGAGAAGGGAAGAGAACAGAGGGGAAGGGGAGAGGAAGGGAAGAAGTTAAGATTAGAAATTTGGAAAATACAAACATATGGTGTCCAGAAGATGATAAAGAAGGAGAGAGGAAAGAAGACTAAGAAACACGAAATTGGAATTTCAGGGAATGCAAAGAAAGAGTTTCAAAAAGGACAACACTGGCAAAAATGCTAATCTCTGTGGTGAACCTCAAAGGTTCAAATGGAGAGGCTGAACCAAGGCGACTTTGAACCACAGTCTGTATTCATAGGGATCTGGCTTCTCCCTGGATCTTCGTGACCGGGAAATCTACTTCATAACACTCCTAGCCTCCTTTTCCACCCCTCATTCACTTTCCCCAATGACAAGAGGAATGATTTATCTTCTTCGGAATCTCAGAGAAGAAATTAAACATGCTCAGTTAAGAGTCATTGTCAATTTTTCCTGACTCTGTTTTTCAGAGCTAAATAATATACCTGGTCCTATAAGGAACACCTGCAGGTGTTCATCTGCATCAGTAAATCTGTATATTTTAGAGGTTCAGTATCAGCAAACCCATTGGGACTGCTTCTCCTGGGACATGGTCTCTACTCTAGGGATAACGGTAATTTTTAATCTCTGTCTCTGTCCAATTGACCCTAACTTAGGCTAGAAGAGAGATAATATTTATTGGGTCCTTCCAAACTCCAACAGTATTGTTCCTAATTCTCCCTCCAGTTGCTCACCACAGTTGGAGTCCATTTTTTGCTGGCTAGATACTTTAATTTCCACAAAGTATTGCTAGGCTTCTTCCCGAAGAATGGTGATGTCATTTACCTAATCTCTTATTTCTTACTTTGTGGCTATAACACTTGTACCTCTCTAGAAGTAGCTGACCTAATGAAGAGTAGTTAGTTCAACAAGCCAGGTCAGGTCTGACGTCCTAACTTGCCCCATGGTGGAGTTTCATAATTTGCAGGGAGCTAACTAGGCCTCAAAGTGTCCATAGAACCAGAGTGAAATGAAGACTACCTTACCTATGCAGCTTGTGGAAGGACTAGAGCTGTAGGAATCTAGAGCCTGAAGACTCAGTGGGAACAGCAAGTTAGAAGATTGAATATACAGAAGCAAGCCCTGAAATAGAGCAGATAGTAAATTATTTGATGTCCATTAAAAAAAACCAAAACAAAAAAAATGGGTTGTTAAATGGGACAACGTCCATAGCAAATACTTTTAAGAGTCATTGTCAAACGTGAATTTACTGTATAAATTGCACTGAACTAGGCACATGGCTGAGATTAAAAGTCTCAGCACACTTCACCTTGCTCATACAAAGCATTCCAGAACGCATTATGGCTCAGGATAATTGGGAAATCTATGGCGATATTTGAGAAATAGTGGTATGAGACATGTAGAAATAGAGACTGGTGGAGGAGGGAGCTGGAGGTGTGAAAGCAGACAGAAAATATGGAATATTTCTTCCTAAACTTGGATGTTACAGAGAGAAAGAGGATAATATAGGATTGAGATTTATATTTTAAGAAATATAACACACACAGACAAAAATGCACTAATAGTCTATGCACAGCCTAATGAATTATCAGAATAGAGATTGCCAGGTCAAGAAATATAACATTGCCAGACCCCAAAGGCCCTTCATGTCCTCTCTCAATCGCTATCCCCTCATTTCCACCTAAAGGTAACAATCTTTACTTCTGTAGAAATTTAGTTAAATCTGTCTTTGAAGTTACAAGTAAATGAAATTATACAGTGTATGCATTTGTCTCACTACACTCACTTAACATTATTTAACAGTGTTTGTGTTGCTGTAGCTCAATAATTATTATTGCAGTATAGCATTCCATTGTATGAAAGCACACCATAAAGTATTTATCCATTCCATTGGTGATGAATATTTCTGTTATTTAGTATGAAGTAAGTACTGACAACAACTCATCAAAATTATTGAATAGTGCACATATAGATGAATTTCTGTAGGATATATCTAGAAATGAAATTTTAGGTCATTGGGTATGAATAGGTTCAACAATAGAAGGAATTTCTATTTTCTGTTTTCCAGAGTAATTGTGCCAACGAAGTATCGAGTTAATAAACTCAGTGATATCCATAAAATCAATCCCTCTATAAATCCCATAATTATTAACATGTATATCCCCATATACTTTTTTCTGAAACTTTGAAGGATATTTGTAAACATCATTATTCTTCACCCCTAAAACTTCAGCATGTATCTTCAAAGAACGTGACCATCCTTCTATACAACCAAAATGTGCTTGTCAAACACAATAAAGTTAACAATATTTCCACAATAGCATTTAATACCAATTCATATTCAAATCATTCCAAATTTCCTACAAATGTATATGTTGCTTTTTTCTTTAAGTACTTTAAAGATATTATTTCACTGTCTTCTGGTCTCCATAGTTTTTCGCGAGAAAGGAGTATTTGTTTGTATTGTTGGTCCCTATATAGTATGTGTCATTATTCTCTGCTTTCAAAGTTGCCCTTTTATCTTTGTTTCTGAGCAATATAACTGTAATGTGCATAGATATGTTCTGTTTTATTTCATTTATTTTCGAGTTCACTGAGTTGTTTTTTCTTTTTTAAAGATTGGTACCCGAACTAATATCTGTTGCCAAACTTCTTCTTCTTCTCCCCAAAACTCCCAGTACATAGTTGTATATTCAGTTGTAGATCTTTCTCGTTGTACTATGTGGGACACTGCCTCAGCATGGCCTGATGAGCGGTGTCATGTCTATGCCCAGGATCTGAACCAGTGAAACCCTGGGCCACTGAAGTGGAGCACATGAACTTAACCACTCGGTCATGAGGCAGCCCCTTCACTGAGTTTTTTGAACCTGTAAATTATGTCCTTCACAAAATTTGGGAAAATATTGGTCATTATTTCTTCAAATATTGTTTTGCATCATTTTCTCTTCCCCTCCTGGGACTCCTAACTACACAAATCTTAAACTTTTTAATATTGTTTCTCATGTCTCTACACATTTAGTCAATTATTTTAAATCTTTTTTCTTCTTTTCTTTATATCAGATAATTTCCATAGATCTAGCTGCAAGTTCCTTGGCTCTTCTGTTATCTCCATTCTGCTTTAAAGCTCATCTAGTGAGTTTTATTACAATTATTGTAGATTTTAGAACTAAAATTTCCATTAGATTCATTTTTGTAGTTTCTATCTTTCTGATTAGTTTTCCAATCTTTTCATTCATTCTGAGCATATTTTTTCTTACCTTATTTAGTATGATAGACCAGCCACTTAATATCATTTTCTGACAATTCTAACATTTGAGTCATCTCAGGGTTGACTTTCTTTTCCTAGGAAAGTTTGTCATATTTTCCTGTTTTTTCATATGCCATGTAATCTTGGATTGTTTTCTGGAAGTTTTGAATACTTTGGTAGCAACTCTGGATTCTGACACTCTTCTCTGAAGGGTGTTAATTTTTATTGTAGCAAGCAATTATCTTGGCTGAATGGTGAATGCTGTTTTAAGATGAAGATTAAATCTTAATTTTAGATTATTTTCTTTATCTTTAGCTGAGCAGCTTGGAATCTGACCTAAGCATGCATGTTTTGGGGTTTGCCAAATATAAGATTTTATACATAGAAATTGCCCCCCCATCTCTCCCTTCAAAACTTTACCCTTGTTCTCTTCGGCCAGAAACACTAGAGATTTTCTATCAGTTTCAGCCACCTCATATGGGACCAACTGCAAACTTGCCCTCCCACCAAAAGTCATAAAAATGAGAAAATCATCTCACGCCTCTCTGTCCATTTTATTAGTTTTCTTTTTCTTTTCTTTTGTTTTTTTTTTTTTGAGGAAGATTAGCCCTGAGCTAACATCTGCAGCCAATCCTCTATTTGCTGAGGAAGACTGGCCCTGAGCTAACATCTGTGCCCATTTTCTTCTACTTTATATGTGGAATGCTGCAACAGCATGGCTTGCCAAGTATTGTGTAGTCCACACCCGGGATCCAAACCAGTGAACCCCAGGCTGCCGAAGCAGAATGTGCGAACTTAACTGCTGTGCTACTGGGCCAGCCCCACATTTTATTAGTTTTCTATCATTGCATATCTTATCACTATAAATTTAGTGACTTAAGCGAAAGACATTTATTATGTCACAGAAGGGTCAGTAGTCTAAACCTGGCTTTACTGTGTCTTCTGTTCAGGATTTCACAAACCTGCAAAGTGTCAGCTAAGAAGTATTTTCTTCCAGAGTATGGGGTTTTCTTCCAAGTTCATTTGAGTTCCTGGCTGAATTCAGTTCCTAGCAGTTGCCCAAGTAGGGGCTCCCATCATTAGAGGCCACGACTGTCCACAGCCAGCTAACAACATGGCTGTTTGCTTCTGCAAGGCCAACGGGCAGGTATCTCTTTCTTTCTGTGTGAAGAGTCCAAGGTTTTTTTAAAGAAATTTTACCTGATTAAGCCAGATCCACCCAGGTAAACTTTCCCTTGATTGAATCAAAATCAGCAGATTTAGGACCTTAATGACAGCTGCAAAATCCCTTCACCTTTGCCATGTAACATAAGCTAATCATAGGAGAGGCATCCCATTCTATTCACAGGTCTTACCCTCTCTCAAGGGAGGGTGATTATAGAGGGCATGTATGCCAAGAGAGAGAATCTAGGCAACTTGCCTAACACATTCCTTTTGCAAGTATCAACTCCCCTCCAGAATGTGTCTTCCTTTGTTTAATTTCAGAGATTTCAGGTGGTTGTTTTTTGTTTTTAGCTTTTTATCTGTTTTTATTTTTTGTTTATATTTTTCCAGAATTAATACTGTTTTAATCTGCAAGGAGGGTCACTCTATCATGAGTGTACATGGCAAATGTAGAGGCAGGAGTTTTTTTCATGAGTATATTTTATGGAATCATTGCTTTTAACTTATTTAATATGTTATATTTAATTGAAATCATTCTTTTTACACTCAAATCATCCCAAATTTAACCAATATGTGCTTCTTCAAACTGATACCTGTGGTGGGTTATATTTTTCAGGGAGGGGGCACACAAACACCCTTGTTAGTCACTGAGGATTTTTTCACTCTGATGCAGCACAATGGCCTCAGCTCACCTCTCACACCCACTGCCTCAGACCCAGACGCACGCATTTCCAAGGGGACCCAGTTGCTTTTAGGATTACTGATGTTCAAGAATCAGGATCTGCCTGTTACTCAGAGTCCCTGCTTCTAGATCTTTGAGGAGTTTGAGAAAATGCAAATTTGTATTGATATTTTAAATTCAAATTTTCTTTTTTATTGTTTATTATTAACTCTCAATTTTAAAATCTCTGTCTTTGTTCTTATGTTGAAAGTCTTATTTCCCAATAAACTTAATATACTTACTACTTACTTATTTCTTTTATCCTTCAATATATAGTTTCAAACGTATAAAACCAATATTCCTACTACATATAAATCCTCTTAATGAAATTTAAGATTTCTTTGAGGTAATTTTGTCCTTATTAAAAACAAAATGAAGCAAAGCAAACAAACACTAAGTGTGTCTAGAATACTGTATTACACAATTACTTGAAATAACTCTTTTACATGTGTGGATGTGATATTAATCTTAAAAATGTTTAGTTTCATTGTTTCTTTTGTGGTTTAATTTCTTAATTTTTAAAATTTTATTTGATTTTAGAATATCTAACACATTTACATCTTTTAAAATTAACAAAGATATTAAAAGTTGTTATCAGACAACACCTTCTCCATTCCTAATTTCTCCACTGTTTGAGTACTGCTTTTTTAACTTTGATTTAATAATATACGCAGGAAATTAATTTATTCAGTGCATGGAAGTCTTATTTATATCTTTAATGAATAATGGGTCATTGTGTGAATGTGCCATAATTTACACAACCAATTTCCTGGGGAAGATTTGGATTGTCTTTAATCTTTTACTAATTCCAACAACACTTTAATAAATAATCTTATTTATTTGTTGAATTATATTTGTGAAGATGAATTTTCAGGCAAGATTGATATAAATGAGAATACTGGGTTATAGGGTAAATGCCACTTGTAGTGTTGTTAGATATCGCTGATCTTTTTTCCATGTGGGTTTTGGAATTCCCGTCAGCTGTATACAAAAGGGTCTACTTCTCTACAGTTCCTCAACAGATTGTATTGGCAGACTTGGATTGTTCTTTCTCAATGTAGTTTAACGTGCATTTCTCTTGTTATAATTACATTCAAGCATTTTTCATAGGAACTGATTACCTCGATTTTTTAATAAAATCTATCAATCATTTTTACCTACTTTTAGCTAATTTTCTTCTAAGTTTTCACAGCCTTTTCCATATTTGGCTTTTAGGCCTTTGCAATACAAATCATTAATATTTTCATTTATTTTGTCATTTTCTTCACTTTGCTTGTGTTTATTTTTATGTGGAACTTCTTTCTCCAAAAGTAAAATTTTTTTTATGCTTTTTTGGTGAGGAAGATTGGCCCTGAGCTAACATCTGTTGCCAATCTTCCTCTTTTCTTTTTCTCCCCAAAGCCCCAGTGCATATATGTATATCCTAGCTGTAGGTAATTCTAGTTCCTATAAGTGGGACACTGCACAGCATGGCTTGATAAGTGGTGCATATGTCTGTGCCCAGGATCCAAACCAATGAACCCCAGGCTGCCAAAGTGAGCACATGAACTTAACCACTTGGCCACGGGGCCAGCCCCTAAAAGTACATATTTAAATCAAGAACATTGTTAAAGTTGTGTGGATTTTTATAAGAAAGGATTCAATTTCTTTTGACAAATTTGAATTGCTATTGCTAGAACACCCACCTAGTATAAAAAGCTTCATATCACAGTTTTGATCTTGACATATTTACTAATTTGCTTTTAACTGTTCAGATTTTTCTCTTTAAACTATGCTGTTAAAAATAGCATCATCCGTATCGTAAACATTTATTTAATGTACAATTTAGGTTAACTGAATTTCTCCATAAATAAAATGTTAGCATGTTCAATATTAACTTGTAATTTATAAAAACAACTCTGAAAATGTCGAGATATTTTACACATAGAAAGAAATTTGGGTCAATTGTTCTGATTCAGTCACACCAGATGTCAAAATCTGCTTGATGCTCTTTCCTCACCCCTTTAGCCTAGTAACATAACCATGATTTTGTTTGAAGCAGAAATGATTTGAGCTAAAAGTACTGCATTCTTTTCAGGCTCTCTTGCAGCTAAGTGTGTCTCATAACTAAGCTTTTACCTGGAACACAAAGGTGATGATTGAAGCTTGAGACGCCATCTTTAATTTTGAACTGTGCATTAGGATGGAAGCCATGCCCAGGATGCTGCAGCAGAAGGTAAACTCTATACTGACTACAGAAAGTAAGAGGACTGTGTAGCCATCATACCAGCCTCCACTACCCCATATGTGGACTTCTAGATGGAATAAAATTATATTTGTATTTTGTTAATCATTATATTTTTTTGAAGTTTTTAGTTATATGGAGCAAATGTATGCTACTAATTGATATACACAATTCATCTTAAACACTTTAAACATTGTAATGAAGAATTTAGGATTTTTTAAAGTAATCTAAAATAGAATAAAAATTAATTTAAGTGGATCAAGAATTTGTTTTTAAGAATGACCACTCCAAAACTTAAATATGAAATAGACATTGAATTACATAATAAAAAGAAATGTGAAAGAGCACTTCTATTTCTCTCTTGGGTTAATACTAATGGTAGATCCTCATACGTGTTGACTTTTTGTTCATTTCATCCCATTTTAATTTTTACAAAAATTCACGCTGAAGTTTTCCCCTTTTTTGATGGTTGCTTTCCACAAGATCTTGGGAATCTTGAAGACATAATCTCCTGAATTCAGTGACTTAAGAATGTCTGTTTCTATTGGTACAAATCAAAACCATTTCTTACTCTCTCATAATCTGATCAATAAAACCCAATATTTCTCTTACTTTTCCAAGTCTTTCTAAATATTGCATTTTCCCTTTAGAAAAATCCTAACTTTCTATTTTCCACATTCTTCACACCCAATTTGTACCATACCTCATCTCTCAAGATAAATTTATAAAAAATCATAAGTATATATGTACATGCTTGAAATATGATCTAATCGTATCATCATAATGCTATGGAGTATTTATAAATATACATTATATATTAGCCAGAAATATGAAATAATATAATTTTGTTTAATCAATATATAGCATTTATTGTTGACAATTAGGAACCCATGTATGTGTTAACATACTCTGGAGCACAACTGATGTTACTTTTCCCCTTATATCATCAATATTGATTGACAGTTGGTTTCTTGTTTTGTTTTGGTATTTTTGGTGAGGAAGATTGGCCCTGAGCTAACATCTGTTTCCAATCTTTCTCTCCTTGCTTGAGGAAGACCATTCCCGAGCAAACATCTGTGCCAGTCTGCCTCTATCTTGCATGGGGATCACCACCACAGCATGGCTTGATGAGATATCTGTATGTAGGTCTGCACCCAGGATCCGAACCTGTGAACCCTGGACCACTGAAGTGCAGCTTAACCACTATGCTACCCAGCTGGCCCCAATCGATGGATGATTTTATGGCCTCAACTTATTCTAATTAACTGTTATTATTATTATTTTTGAAGACCAGATGGTCACAATTTGAGCAGCATGTTGTCTTTTTCTTTCTTTTTACTACTACTTCCTCTAACTCCAATTATTTGTATAATTATCTTTGGTATCTGACAATTCCAAAAGAGTTTCATTTTCAATGGATTTTCCCAGCCTATGATATGGAATCAGCTATTGTCACAGGAGTTTTGGTCCATTTTAGGTCAAGAAGTTGTCAATTATAAACATACACATATACATCAAGTACCTTATTCTAGTATATATTCATATCCACTATCTCTTGAATTTTGGTTTAGAATTATAAATTGGATTATTAAATACTCCACTAATGAAAAATTTTATTTGAAATTACGATCATGTGCAATGTGAGCTATCTGGGTACTTTTTTCAGCGCCCAAATTATGGGCTTAAGCCAAAATTCTAAAATGACACAAGAGAGAAAAACTTTTAAAAAAAATCCAATATAAACCTTAGAGAATAACTTTTTCATAACTTTTTCCTTTTTGGTTAGTTTCTTATAATGTACCCTCTCTTGTTTTATCTCAGCAAGCAAGATTCCACCCAGGCTTTCTCCAAATAAGTTTGAACCTGAAAATAAAAAATATTGTGATTTAAAAGCACCCAATTTATAATAACACTGCAATTTAATTATCTTGAGACAATAGCAATCACTGTATTTGAGACATATGAATTATCCTGCACATAATAAAACAGTGTATTTTAGCTTCTTGTAGCTCCAGCCCAAATATTTCCCCTGGCTAGAATTTAGAATGATGTTTCTTCCAAACACTAATAATTAATTCAATTATCTCCCCACACATTTGAGAAATCCCAGAGTCCCAAAGCCAAGTCGACTTGCCAGCAAGTATATTCAAGACATAAACTTTAAAACAGAGTTACTAATAGCTAAAACAAAACAAAACACTTATTTAGAACCAGCACAGTCAATACTAAATTATATCAACTTTTAAAGTTTTTATTTCATGTGACCTACTCTTTTTAAATTTCTCCCCTGATATGATCTGTCAATGCAATTTTCTAAATTTTACCATCTACCACGCACCTATGCCAACACTCACTTCTGAAACTTTTATCCTCAAATTTCCTTTGAAGTGAAACCTCTATCCTGCTAAAGGTTCATAGAGATTTCTTCTCTTTTCCCTTTAGAACAGAATCTTTTGTAATAGTGCTGTGACATTTTCTTTGCTGCCTTCTTGAGTCTCTCCTTTACTTGACCATCATGGTCAGAGGAATCCTGGCCCAGAACCTCGGAAGCAGAGGCAGAGCTTATGATCCTTGAGCTTGTAAATACCTTTCTGGTGTGATTAAAGACACTACCTTTCAGACATACCTGGTTATCACCATGATATATCTAGAGACAATGGGATCTGCCTCTTAGACATCATAGTTTTCACATCATGCATTGTCATTCTATATCCCTCAGATTTAGGAAGAGGAATAGAATTCCTTTTCTCATTTTGTCTTCCTATGCCATTTGCATTATTGGAAGAGCTCCACTTCAGCTGGAATAGCAATTTTCTGTTTACCACAAGTTCCAGGACTGCCTGGGAGGAATGTGCAGGCATATGTGCTGGATCTCCATAGTGGTCACTCTCATCTAACTTCTCCACGTTCACACAGTATCCTAGTCATTGCCTCAGTCAAGCCGTGCAGAGGGAGCTCTCTGTGTTGGCTCCCCATCTTCTGGGCTTTCATTTCCTCATTTGAAAATCAGTAATTCTTTTTGTTCCCCTTAAGGTAGCACATCCTTCCAGATTTGACATGCCTGAAACTGGTCTTTTGATATATAAGCCTGGTATTTGATATACTATATATTGACGAATCAGACCATTTTAGTTATATCTGCTCAGTCACTCTTTAGTTAGGGCTCCCCTTTATTGAGAGATGTCCCGTGTTACTAGGGAACCACTCAGTGCCTGCTACTTTACCAAGATGTGGTATCCCATATCCCTTCCTCCTAAGGTTTTCTTCTGTGGAGTAACAGAATCAAATGAAAGACGGTGAGGCAAATAGATGGGGAAAATATTTAGGGTAGATATACTAGTCAAGAACATCTCAGTATGTAGTACAAAAGAAATTTCTGAAGAAGAAACTTCTTTATGCACAAGAACTTACTTACATGTAGTTATTTCTTCTTTGTTGCAAGATGTCTCCTCAAACTCCTCAGATCAAGTGCAGATTGCCTTGTATGATTCCTGACATGTGGTTCTGCCTCTGACTAATTTATATGCAGCTCCCTTTATTTCTTTGCATCTCTTAAAGCATTAAAATAGCAATGACATGAGGAAATTGCATAACCGGACTGTGGATGAGCGCTTCAGCGGTGCAGAGTTCGCCATCAACAGAGCTCAGCCTCAATTTGGCTCTTGAAGGGCCTAGTCCATTGGAAGTGCTGAGTGTACTCGGTTCATGCTTGTGATGGCAAGAAGGGAAACTCAGTATGGTCTTTTTCCTACTTTTCCTCTTTTCCATAATGTCTAGCTGTCTATACATATTTGCCTGACGCTACTATTTTAAGATGTTACCTTTATATTAGCTACCAATGACATGACTTTAATATATTCCCATTATGATGAAAACTTTTTTTTGATCATCCTTTCTGGAATGATTTTACATTTTACATTTTTCATATTCTAAATTTCCATATAAGTATAAATATTAATAGATACATAAATATAGACATAGGTATCAAGATATGCATGCACAGTTTCTTTATATTTCATGATATTCCAATGATCTTTTGGTTTTGTCCTTAAATAGCTTTTAACCATCACATTTTATGATTTCTGATAGGAAAAGATCCCCTGCACAATCACACACTCAAGCTTTTCATAAATTGGAATGGTTTCACCTGCACAGCAAAAAATCTAAGTCAGGCCAGAAGATCCAGACAGTGGAATCACACGCACCTGCTGAGACTTCAGAGCTCCTGGCCCAGGACAGCCCTGCTCAGGTGATGCTTTCTCACCCTCTTGACCAAACTCCCTAAAGGAGAATTGCTATACCTTTTATTTATATATGTATATCCTGTTATGATTTGGGTTGATACTAGGTTAAAATTATAAATTACTGTTAAAAATGGCCACCTTGATAATAAAGTCTTCTCCTTTCAAAATATATTTCCATTTATTTGGTCTTTTTGTATATCTTTTGGTAAACTTTTGTAGCTCTTATTGTTACTGTCATGTCTTTTTCATATAATTATTTTTGAAAGATAGGCGCCTGAGCTAACATCTGTTGCCAATCTTTTTTTTTCAATTTTTGTAATTAATTAATTTATTTATTTTCAGATGTACATCACAATATATTTCAAATTCTGTGTAGATTGCTTCATGTTCACCACCCAAAAACTAATTATAGTCCACCCCCTCACATGTGAGCCTAATCACCCCTTTTGCCCTCCCGCCTTCCCCTATGGTAACCAACAATCCAGTCTTCAATGCTATGTGTTTGTGTGTTGTTCTTTTATCTTCTACATATGAGTGAGATCATATGGTATGTGACTTTCTCCCACCAACTTATTTCACTCAGCATAATACCCTCAAGGTCCATCCATGTTGTCGCAAATGGCCGTATTTCATCATTTCTTATGGCTGAGTAGTAGTCCATCATGTATAAATACCACATCTTCTTTATCCATTCGTCCCTTGACGGGCACCTAGGTTCCTTCCAAGTCTTGGCTATGGTGTATAATGCTGCAATGAACATAGGGGTGCAAGTATCTTTATGCCTTTGTATTTTCCAGTTATTTGGATAAATACCCAGCAGTGGGATAGCTGGATCATATGGTAGATCTATCCTTAATTTTCTGAGGATATCCCATACTGCTTTCCATAGTGGCTGCACCAGTTTGCACTGCCACCAGCAGTGGACAAGGGTTCCCTTCTCTCCACACCCTCTCCAACATTTGTTGTTTCCTGTCTTGTTAATTATAGCCATTCTGACCGGAGTGAGGTGATACCTCATTGTAGTTTTGATTTACATTTCCCTGATAGCTAATGATGTTGAGGATCTTTTCATATGCCTGTTGGCCATCCATATATCTTCTTTGGAGAAATCTCTGTTTAGATCTCTTGCCAATTTTTTAATTGGGTTGTTGGTTGTTTGCTGTTGAGCTGTATGAGTTCTTTGTATATTTTGAATATTAACCCCTTATCTGATATATGGTTTGCAAATATCTTCTCTCTATTGTTGCGTTGTATTTTCATTTTGTTGATGGTTTCCTGAGCTGTGCAGAAGCTTTTAAGTTTGATGTAGTCCCATTTGTTCATTTTTTCTTTTGTGTCCATTGCCTGGTCAGACAGGGTACTTGAAAATATGCTGCTCAGACCAATATCAAAGAGCATACTGCCTATGTTTTCTTCTAGAAGTTTCATGGTTTCGGGTCTTACATTCAAGTCTTTAATCCATTTTGAGTTGCTTTTTGTGCATGGTGTAAGGGAATGGTCTAGTTTTATTCTTTTGCATGTTGCTGTCCAGTTTTCCCAAAACCATTTATTGGAGAGACTCTCCTTTCTCCATCGTATGCTCTTGGCTCACTTGTCAAATATTAGCTGCATAAATGTGTGAGTTTATTTCTGGGCTCTTGATTCTGTTCCATTGATCTGCATGTCTGTGTTCATGCCAGTACCATGCTGTTTTGGTTACTATGGCTTTGTAGTATATTTTGAAATCAGGAAGTGTGATACCTCCAGCTTTGTTCTTTTTTTCTCAGGAATCCTCTGGCTATTTGGGGTCTTTTGTTGTACCATATACATTTTAGGAATCTTTATTGTATTTCTGTGAAAAATGTTGTTGGAACTTTGATAGAGATTGCGTTGAATCTATAGATTGCTTTAGGAAGTATGGACATTTTAACAATGTTAATTCTTCCAATCCAATAGCACAGAATAACTTTCCATTTCTTTGTGTCTTCTTTGATTTCTTTTAACAATGTTTTATAGTTTTTGGTGTACAGATCTTGCACCTCTTTGGCAGAGTTTATTCTCATGTATTTTATTCTTTTTGTTGCAATCGTAAATGGGATTGTATTCTTAACTTCTCTTTCTGCTACTTCATTGTTAGTGTATAGAAATGCAACCAATTTTTGTATGTTGATTTTGTATCCTGAAACTTGACTGTATTTATTTATTGTTTTTAAAAGTTTTTAGTGCAATCTTTGGGGTTTTCGGATATAAAATCATGTCATCTGCAAAGAGTGAGAGTTTCACTTCTTCTTTTCCAGTGTGGATCCCTTTTATTTATTTTTCTTGCCTGATTGCTCTGGCTGGGACATCCAATACTATGTTAAATAAGAGTGGTGACAGTGGGCATCCTTGTCTGGTTCCTGTTCTTAGAGGGATACCTTTCAGTTTTCCTCCACTGAGGATTATATTTGCTGTGGGTTTGTTGTATACGGCCTTTATTATGTTGAGGTATTTTCCTTCTATACCCATTTTATTTAGAGTTTTTAATCATAAATGGATACTGTATCTGGTCAAATGCTTTCTTTCATCTATTGAGATGATCACTTGATTTTTATTCTTCATTTTGTTAATGTGGTGTATCATGTTGACATATTTGTGGATGTTGAACCATCCCTGATCCCTGGAATGAAACCCATTTGATCATGATGTATGATCTTTTTAATGTATTGTTGTATTTGATTTGCTAGTATTTAGTTGAGGATTTTTGCATTGATGTTCATCAGTGATATTGGCCTGTAATTTTCTTTTTTGTGTTGTCCTTGTCTGGTTTTGGTATCAGGATAATGTTGGCTTTGCAGAATGAGTTAGGAAGCCTCCCTTCCTCTTCAATTTTTTGGAAGAGTTTGAGAACGATAGGTGTTAAGTCTTCTTTGAATTTTTGGTAGAATTCACCAGGGAAGCCATCTGGTTGTGGACTTTTATTTTTGGGGAGGTTTTTGATTGCTGTTTCAATCTCCTTACTAGTGATCGGTCTATTCAAATTTTCTGCTTCTTCTTGGTCCAGTTTTGGAAGGTTGTATGTTTCTAAGAATTTATCCATTTCTTCTAGAATATCAAATTTATTGGTGTATAGATTTTCATAGTATTCTCTTATTATCTTTTGTATTTCTGAGGTGTCCGTTGTAATCTCTCCTCTTTCATTTCTAATTTTATTTACTCAAGACTTCTCCTTTTTTCTTGTTGAGTCTAGCTAAGCATTTGTCAATTTTGTTTTATCTTTTCAAAGAACCAGCTCTTGGTTTCATTAATTTTTTCTATTTTTTTTTTAGTCTCTATTTCATTTATTTCTGCTCTAATTTTTATTATTTCCTTCCTTCTGGTGATTTTGGGCTTTGTTTGTTGTTCTTTTTCCAGTATCTTTCAATGCACTTTTAGATTGTCTATTTGGGATTTTTCTTGTTTGTTGAGGTAGGCCTGAATTGCTATAAACTTCCCTCTTAGAATCGCTTTTTCTGTATCCCACAGATTTTGGCATGTCATGTTTCCATTTTCATTTGTCTCCAGGAATTTTTTGAGTTATTCTTTGAGTTCTTCATTGACCCAATCATTGTTCAGTAGCGTTTTGTTTAATGTCCACATTTTTGTGGCTTTTCTGGTTTTCTTCCTATAGTTGATTTCTAGCTTCATTCTTTTGTGGTCAGAAAAGATGCATGGTATTATTTCTATCTTCTCAAATTTATTGAGACTTGTTTTGTGGCCTAATACGTGATCAATCCTGGAGAATGTTCCATGAGTATTTGAAAAGAATGTGTATTCTGTGGGTTTTGGATGGAATGTTCTGTATATATCTACTAAGTCCATCTGGTCTAATGTGTCCTTTAAGGCCAGTGTTTCCTTATTGAACTTTTGTTTGGATGATCTATCCATTGGTGTAAGTGGAATTTAACGTCCCCTACTATAGTTGTGTTACTGTCCATTTCTCCTTTTATGTCAGTTAATAATTGCTTTATATATTTAGGTGCTCCTATCATGGGTGCATAGATATTTACAAGTGGTATATCTTCTTGTTGGATTGTTCCTTTTATCATTATGTAGTTCCCGTCTTTGTCTCTTGTTACAGTTTTTGTTTTAAAGAATATTTTGTCTGATTTAAGTATTGCCACCCCCGCTTTCTTTTCCTTGCCATTTTCAAGGAATATCTCTTTCCATCCTTTCACTTGCAGTTTGTGAGTGTCTTTAGGACTGAACTGTGTCTCTTGTATGCAGCATATACATGGGTATTGGTTTTTTTATCAAATTGGCCACCCTATGGCATTTGATTGGAGCATTTAGTCCATTTACATTTTAAGTAGCTATTGATAAAAATGTATGTATTGTCATTTTGTCCCTTTTTTTTTTCTGGTTGTTTTAGTAGTTCTTCTCTGTTCCTTTCTTTTTCTCTTGCTCTATTCCCTTGTGGTTTGATGGCTTTCTTTAGTAATATGTTTGATTTCTTTTGTCTTACTTTTTTTCTTGCTTGTTATAGCTTTCTGATATGTGATTACCATGAGGATCCTATTAATATTCTATGCATTTAACAGTCTATATTGAGTTGATAGACTCTTTAGCTTGACCTCTTTCTAAAAGCTCTACTTTTTCACTCCCTTCCACCCACATTTTATGTTTTTCAAATCATATACAGTCTCTTGTTTATTGTGTGTCTATCCACTACCCTCTTATCATTGAAATAGATGATTTTAGTACATTTGTCTTTTAACCTTCATGTTATCTTCACAGGTAGTCAATCTGCTACCTTTACTATATTTTTACCATGCAAGTGATTTTATTGCCTAGTCTTTTGTTGTTGTTATTTTTTTTTATAATTATTTTTTTTCTCTATTCGTGGTCATTGCTTTCCCACTTAAATAACTCCCTTCAGCATTTCTTGCAGAATTGCTTTCTTGTTGATAAACTCCTTTAATTTTTGTTTGTCTGGGAAGCTGTTTATCTCTCCTTCCATTCTGAATGACAACCTTGATGGATAGAGTATTCTTGGCTGTAGATTTTCTCCTTTTAGCACTTTAAATATGTCATGCCAAACTCTTCTCACCTACAGGGTCTCAGCTGAGAAGTCCACTAATAGCCTGATGGATTTCCCTTTATATGTCACTTGTGGCCTTTCTCTTGATGCTTTTAGGATTCTCTCTTTGTAATTTTGGACATTTTGATTATAATATGTCTTGGTGTGGGCCTTTTGGACTTCTCTTGTTTGGAGCTCTCTGTGCTTCCTGAACTTGGATATCTGTTTCCTTCCTCAGGTTAGGAAAATTTTCCTTTATTATTTCTACAAATAAATTTTCTGCTCCTTTGTCTCTCTCTTCTCCTTGTGGAACACCTATAATCCAAATGTTAGTGCTCTTGATATTGTCCCAGAGTTCCCTTGGACTGTTCTCATTCTGTCTAATTATTTTTTCTCTTTTCTGTTCTGCTTGGTTGATTTCCTCTAGTCTTTTGTCTAGCTCACTGATCCATTCTTCTGCCTCCTCTACTCTGCTACTGAGTTCCTCTAGTGAATTTCTCATTTCCAGTATTGTATTCTTCATTTCTGATTTTTTTTTTAATATCTTCCAGTTCTTTGCTGATGTGCTCACTGTGTTCATCGGTTCTTCTCTGCATATCTGTGAGCATCCTCATGATATTTTGTTTGAACTCTTTGTCAAGTAGGTCACTTGTTTCTGTTTCATTTAGTCCTTTTTCTGGGGTTTTGTCCTGTTCCCTTGATGGAAAATATTCCTTTGTCTCCTCATTATGCTGCTTTCTCTGTGCTTATTTCTATGTGTTAGGTGAGTTGACTATATCTCCTGAGCTTGGAGAAGTGGCCTTATGTATGAGATGCCTTATTTGGCCCAGCAGTGTTCTTCCCTCTTGTCACCAGTCCATAAGAACCAGGAGTGACCCCTTTGTGGGCTACTTGTGTCCTTCTGCTGTGGCAGGGTTGCTTCTACTGCAGGTACCCAGGGAGTCTATTCTTTGTTTCCCTGGCCAGCTGTTTGTAAATCCAGTTTGGGGAGGCTCAGCACTGTTAGCTATAAAGTCTATCAGCACACTCCTACTGCAGTTTTCCTCTTAATCGTCCTGGTACCCAGTGCAGCTGGTTGCTAGGCTTAGGGGCTTACAGTCATGATAGGCCTCAGGCCTACAAGGCTATTGTCAGTTCTCTTAGGAGTGCAGCTGAGTGGGGCTGGCCCTTGGCCTGGGGCCACTCAATTGTTTCAGGCTTTGGAAGGTGGGGCTGATCCTTTTTATGGCTATTTAGGTCAGGTCTTCTGTGCTGATTAGCCTCATCCCCCACAGGACCACATACACAGTCAAAAATGTCCTGGTCCATGCACACTGTCAACCCCCTGAAGCATACCCCGATACCACACTGCAGAGGCCCCCACCTCTCCACCAATGCCCCCCACAGTTCTTCTGGTCCTCACACAGTCCCTGCCCCACAGAGGCGGACACCCTTGCCTGCCTGTAGAGGATCAAGGCACCCAGTCAATGCAGGCTGAAAAGTAGGCTGAGGGCTTGCTGTTAGGTGGGGCCAATCCCTATGGTGGTTTGCCTGCCCTTGCTGAACTGGATTAAATCTGTGCTCTAGTGGGTGTGGCAGACACCTGGGCTAACAGGCCAAGGGATAAACCTCAACGACACCCACTGGGGTCCTTCTTGGCACACCTGGACCAGATCAAAACAATGGCCCCCACCAATGTCTCAGTCTCTGGAGAGGTCCCTCCTCTCGCCAAGATGTCCCCAGAGCCCATCTGGTGAGTCTCATTTCACCAAAGGACTGTCAGCCTTCTCTATGGTGATTTTAGGTTGCTGCAATGAGTGAATTTGTGCGTGGGCCCTTTAAGACCCAGGTCTTTTCTGCTTTTGGCTGATAGCATTTTTAGGGGTATCCTCGCTGCAGTTAATAGCCAGCAAAGCCAGACAGTAAGACCTCTGTCTCAGTTGGGCTGAGTCTGAAGTATGCTTATAGCAGTATACCCACTGCTCTGGTCCTCACTTCTCCAGGGAGGTCTGCGTATCTTAGGGTGGCTCCCGCCTGGCCAGCTGAGAAGCTCAACTTCTCCCAGTGGTGGTTTTTTTCCTCTCCAGCAGGAATTTCTGCCTCCTCTGCCTTTGTCAGGACAGTCCCTTGTTGTGCGTGTTCTTTTTATCCACTTTTCAGTTTTTGATCTGGGGTAATTTTTCCAGAAATAGTTGTAACCTGGTGGTGTTCATAGGAGGAGATGAGCTCAACATCTGCTCACAACACTATCTTGACAAGATCTGACCATATAATTTTTTTGTTTACTTTTTATTCCAATTACTAATTAATTATTGCTACTATATAGGAATACATAGGATGTTTACTCATTTTTATATCATTTTTGTGTCTTCTTGCTGTACTTTCTCACCAATTTAGTATTATGTTTATTGTTTCTTTGGATTTTCTAGGTTGCAGATTTATTATTTATAAATATTGATAGCTTTGTTTCTTAATTTCCAATGTCTGTGTATATTTAATTTATCTGGTCTGTTGCATTGATGATGATGGCAGTACAAGACTGACACTGACAGTGAGCTCTGAGTCTCTAGTATACAGCATTTGTATGGTTAAGGCGGATCCCTTCTATTCTTAGAAGAGACTTCTTATGAAGAAATGGTGTTTAAGTTTTTCAGTCTTTTACTATGTGTATGTATATGTTTTCTTTTTTAATATCTGGACATAGGTGTTGCATAAACATATTTTCAGAGTCAGAAAAAAAACTGACCTTAGCTGCTTAAATAAAAAGATTTTATTAAAAGGATATTTAAGTACAGTGGGTTCACAGGATAGATAGAGAAATGTTGCAGGATGCAAGATCAATATACAAAATCAATTGTATTTCCACATACGAGCTGTGAACAATAGAAAAATGCAATTAAGAATACAATTCCATTTGCAATTGCATCAAAAAGAATATAACGCTTAGAAAACATTTAACAAAAAAGTACAAGAAAAATATAAAACTTTGATGAGGAAAATTAAAGAATATATATATATTATATTATATATAGATCTCTTTCTCTCTCTTTCTCTCTGAGAAATTTATTATAAGAAATTGCCTTACATGATTAAAAAGGCTGGTGAGTCCAAACTGTGCAGTTTGGGCGGCCAGGCTGGAGAATCAGGAGAGCTGCGACACGGTTCCTGTCTGAAGGCACCAGGCAGAGAACCAGGAAAGCCGATGTTGCAGCTGTAGCCGGAAGGCAGCCTGCTGGAGAATTTCGAATGTGAAAGGACTTTTGATGCTATTCAGGCCTTCAGCTGAGGGGATGAGGCCCACTCGCCTTAATGTGTGCAATCTGTTTACTCAAAGTTCACTGATTTAAATGTTAATGTCGTCCCAAACCATCCTCCAAGTTGACAATAAAATTCACCATCACAGATGTAAGAGCTGTTTGTACATATCTCACACTCATCTCACCTCCCCAGTTTGCCCTTCTGTATTTGTGGACTCAAGTATGCAGTATCTTTGGAACCACTCACATTTTCCAGCAAGCTTTGCCCATATGTGATTTTTTTTTCAATTTTGTATATCTATTACCTTTGTTTTTTTTGTTTATTGAGGTCACATTGGTTTATAACATTACATAAATTTCAGGGGTGCATCATTATATTTCAAATTCCGTATAGACTGCATCGTGTTCACCACCAAAAGTCTAGTTGCCATCTGTCACTGTACATGCATGTCCCTTTACCCTTTTGCTCCCCCCCCCCAGGTAATCACTGATCTGTTCTCAGTATCTAGTGTTTGTTTGTTCATCTTCCACATATGAGTGAAACTATATGGTATGCCTAAGTGTGTTTTTATTGGGATTTCTTTTCTTGGTCTAATTCTATG
Organism: Equus asinus; assembly: GCF_041296235.1. Classification (NCBI taxonomy): domain Eukaryota; kingdom Metazoa; phylum Chordata; class Mammalia; order Perissodactyla; family Equidae; genus Equus; species Equus asinus. The sequence continues at coordinate 56,383,203 of NC_091793.1, forward strand.
TTCTTTCATTATTTAAAGAATTTGTTAATGTTGCTTATCATTTGTAGGCTTTTTTTCATTTCCCAGAAATGTTATTTATTTTCTAAAAATCTGTTCTGATATTCCAAGAGGAAAGATGTGTGTAATCTCAATCATTATCTTGATCCGCTGTCGTTTATTTCTTGACTCACTCTGTGCTCTTAGAATCACATGAAATTTTACTCTACATTTTCTCCTTATATACCTTTGACATGCTCTTCTCGGACTCCTTGTAACTCTTTTTCTTATCCTCAGAGTTCTATACTTGACCCTTTACTCTTTTCACTTAACCCGTTTCTTAAGTGGAGTTGAGGTGAAGTATTGCTATCTCAAAATAAGTAACTGAGAGGCTGCCTAGCTACTTGTCTTTTGTTTTAGAACATGGACTATTTTTCCAGTTGTTTTTTATCTGAAAAGTGACTCAATAACTAGAATGTCAGCAGCCTCTAAATCCACAGAACTAGCTTAGCCTGGGAATTCATATTCTCAACAGTACCTGCTATATTTTCCGTGTAATACAGATGAGGCTTCTGTCTCAGACATGATACTGGGGTGGGGAAATATATTCACAGTTTAGGTCATCTGCAAGTGTGGAATACGGTAAAGGAGAGTTGTGTGTGTGTAAGTATATGTGAGCATGTGCATGAGTTGCTAAGAATACTGTATATGTTCTCCCTGTTCTCAGTGGGAAGGGGGCAGTGTGTTCTGTGGAAATAAGGTCGTGACTACTCTCCTCCCTTATAGGAATATTTCTGCTCATGTGGCTATCTCATTGCCACATATCCTTAGATAGCAGGACTTGTATTTAGGAAGTGGACATAGAATTTGCATCCCAGCAAAATCAGGCCTTCTAAGACTTCTGGTGGTCACTTGAACATCATACTTTCACTTGACCATTAGTACTTCTTCGGTACCAGGCTAAGTACGGAAGATGATTTTCATCTTGAATGCCAATTCTCATTGTTTCACAATAACTACCCAAAGTACTACATTGAAAAGGATTCTTAGGTCAAATATACACTCGTTGGGAAAGAGTGCTATAATCAATTAGCAATAGCAACCATAGCTAACAGGAGGAACAAATGAAGAAATGATGGCTACATCCAATACAAATTTTCCCCAGACAAGTTCCCTGAAGCCTAGAAATATGTTGTCACACATTTATCCAGCACCATTTTTCTTGAATTCTTCCAGTGAAAATTATGAATCTAAATCCATTTCAAAATACTTACTGAATAGTCTCTTAATGTTTATTTTGTTTCCTAAAATGTGTAGTATCAAAACCAGCATGTTCTTCAGAACATAAAACTCATATGGTTTCTCTCTTTTTATATCCTATATTTGAGATTTCTAAATAGTGGTTAAGATTTACTTCCTGGTTTCTGAAATGATTATTTTATTGCAGTGACTTAAACTTGCATGATTTCCATTCACAAATCTAAGTAATTTACTAAAACTTATACCAGATAATTTAGATAATAATGCTATTAGAATGTTAAAATAGAGGACTAAGATAGGGTTGTGGCTCACATAGCACTATATCTGAGTAGTCTGAAAGTGATTGACACAGAGTACTTTTTATGAAAATTGATAATGTATGTTTAATTAGAGTCATGTGTGCATTCCAACACAGAATTAAAGATACAGGATTTGCATATAAGCCATTGCAGATTCACAAGTGTATGAGAAAACTTTTATTTCAAAATCATGTCCACTAAACTTGCTGCTAAAATGCAAAATTTTTTCAACATTAGAAAAAAAGGCAGTTGTGTGACATTTTCCATCAAATTTTATTGATGAGTTATTCAATTCAATTTGGTTGAAGGTCTTCTAATAGAGGCTTGATGGGTTTCGGGAAAAGGTTATGTGCATGGAGAGAAAAAATAGACAATGATAAATGAATACATGCTTCTATCTTGTAATAACCCACACTAACTCTCAATTATACTCCAATGGAGGGTGGAGATGATAAAGATGATAATACAAGCCTGATCGTTCTAAGCATACTTTGCTTTGTTTTCAAATACAGTCAGAATGATAACACATACCCTGATGTGTCCATTCTGATTTTCACCTTGACCTTTTGATATTACACTATATTAATCAAAGAGAAAAGGTTTGGAGTTATCATGAATCATAAAAACATTTATAATTTCTCCTAGAAGAGAAAACTTGCAGTAACACATAGTGATTTAGAATCAAAGCATCCAAACACGCTTGGACCCGGGCTGCCAGGACACAGAGAAGAACATGCTGCCCTTCACTCAGTCATCATACTCACCAGATTTCAGAAATGTTAGAGAAATGGCTAGAATTTTACCAGACTTCCTTATTTTTTTCTGCAACTTTCTAATCCAGAGGTTTTTCATCTGAACATCTACTACATTTATAGTCTGTTTCAATCTAAAAATTATGTGTGGGTTTGCTTCAATGCCTGTTTGGTCATGTAATTTAGTCTTGTTTTCCTGGTCAGATCCAAAGTTTCCTAGGAATATGTTAATTAGCTCAGTAGAAATGGGTAATTTTTCTCTGGGTCTGTCTAGGACATTTCAGATGTGTTTGGCCACCATTAGTGCTGGTTCAAATTTACTTCAATCGATTTTTCAGTTGATCACTGCTGATTGTGTCACAGATCTAGTAAAAAATATGCTTACTTCCAAGACCTAGAATGTTTCTTTACACTGGAGAGGCCCCCTTTTCTTAAATTAAGCTACTCTGAGAATAAAATGAAGAGAGGGCTGCTTGACATATGTGGATGCTACAGGAAAATATTATTAAATTAATTTTGTTTTCTTTGGAGTCACTGTTTATTGTAAGGATAAACAAGCCATACAGATGGAATACTTCTTTATCCTGTTCACATATACTCTTATCGCTCCCATGACAATAACAACATCAATGTGTACAATACAAGTCATCTCGCTGTTGTGTGAGAACCGCCACGTCAGCATCTCCTTTCTTCATTTTGCTGTGGTTCCTTAACATGCTATAATTCTCAATTTGTAGATTATTTTTTATTGAGTGGAAAATGTCAACAAGTTACACCTAAATTCTTTCATTTGCTTCTGCTCCACATTTACATATTTCTAGAAATATGTGCATTATGGTCTGCTATTTTCCACTAAAATTTGAACAAGAAGATTTAGAACAACTAAATCTAGTTTGCATCAGTGAAATTTAAATTGAACATTAAGGATGTTTTAAAAGCTATGAGATGGAGTCATACTACAAGGAAAAGCTTTATATATTTTTTAATATTATATGGAAATTGATGTAAGATACATTTTATTTATTAAGGGTTGTGAAAATACAAATGATTCTTTTGAAAGATTTTAACAGTGATGTACTGAATTTTTTTAGATGTAGAAATTGATGCTTAAAAAAACTGTTTGGTCAGTTCGCTTTCTACAATAGAAAATACTATCTTTTTTGTGTCTTGAAAAAATGATCAATATCTATGCCTTAAGATTATAACAAAAATTAAAACCTTTGAAAGTCAATCTGGCTATATCTTTATGTGATTTCAATATAATGTCACTTTTTTTACGTTTTAAAAGAGAAATATTTATAAAAGTATAAAAACTTTATCAGAGTTTTAGCATAAAAAGACTATTATATTTTCTCAACTAAATGCCTGATTACTAGAACTTTCATTTCTTAAATTTTGACAAATAATTTAAGAGATTCCTCCATGTCCAACTAATTTAGTTTTATGTTCCTATTTTTTTTAAAGAGATATTTTACAGGCATACTTTATCCCATTTGAAAGTATCACAATTTGAAATCCAAAATGAATATTTATAGCTATCTCAACTCTTCTTAATTTTTTCTTTTTCAAATAGGCCATGGTGACTTATGAGTATTTTATGGGGCTTACAGACCATGATCTAACATTCTGAAGATAACAAAGAATCAAATAGCAAATTTGGAGTTAAGCTATAAGAATAATTTTTTAAGTTTCCATAGTACTAATACTAGGCAAAATTGATAATAGCCAAGGAGCACTGTCAAATCAGCTAAGGGGGTTTTGATGATATCTGTGGATGTGTGAATGCAAGCATGCATCTGTTTCCTTCTCTTTCTCCCCCACTTCTCTTTCTCTTCTATCTTCTGCCATTTTTTCCTCCCTGCTATTTTTTTTCTTTCAGTGAATCTGATAGTTCAAATTGACACAACATACACCCAGGAAAAAACTATCACCCACTGGTAGAATAATGATCTAATGCAATTTTAGAACAAAAAGTAGTAAGTAAAAAATATTCCTTGTGAAAATATGAGAAAAATAAGACTGAATCAAAGTGGACTTAAATCAGTTTAATGTTGTTGTCTAGTAATTCACTCATTGTTGGTAATGTTGCCAAAATGCATGACAGCTTAGAAAAGTATTATTTGAGAATAAAGTGAAGGAAACAAGTGCTTTCAATTTCCTTGTATAGTGTATCAAGAATTAATGGCTTCTTTTTATGCTTTAGAAATATAGTTTGAAGGTATACACATTAATTAAAACAGAAAGCACTTGATTATACCACATAGTCGTCTAAAGTATGGGCAGCAAAGACATTACAATACACTGCAGAGAAAAATTGCAATATTTTATGCAGTCTTGTATAGTATATTCTAATGACATAACTGTAGACTTCTTTACATTTAAAAGCTTTTTCAATTGTATCATCCATCTTATTTGAGCCCATCAATAATCTTTTAATGGTCTTATTATGAAATTTTTCAAATATACACAAAAGTAGGAAATATATTTTAAGGAACATTCAAATAACTGTCTTCTAGGTGTTGGAATTATCTAAACTTTTTACTGTTGTATTTTTAGTCTTTAATTTTCTTCTTTTACTTTGCCTCACCATTAAAATATACAATTTTAACATATGCATAAAATATAGGTTATTTAAATTTTACCTTTATGAAATGCTCAGTAATATGTAACTCCTTATACAGCACGTGTATTGGAGTTCTCTATATGTTGAGATATATTCCAAATGCATAATTTGTGGTCAAATAAAATAACTTTACAGTTCTTCAGTAATTCAAATCAATTATTAAATCTATATTTACTTCGGACAAGCCTTCCCCTAGCATTTGGTTAAATGCCTAAGCCACGATAATGAACAGTGCTGGGCAGTATCCTTAAACGAATCCAAAGACAGGATAGCAGTCACTATATTGCAGTTAAATTCGTAAAAAAAAAAAAAAAAAAAACTTGAGATAACTAATTGTCTAGAAGGGATTTTTAATTAATTTATTTAGACTGATAAGCTTTGTATGTTTGCAGAAATAAACTTATTGAAGGAAAAGTCATTAATGAATGCCTTTTGCCATATTAGATATGAAAAATTCAAAGGAAAAGGCCCATTTTCCATGCCCTTTCCTGAGTCACACAGATGAGTCTCTTCTGCCCTATAGTTAGAAGTGTCTTCTTTGAAGTATTTCTACACTCGGCCAAGACTTTTCTCTATTTTGAAAGTACACATAATTCTTTATTCTGCAGGATCCTTCAGCCATTTTGAAATAAACATAACAATTCCTGTATGAATTCATATAGTGCCTGTCAGGCAGAGACCCCATGGCATGCCCCGGAAGACCATCAATAGAAATGCATGAACTATATAGGGATATGCGCTGTCTAATTCAAGAGCACAACTTCTACCTTTAAATGCTAGAAACTCCTAGAAAGTCTAGGCCCTTAGCTGCATTATTTAGATTTTATTGGGTTTCAACTAGCAGAGAGGCTAACATAACAATATAGAACAAAATAGAGTTTGTGGTTTTGTTTCCTAAATTTGCATTAATGGTATCAGGAACTCAGACTTCCACAGAGGATACTCTTCGTCCCATGGATCTTTTCCTTTTTCAATACTACTGTTAAATTTGAATCATTCAACTTATGTTTTATTTAGCTTTCTTGATATACAGAAATGTCATTGCAAAGTTATGAAAAATCTTCCTTATTATTCTATACCACAGAAACAAACATAAAATATATTTGCCTAATGTAAATTATCCTATTTGATAATTTTATAATGTTACAGATAAATGGCCACTCCCCTCTTGCCTTAATCATTCATGCATATGTCAGCACAGAATATTTAGCAGACTGCTATTATCCACATTCCAACAGAGTTGAGTAACAGAGGATTTGCCTTGAATTACAGTTGTGAAGATGGGAAAATCCTAATTCATCCCCGTTTGTAAAATAACTTTTTTTTTGTTTGCTTGCTTGATCATAAGTTATTTCCCTTCAGAAGTGCTTAAAAAAACAAGGGCTTTAGTAAGCTTTTTCATATTACATATTTTGATAAAAATGTCTTATGAATTTGTATTTATTATCCATCAGATGTTAATCATTATCAAAAAGTGCTCTGTGGGGAAGAGCAAAATCTGATTAATTTTCCCAATAACAGGGAGAAATTTTCCACTCTTTTACCTTGTCAGTAATCTCTTCTTCATATATAAATGCACTATTTTTTATGAAAGTAAGGAGTCAAGAAAAATCTCAGAAACTAATTTTATTTAGTGATCTTAGAAAAAAATACGTTCTCAAATTTCTAGTCAATTTCACACTCTGAGTTAAAACGATCCTTTTGATTGATATTCAGTTCAGTTAACTAAAGTTTTTTGAGTCTCTACCGTGTATCAACTAACTGTTTTATGTGTTAGGGAGACAAGGAGAACAATAAATGGATAGAAGACTGTATCTTCATATTGATATGTTTTCCTTAAACATAATAAATCAAAATTAAATTATTTACACTATTGTTTTATAACAATGTCATTTCCTTTGAAAACAAGATTCAAAATTATTTCACAACAGTTGCCTGCTTCGTGTCCACCTCTGCCTCACTCTAGGTTATACTCCTATAAAGTCAGTAGCTTCTTTCAATGTTGAAGTTTTCTGAAGGAGAACTTGATAGATTCAGATGAATGCAGCATTAGCTAGCAAGGTGTGTCATAGGGTCCATAAGAGGACAAGCTGAAACAAAATGTCATAAATAATGGCTGCAATGGCTGCATCTTTAATTATTTATCAAGATTAAAAGTCCATCGGGTACATCTTAAAAGTATGGTCCGAGTGATCACAACTGTTGCTTCTCCAGCTGTCTTCACTTCAATCGTCTAGAATATGCCTGTCATTCTGAAAGTTATGAAAAGGTATTGATTAGATGGAGAAGTATCCTTGTTAGCAGGGTGTTATTGAACTTGAATTCATTACAATAGTCATCTCTTCTCCTCAGGTATTAAAAACAAACATTCAATTCCTAAGCAATAATCATTTATCAATCAGTAATTCACTTAGACAATTTGCTATGATATAGCTATTTTAACGTAGAATTTAAAAAGTTTGAAATTTCACTTGTCAAAATTTTATTAGCCAAAAATTATGCTTTTAGGTTCATATGTAATAATTTAAATATCTTAGATGATGATCTGGAATTTCAGTGGTTTGAAATGCTATTAAACTGGTAATGCATTTCATTGCACTGATTTACCCTTTTCTCACACATAGTCTTGAAAAAAACACCTTCCTAATCTTTTATCTCTTTCTACAGAAGTTCAAGATTCTAAAGAAAGGAAACTATGAGGCTGATTAACACATCAAACAGAAGGATTCACTTTCCTCAGAATAGAGCCAGGTGAGATAATACCTATGGGCTCATCACAAGGAGGTCCTGAATAAAGACTCTCCTGGGACTATTAAGGAATAGCATCTGAGGAAAGAAGTTAAGATATTTAATAAAAAAAAACAGGTGTTACTTTGTTGATTGAATTATATGAACGGACACTGTTATGGCTTGAGTCATGATCACCATAAGATATGTTGCTTTTTCCCCTAATACCTCAGGATGTGATCTTATTTGGAAATCATGTCTTTGCAGAAATGGAGTAGGGTGGGCCCTTAATCTAACATGACTGATATATAAAGAGAGAAGATAATGTGAAGACAGACACACTGGGAAAATGCCGTGTGAACATGGAAGCAGAAGTTGGAGTGATGCATCTACAAGCCAAGGAACACCTGGGGCAACCAGAAGCAGAAGGAGGCAAGGAATAGTCCTTCCCCATTGGCTTTGGAGGGAACATAGCACTGCCAACATCTTGACTTTGGACTTATGGCCTCCAGAACTAAGGGACAATAAATTTCTGTTGTTTTAAACCACCCAGTTAATGGTATTTTGTTATAGAAGCCCTGGAAGCTAATGCAGACTCTGAGTAGCTTCTACTTCAGAAAGACCACCTTGCCCCACTATGGTGTTGGAGTAATTAGTGCCTTTAATTTTTATCCATGGAATGGTTTGCCTCAGGCATTCTATCCACTTCTCCAGCAGAAGTCTTTGTGGATGCCACATATGATTCACTGCTCCTTACTTCTGAATTTCCAAGTATTAATATCCTTGTATACACTGAGTATTTTCACTGTTAACCACACCATATCCTGAGCCTTATTTCTCTTATATTGCATGGGCATCCCACTCATGCAATCTCATCCCATTAACCTTAGCTACAGACTCAGAAGTTTCATGTTCCTCGTTTAACAAGACAGGATGCTTTTCTTCAAGAGTTAACAAAATGGGTTCTTACGCACAATTTACTGGAAAACAAAATCAATCAAAATTAATGATTGGTAGACCTTCTACTCATTCCTGACATCCCAAGTGGCACATGGCTTTAGCATGGAAGAAATTCAACTTAGTTCAAAATGAGCCTTTATTAGTCCTACTGTAGTCACCTAGAAAACAGAAGGAAACCATTTAGGCTTTGGTAATGCCCACTTCAAGATCTCATAAATAACCTCTTCTAGTTCCTGTTAGATTGGTACTCTCATGATGTAATGGCTTTCTAATCTCTCACATGGCCTTTGAAATTAACAATATTTTTATGAACTACAACTTACTACTTTCTGTTATAAGCAAAATATGACTTCCTTCCTCAAGAAAAAATAGTCAAATGAATGAAGGTAAATAAAAGCATAATTAAATGCAACGCAGAATGCAAAGATAACTCAGGAACACCTAAAACACAGAGCAACAATCTCTGTGTTTAGGAGTCAGGAAACAGTCAGGAAAAGAGGAGAAGGTACAACTGAGGACTGATGCTGGCCTGGAAGGAAAGATCAGGTTTTGACATGTAGAGATGTGTGCCTATAATTTAACGTATAGAAAAGAGCATGAGGGGGCTGGCCCCGTGGCCCAGTGGTTAAGTTCGCGCACTCCGCTGCAGGCGGCCCAGTGTTTCGTCAGTTCGAATCCTGGGTGTGGACATGGCACTGCTCATCAAACCATGGTGAGGCAGCGTCCCACATGCCACAACTAGAAGGACCCACAACGAAGAATATACAACTATGTACCGGGGGGCTTTGGAGAGAAAAAGGAAAAAAATAAAATCTTAAAAAAAAAAAAGAAAAGAAAAGAGCATGAGAAAAGTCACAGAGATATGCAATAGGAATAATAATGTAAGTTGCTAAATTTATTTCATCCTTCCTAAAACAGAATTCTATGTTAAGCAAGTGATGATCTAATTTAATCTTCATAATAATCCTATAGGTAGCTCTGTTATTTTCCCTATAAACATGAGGCAACTGAAGCCAAATAACTTGCTGGAGGTTACGTGAGCATATTTTTAGGGCACAGAAAGAGGACTGGTTTGACTAGATTTCTGATTGTGGAAGGAAAAACAAAAAGTCAAAAATAAAATAAAAGGGCTAGGATGTAAGTCTTATTGTGAAGGCAAAGATTTAACTCAATAGGTAATTGAACATAATTGCGTGCTTTTGCACATGGCTAGGAAAAGATTCAAGTACTGCTTGGAAAAGATTCATCTGGTATCTGGCAGTTTGGGTTGAAGAAAGTAAAAATTTAAAATTAGAAGACCAGTTAGGACACTGGGTATCTCTTTTTCTTTTTCCACTGTCACTGCCTTAGGACAGGCTCTTATCTTTACCTCCATGGGCTACAGAAATGAACTTAGAACTGGTCTGTCTAACTCCAGCTTCTTTTTTCTTCACGTAAACTCCTCACTGTCACCAGAGTGAACTTTGTGACACACATACCATTATGTAACTCCTCTGTTTTAAAATTTTCAATGGCTTACCATTACATTCAGAAAAAAAGAATTCACACTTAGTATGGCTATGATGCTCTTTATAAATTAAATAGCTTCACAGCCCTTTTCCTCACCTCTCTCCAGTCTCTCTTCCCCCATCATCTCCATGTTTAAGCACACCAAATGACTGTTTCCAAATTCACACCCTTCTGAGTCACAACACTTTACATGCTCCGTAAGCCTAGAATGCTTCTTCCCAAATTCTTTATATGATAAAAATTATTCATCCCTGGAGACCACCCCACCTTCACTGCAGCCCCAGTTCAGAGAGACATTCTATTCTTTCAGCTTTCATTTAGCATATCTACCTTCCACTGTTATGACATTTGTCACATTTTATTTGAATTATATGTTTATATGTCTGTCTTCTGCAGTTGATAAATATCTGGAAAGAAGGCACAAAATCTATGACGGTAATTAAATTTTGGAAACTTTTCCCTATCAATAAATGTTCTGCTCATCTTGTACTATATATTCACTGGGAACAAAGGAAGCAAAGCCTCCCTCCCTATGCATTTCTGAAAGAGGGTAACACTTCAGATCACACGCACTGATCGGCCAGATACCTATTGACAGTCCACTGAGGCAAAATCACATAGCAGCAAAGCAATTACTCACCAATATAAAGAAAATAATTAAGAATATATGACATTTTTTAATGGAATTTGTTTAATCATGATGACTTTCATAATGCAAAATCATTCTGATTTCTTTAGCATTAGCTAGGACAAATCCTGCAGGAACTTTGGAAAGTGGTCCATTTTGGGTAAGTTTTCATGGCATAGGGTTTGCCAGATCAGGGCCAGGTTTGGCTGATTTTGAGCATTTGAGAAAACATTTACTTAGAGGAGCATGTGAAAATAATAGTTGAGAAGAAGAGTGAAAGTTGCCATTAGTTTGAGCTGTATGAGGTATTGAGTCTAAGAGAGGTATATCCAGAACAAGGCAGGTATCCACATTCAAGAAAGGATGAAGTGAAACAGTAAAGATAATTTGCCAGGAAGAAAGCAAGAGTAACAGTAGTTTGTATTTACAGAGTGCCTTTGCAGCAGGAAAGTGCATGTCAGAGTTTTATTAAGTAGAATATGCCTTTGAAGTTGGCATCCTGAAGTGCCACATTGAAATCCTCCCTTACTTTTCAAGCAGATAGAGAAATCATACACCTAGACACACACCAAAGTTATTTAAAATTATGTAAACTATATTAAAATTTGAAAATGCATGACATAGATACTACCAAATGAGAACAAGACTCAGGATTTGTTTATTAAATGACGGATTTGATAGTTAAGGCTATTACCTTATGTATGCACAAAATCATCTAAGGCATTTATTTTAGGCTTATTTGTTATAAACGTACTTTGTATATTTAGTAAATTACCAACTTCTAGTATTTACAAATAAATTCCTCTAGGGGCTTGGAAGTATTAATGCAGCTTCAAAAATTGAACTATATATTCCATTCTTAGCAACACATTCAGTCTGATATTACTTTTAAATAAGGAAACATGTATTTTTGTTTAAAAATGGTAGATGCATTGCTTCTTCTCATCAATTGCATAGTTTTTGAAAAATATATATTTATCACAACATATAAATGCATAATGCATATTTTGACAAATTTCCAGCATTTTTTGATATCAAGAAAAAAATACCACTGAATGAGGAAGGTAGAGTAGAAAATATCTCACTCTTTAATTAAACTATAACCATTCTTAGCCTATAAATAAGAACAGCTCTTTTTTTCTCTTTTTGTGGAAGCGTTGCACTCCTTCTACACATCTCTCCATCCTTTATTATATCCCATCACCTTTGCAATCTATACCCCAATCGTAAAGGGCGCTAGTTCATTGCACAACCTACTCTCCCTAACCTGGAATGTGCTTCTCTCTCTTCTCCACCTGAATAACCCCAATTTACTCCTCAGGACTAAGCTGGAACTCACACACTTTGGGAAACCTTCCCCCTCCACCTACAGCTCAGGTCAATAGCTGTCTCGTGTGCTCTCATTTCTGTACTTGTCCCTAACTGCATTGCACTGATCCCTGGCTTGTTTGCATGTTACGTGTATGACTCTCTCACTTGTCTGTGCACAGCCTAAGAGCCAAAACAGTGTCCACAAAACTGTGAAAAGTGTCTGGTGTGGAACTGACAGTCAATAGATGCATTGAGTAAATATAGACAATGGAAGATATGTAGTTGGTTGAAATTAAAGGCATCAGATAAATTAAAGTAGATAATAAGCAGCACCCTCCTCAAATTACTCTCCTCAAACCCATTAGTATGCTGTTTAGCTCAGAAGATAAGAGAAAGTGTCCAGAGTTGGGTACTCTTCTTGGGTCCTGGCACCCAATCAGAATCAACTTCATGTGGATTTTCTGTGCCTTGGTTTATAAGTGTCCGACTCACTAATCCCCATTTCTCTCCACTCTCCTGCATAGACTGAGAAAAACTTCTCATTTAGACCGAGGATTCTTGCTTTGAAGGGCTGAATCAGAAAATTATACAGAAAGAATTGTTGGGAATTGACTTTATTCAAATAGTTTTTCAAGAGGTCGCCCGCTCACATGTCAAGCATACAAAAGACCTGTCTTACCCAGTAGTTCAGCAAAAGGAAATCTTTCAGGTAAAATTTAAATCTTTCTTATTAACTAGTCTGGATGGTGAATTATGCAGGATTTTGTGTGTCTTTGGTGCCTGTCTCTAATGCCCTTGTTCAATCTGAGCTGCAGGAGGTCATTGTTTATTCCACACTTACTATGTGCCAGGAACTTTTCCACTGTATATTCCTTTAATATTTGTTAATACAATTACAACTTCCTGTTGAACTTTCCTCTATCACTTTCTTTGTTTAGAACCTCTGCATTTTGTGTGTGTGTGTGTGTGTGTGTGTGTGTGAGGAAGATGAGCCCTGAGCTAACATCTGTTGCCAATCTTCTTCTGTTTTTTTTTTTTTTTCCTCCCCAACGCCCCAGTCCATAGTTGTATATCCTAGTTGTAAGTCATTCTGGCTCTTCTATGTGGCATGCCGCCTCAGCATGTCTTAACGAGCAGTGCATAGTCTGTGCCCAGGATCCGAACAGTGAACTCTGGGCTGCTGAAGCACAGTGCACCAACTTAACCACTTGGCCATGGAGCCAGCCCCTGTGCATTATTTTATTGTAGATAAAATTGTAGATCTTTGCCAAACTCAGAGCTGGTAACATCAACCCCTTGTTTAAAAAGAGCTCCAGTGACTCACCATTGCTTATAGCAGAGGTCAGCACATTTTTCTGTAAAGAGCCAGATAGTAAATATTTTATACTTTGCAAGTCAAGAAGGAAAATGATGATTTTTTTTAGGTAATTGTATAACAAAATTGAAAAAAATTCATAAGTTTTTACTAATGAATTAAAAATTAATAATAATAATAGGAACGTTTTTGCAATATAGATCTAATAATGGAAAAGGATTTGGGTGGAATGAAAACTGTAGTTCAAAATTAGTGTTCCCCAACATAAAGTCAATGGTACTTATCTGTAAAAGTGATTCTTAGCTTGTGTTCTGTGCAAAAACAAGCAATGGTGGAATTCGTCCAAACAGCCACTCAAGCATGGTTCAATGTCACCGGGTCTTTCATAAGGTATTTCCTACCCATCTTTACAACCTCATTCCCATGTTCCTGTATACCTCATCCTCTATGAAACCAATGGTTAGGAAAAGATATATATTTTGCAGTGCCTGAAGCTTAGACAGTTGTGAGGCTGGGGAGGAGGGAGGATTTTTGAGAAAAGAATATAAGATTCCAAGTATGTAAGAAAGTGCATATTTACTTAGAATGCATGCATGAGGCATAGAAAATTTAAAACGTTTTTAAAAATCTTAAAAATAAGAGAAGCATGATGAAATCCAGAAAATAACTTAACACCTATGTCATACCTTGTTATAACTCAAGGTGGGTCTATATACAGGGCAGGAAGGACCCTTGGAAGCCATTCCTACACCAAGATAATTGGCAATAACTTAATATGCAGAAGTGATTTCAAATCACGTAACTATGTCCTGCTAAGACCAAACAGCATACACTCCCACTCCAGTTCCCATTAGTCAAATAAAAATGTCAGTAGACCCTCCAATGTCACCTGGCATGATGGAAAGTGTCACAGGGGAGAAGTCAGAGTGGAGACAGTAGTCTTAACTGGTTATACTCAAAATATATCAATTTTGTAAATTTTTAAAAATATAAGATCACATGAACATGTTTTGGTGTCTCCTGGGTTCTTGTAAGGAGCCTACACTGGTGAGAATCCCTGAATCATAAGGTGGTTGGGTCATGGAAAATACATCTTGTCAACTCAAATAATCCATAATCAACCTATAAATTAAAATTGGGATGAGTGTATTATATGAGTTTATTATATAGTTTGAGGACTGTAGCCCAGGAGAACTTTTCCACCCAGGAAAGAAGCTCTCTGAAGCAGTGGGCTGCATAGAGTGATTATATACCATCTTGGAGAAAAGAACATACGTCACGTATGACAGGACTATCTCTTTTACAACTATCACGCGATGCTTTGCTGCTAGCACAGCAGGTCAGTGATCTCAGGTGAGTTAAAGCAGGTCAATAATTAATCCTTAGTTTCTGAGAAGAAATGCTCACCCTTAAAGAAATGCTGATATGAGGGAAGGCAACATCTTGATCTTGAAGGGCAGCATTCTTGGCTTTGGGAGAACCAAAGAATATGGCTGTCCTTTGGGACAGGATTAACTATTTTATTCTGTACACATTTTAGGAATGATTCTTACATTTTAGGAATTATTCTGATGGCATCATCACATGTCTTTATTCCTCTAGTCTACTACTCCTTTTGGGTATACTTTTCATGGTTCTTGGGACATAAAATCTACTCAAAGGATGTTTAATTTGTGTACTGTTCAGATTTAAGTATGAAAGCAAATAGAAGAGAAAAAGCAATTGAAAAATAATTGAACTGATTACAAAGTGTCCTATTCAATAACTGAAAAGCATTGTTAGCAATGCCTCTCTGAATTTCAACAGGGATAATTTAGTGTTCTGTTAAAGTTTAGGAAAAAAGTAGTGTTTTCTCTAAAGATAAGAGTGTGAAAATATTCTATTAAGATATAGGGAATACATATCTTCTATTGAGAATTTTTAGATGCAAATTCTTTTTCGATTGGCAAGTTGAATCTTGTCCTTAAATCTAATTTACAATGCAGCCTACAACATACTAATGTGGTGAATTTAATGTTATATTTTAGATAGTTCTCTCATGTCTTTCCAATCAAGTTGAGAGACTTTATGCAATTTTATAAGTGTGATGGCAATAGGAGAAAATAGTTAATCAAATGTGTTTCCAAAATATGTAACTTCATTAAGCAGGAAAAATGATTATATTTCTACATAAAGATGTGCAAGATGAGAGAGTTGTGTTTCTTACAAGTCTTCATCACTTACATTTTTCTTTTTATAACTTAAATTTCATTTTTACTCACTGGATTGAGACATAAAGTGATGCTATTTAAACTTCTTCAAAGTATAAACAATTTCCAACATAGAATTTTTCTAGTGGCTAGCATTTATTGATTATGGAGCAAAAGACGGTTACAAAGCATTATTTGTTTCTTGAAACAATCTTGTAATAATGATCTCCATTTAAAGATGTGAAATTGAGATTTAGAAAGGTTAGATAATTTGCCCAATTCACATGAATCATAATTAAAATAAGGATTTTAAAAATCTAAATCTTACATTTGTATTTATTAATATATACTGCCACCTTCAAACTAACTCCCATACATTGGACATTCATTGTGTGTGTGTGTATTTATTTATAATTGTGAACATAGATAAAAATATACACATTAATATGTGAGAAGTTTTACAATTACTACACGATTACTGAAAAGAATGAAGACTTGCATTTTCCTCAAGTTCACAGGTCTGGAGTCTACAACACAAAAGAATCAAGAACAAATGCGTTTCCAAATAAGTTAATTCATGAGAATGCATTTCTTAATCTGCATCTAGTTATCCCATTGTATCCTTGTAATTATATCTGGTTAGGGGAAGTCATAACCATTAGAGCATAGACAAACTTAGATTTGCCTAAGTTGGGATACCTCTTGACTTTAGAACAAGGAACTTAACCTCTCCGATCCTCAAATTTTTATTGGTGGGGCCAGCCCAGTGGTGTAATGGTTAAGTTTATATGCTCCACTTCAGCAATCTTGGGTTCGCAGGTTCGGATCCTGGGCGCTGACCTATGCACCACTTATGAAGCCATGCTGTGGCAGAGTCCCACATATAAAATACAGGAAATGGACACAGATGTTAGCTAAGTGCTAATGTTCCTCCCCAAAAAGAGGAGGCTGGCAGCAGATGTTAGCTCATGGCTAATCTTCCTCAAAAAAAGAAAATTTATTTGCAAAATATATAACAATATCTGCATTACAAGATAGTTTTAAAACTAAAAACATAACATATAAACATCAAGACAATTGGCTGGAATAATCCAGCATAACTTCAAACTGGGATGAAAGTAGACTGATTCTTCATATATCAAAAATAATCCTATTTCTCTCTAATAAAGTTGAAAGACTTATTTGTTTGTCCTTAGATTGCATCTTCCCTAGCTGGGCAAAATCAATTACCTGGTTTTAAGAAACACAATAAAAAATATGACATAAGAAGATATTCTTGAGAGTGAATTTATTTTTCATTTTGCTTCATGCCATAAAAAAGAATATCCAAGAGCTGAGACTCCAGTGACTTCAAAGGAAGTGCATGCTGATGTTAGCTCAGCCACGTGCAGGACAAGACAAGCAAGGACTTCTCTACATAGAGCCCTACAGGCAGCCACGCAAGTCTGAAATGCATCAATCTATTTTTTTGAAAAATGTCATAGATGAAGATTCAAGCGTGTTGACATAAAAGACAACTTCATGGAAAATGTCAATGTTAAAATGTCTTCAAGTGCACAAAGTTAACAAGTTTAAATAAATGAGTTCAAATGATCTTCTCTATTATATGGGAATTGCAGGTATCATGAAAGTTTTTGGCATAATAAACAGAGCACTATTCCTGATAAAATCTTCTCATGTGGATGAACTAAAATTATTAAGGTTTCTTTTCAAAGCCATATGTGTAGAACTCTAATTTTGTTAATTTTCTGCATATTTAATTTACAAAAGGTGTATTGAGGAATTATAAGCCTGATCTGATCATTACTGTAGAACAAGTGTGAGTTCTTTCGAGAAAACTATCCCATTCTCTCCTAAGGAATAGTTGAAGGATATTAATATTGAAGTTAATTATGTTTTTTTTCTCAATTATAATTCTGAAGGAAAATGAGAAAGATAATAGATATAGATAGATGATAGATACAGATGATATTTATATCATCTATGTGCACACATATATAGTATGTTTTCAATTTGTAGAGTATGCTTTCTTGATTTTATTCTACATATTTATATGTTTTTCTTTTTTGGAATTATTTTGAAACAGTACATAATGGATAAGTAAGTTTTTGTGTTTCTTTTAACATACTTACTTTGTCCAATAAAATGTCTGCAAACTTATGTCCCACAGTTTATTTTTATTTTTATTGTTAGTCATATTTGCTTAATATTCAACATAGTACAACTATTGATGAATTTCCAATTCTTCGTTGTTTATTTTGTTTGTTGGTTGGTTTATTTTTGAAGAAGCAGTTTCCAGATTCTCAACGTCTTTTTTTTCAACTGAAGTATAATTGACACACAATATTATACTAGTTTCAGGTGTACAACATACTGATTCGATATTTGTATGCGATGTCAAATGATCAGTGCAATAAGTTTAGTTACTGTCCATCACCACACAGTTACAATTCAAAAAAATTTTTTCTTTTATGAGGACTTTTAAGATTTATTTTCTTAGAAACTTCCAAATATGCAATACAGTATCATTAACTATAGTCATCAAGCTGTACATTGTATTCTAATCACTTAGTTGTTTTATAGCTAGAAGTTTGTACGTTTGACCCCCTCACCCATTTCACCCACCTCCCACTCACCTTCTCCTCTGGCAACCACCAATCTGTTCCCTGTATCTGTGAACTTGGATTTTTTTTTGGTGTTTGTTCTTTGCTTTTTAGATTCCACATTTAAACAATATCATACATTGTCTTTCTCTGCCTGAGATTTCACTTAGCATAATGCCCTCAAGGTCCATCTATGTTCATGCAAATGGCAAGATTTCATTATTTTTTATGGCTGAACAGTATTGCATTGTGTATCTATATCACATTTTCTTTACACATTCTTCCATCATTGGACACTTATGTTGCTTCCATGTCTTGACTATTGTCAACAATGCTGCAATAAACATGAGGGCGCATATATCTTTTGAATTAGTGTTTTTGTTTTCTTAGAATAAATACCCAGAAGTGGACTTGCTGGACCATATAGTAGTTCTGGTTTTAATTTTTTGAGAAACCTCCATACTGTTTTCCATAGTGGCTGCACCAATTTATGTTCTCACCAGCAGTGTCCAAGGGTTCCCTTTTTTCCACATTCTCGTCAAAACTTATTATTTCTTGTTTTCTCAATGATACCCATTCTAACAGGTGTGAGGTGACATCACATTGTAGTTTTGATTTGCAATTCCCTGATGATTATGTGATGTTGATCATGTTCTCATGTGCTTGTTGGCCATCTGTATATCTTCATTGAAAAAATGTCTATTCAGATCCCCTGCCCATTTTCTAATTGGATTGTTTGTTTTTTTGCTATTGGGTCTTATGAGTTCCTTATAACTCCTTATCAGATATATGATTTGCAAATATTTCCTCCTATTTAGTATGTTGCCTTTTCATTTTGCTGATGGCTTTTTTGCTGTGCAGAAGCTTTTTAGTTTAATGTAGTCCCACTTGTTTATTTTTGCTTTTGTTATCTTTGCTTTTGCAGTCAGATCCAAAAAAAACATTGCCAAGATCAATGTCAAGAAGCTTACTACCTATGTCTTCTTCTAGTAGTTTTATGGTTTCAGGTTTTACATTCAAGTCTGTAATCCATTTTGAGTTCATTTTTGTATGTGGTATGAGATAATAGTCTAGTTTCATTCTTTTGCATGTGGCCCTCCAGTTTTCCCAACACCATTTCTTGAAGAGACTGTCCTTTCTCCATTGTATATACTTCCTCATTTGTCATAAATTAATTGATTACGTATGCCTGGGTTTACTTCTGGGCTCTCTGTTCTGTTCTGTTGATCTATGTGTCTGTTTCTACGCCAGTACTATACCATTTTGATTACTATAGATTTGTAATAGTTTGAAATCAGGGAGCATGATGCCTCCTGCTTTGGTCTTCTTTCTCAAGATTGCTTTGACTATTCAGGGTCTTTTGTGGTTCCATACAGAAATTATGGATCTATGAAATGTATCAGTTTAGGAGGTAGAGTGTATACTCTGGCACAACACCCAGATCCCCCATTCAGAAACAAGGCACTCATTCTTCCAGCTACCAGGCATGCTCAGCTACTAATAGCTCACAGATGAGTACCTCTCCAGGCATTATCTTGATCCGAGGGAGCTGCCTTGCCCAAGACCATGCCCACTCCCTGGGAGCAGCTTGTACCCAATGACTGGTCCATATTGGGGTACAAAGGCCTGGCCCCCTTGTCCTGACTGAGGACAGCCCTGAAGGTCAATCCTTGCTCCAGAGTCCCTCACAGGATCAGCCATGGGATCTGTTGTTGAAACTGTATCTTGCCAATGCATCACAGTTTACCTTCTTCCATCAGTGCAGCTTCTCTCACACCATTACAGATACTGCCCCAGAGAGAATTCCTCATAATTGACCTGCATACAAATCTCCTTCTCACAGTCTGTTTCTGGGGCCAAGTGACTTCAGACATAAGGGCTATTTTGAAGATTACTCCAATCATAGCATTAATGTCAATGAATGTTATCCCCAGGCAATGCCAAAGGGTATTCCATTATAAAGGTAAGAGTAATACTCTTTGATAAATAAAATTTTACAATCACTCATACCTTAACCATTACCCTGGTGATAATGTGGGAACTTGTAAATAAGGTCATAACTAATTTATAGCTTAGTAAATAATCAGAGAGCATTTATCAACTATTTCCTTTATGCCACATGTTATACATTATCTTCATTTGTTGCTCATTACAAACTTCTGGTAATGAGAAAATCAGAGCTTTGAGTTATTTACTCAATATAATTTAACAGGACTAACATTCAAACCATCGTCTCTCTTATCCTAAAATCTTCTCATACTGTGGATTTTCTGCCCTAAGGGCTGCAAACTAAATAAAGAAAAAAATAAGTAGGGGCCTATTGGTAATACTTTGGGAGTGTGTGAGAAGAAATAGTGTATAAGAAAAACGATGTGGCTCTGCTGGAAGAGTGGGATCCATGAGGAAAGCCTTTCCAAACAGTTCTAGAAGCAAAGTTGAGTTCATTGAAATAATCCATATCAGAGGAAAGCAGCACAGATCACAGTAAATAGCTCCCAATATAAAACTGTTGGTGATTTTAGGGCCTCAGCTAGGCCCTAAGTGAAGTGAAATCAGAGTTAACATTAATTAATACCTTGTGTCTGTAGTTGCTAAAAAATCATTTTAGCTACTTTATTGTTAAGAGTTTCCAACCTGGAGAGAACCATTTTGTTTAATAGAAATTGTTTCCCAGGGCCGGCCCCATGGCCAAGTGGTTAAGTTTGTGCGCTCCACTTTGGCATCCCAGGGTTTCACCGGTTCAGATCCTGGGTGCGGACCTCGCACCCCTCATCAGGCCATCCTGAGGTGGCATCCCATATAGCAGAGCCAGAAAGGCCTACAACTAGAATGTATAACTATATACCAGGGGGCTTTGGGGAGAAGAAGGAAAAAAAAGAGGTAGATTGGCAACAGATGTCAGCTCAGGGGCAATCTTAAGAAAAAACATAGAAAATGTTTCCCAGATTTGGGGGATGGGCTCTGAAAGAAAAGAATTGTGATATTCTCCCAACCTAGGCATACCACAAATATTTTTAAAGTGTCCTTAAAAACTGTCATCCTTGATATGAGTTATGGGTTGTTTTTTTTCTTTTTCCAATTTAGATGTCACTTTGGCTTCCTTAAAAAAGCTGTGAGAATTTGCTAATTCATGGCATTATTATATTTAAAACAGTAGTAAGAAAAAAGATAATTTTTCTGTGTAACTAATACAAACTCAACTTCCCCATGAGTTATTTTTGGAAGAGTTTCATCTAAAGAGAATGAGGAAAAATACTGAACAGGGTTGTGGGGAGGGTGTCCTGCGAGTTTTCTCTGCGTTTGTGTTAACTAATCAGTATGAACAAAATGTCCTGCTCTCTATCATGTTGTTTGTTCTAAATGTGCTTCAGATTTAATTTTGATGAAACTGCTTAAAAGAAATCCCTCTTACAAGAATGAACACATAAAATTTCAGATAAACATGAGTGCCTATAATAGCCAAAATTGAAATGCACAAAAATATGAACCTCAGACACCAGGAAAATATTTTTATAAATGATGTCTTGCTTTTGTAAAATTGTATCAAAAGCTATAAGACTTTTAGCCTGTCTCTGAAATAAAGCCAGGACTTGTCCTAGGACATAGTCAAGGACAAACTTGGAGATGAAGATATTTGTAGAGTGTGAATTCTGTGGCGAATGGATCAAAATGCAATTCTGTATATTAATGAGATACAGTTATGCTTTGTAGGCTTTACCAAGATGACTAAATGAAGAATAACTCAACAAGAAAATTAGTTCACACAAAAATGGAAAAAATCGACATACAGGAATGTCCCTTGGAATAGGACCCGGTCATTTTCATAACACTCGTCATGTGCTGAGAGGTAGGCTCTGTGAGTCTGCAACTGTTTCAGAGGGAGGTCATTTTAGGATATAGTCTCATTAGGATATAATGTAGAAAGCCTGAAGGAGGACGAGTCTGAGAAATAATTTTCCAGAATGAATACATCCTTGATAATGGAGTAGACTTTTGGTAGAAGTAGGGATGGTTAACAGTTGGATTTTAAAAGGACCTGACACTCCCAGCAGAACAGAGGGCATCTTTAACACAAAAAAGAGAGTTCCAGACATGTGGGCAATAGCTGGAATTTCTAGCCCTGGATACATGAGCGAGAGAGACTTTCTTAGCCAGCAGAAAACCGGGAATAAAGGAGGGTGGACAGAGACTTGTCAGAAACTGCTGTGTGTAAATTAGGATAAGAGATTAAATGCAACACTTCATTCATTCATTCAACCAACAGCTTTTAATTGAACATTTGCTATGTGTCAGGCACTATTATGTAGACATACAAACAAAAGTCTTTACCCTCATGGACATTACACTCCAGTGGGAGAGGCAGGGAAAAAAATGTGAATATGTAAGTAAGTATACATTTTGTTAGATGGTGATGAATGCCAACTAGTAAAATAAAGCATGGAAAGTAAATAATTTTCATGGGGGAAAACTGCATTTTTTGATAAGATGGCCAGGGAAGTCCTCACAGAGGAGGTGACATTTGAGTAAAGTCCAGAGGGAGCTGAGCGAGAGAACCACGCCAATATCTGTGGTAACAGCATTCAAAGCTCCCCGGGTGGAGCACACCTCACCGTGCGGCCACAGAGGAAGAAGCACAGCATAGAAGAGCAGGAGAAGTGCTGGGGGATCCACCTAGTCATTCAGGTTCTCGAAGGTCATGATGGAGATTTTGAATTTTAGTTGTTCTAGAACACTAAGTAAAATATCAATGAATTTTGTGATTCAGTACAAACAGTATTAGATTTGACATCTATGTCTTAAGATCATTTTCTATCAAGAGACACGTGTTATGCCCGAGGCATAATCCACGTTCTGTCAACTACAAATATCCACTGCCTATCACTCAGTAAATCTTTGAGTAACAGGATACAGTTAGTCCTTACATGGAGTCTTCGTTCTCCTGTCACTCATTCCTAGACTCTCAGGAGGCACGACACAGTTGTTGCCCAGATTCTAGCAGCAGCTCTGCCACTGTGTGCTGCCAATGGGTGCTGGGGTAACCACCTCAGTGCCTCCATCTGGAAAAGGAAGAAACTAGTCATACATATATGTGCAGTGTTGAGGATTAAAATGATGATAGAGTATGGGATGGAACCGAATTTCTTCCACAAGGTAAATTTCACTTAATGTTAGCATTATCATGTTATCATTATTAAAACATTAACAAACCAAATTGTCAGAAATGTACATACTTGCAAATAATGTGTACCACCTTTTAGTTATCTCTCTTGCTGCCAGCACATCTTTTTGATATCGTGGAGTGTTTCTAAAACATAAAAAGTAAAAACAGACAGGTTAATAGTGAACTTTTGTTGATTCCAAATTTGCTTGCACTTGAAAACAGACTTGCCCACATCTGTTAAAGACGGCTTTTTTGCGAGATCCTCTTCCACACATTTATTAGTTCAGGCAGGTTTCCTCTGGTTTTTGGCTTGTGTGTGTCTTTGTGTAAACAGAGCTACAGATGGTTCTGACAAGTTCTTGTTTGTGCCTATCAGAGGACATGCTGTGTGGCAAATTGCACTCCTGTTTTTCTCAAGTTTGATTTCAGTAAATTTTCTTCCTTTCTCATTTTTCCCCATGATAGGGCATCATATGGTCCATAGTGCACAAATGTAAATCTAAAGTAGCATGGGTACAAGAGAAGGTGCTAATATTGTAGCAAGCTCTAATAAGTCTTGTGATTGGTTTTGGTTGCCAGCAATGGGTTGGTGAGAATAACGTTGAAAGCAGATTAGATGCAATCAGGCCGGCTATATTGAGAACTCAATGTGGTGAATTCTGCTGTTATCACAGAAGGAGAAGTAGAGATGGCATGTCACTGGTGCCAATGAGCACTCACTTGATCTAAAACCTTAATAATCATTAAAAGCCAGAACAAAAGAACTACCCTCAAGTTTATAAAATTAAAATAGTTCTACCTCATAAGTGAAAAGGTAGAGAAAAATTTATTCACAACTCTGTGTTTATGACACTATAGTTACCAAATTAACTGTACTAATAGTGAAACCAAAATATAGGTGAACTCAGGAGTCTCCATAAAGTCACATAAAGGCTAAATTCTAGCGCTGGGTTACCAGGTAGGTGTCATTAAAAGGGTTTGACTTTGGCTTTTGCTACCAAGGAAAGATTAAAAACTCTCAGTGGCAAATTCAAACTCCTTCCCTATAGTGGTCCTTCTTCTAATACCATACCGTTTAAGTAAATTATACCAAAGAGGGCTGAAATTAGGTCAGGTCAGAAAGCATTGCAATCAGCTTTATGGCATAACAGAGTGAAGATTTTATTCCCAGGGGACCATGCAAAGAGCATGGAATGGGCTATCAGGATTGTAAGTAATCCCCTTTGGTGATTCCAGTTGATTTCCTTAATGCACTTTAAACACAACTTCTAATTGGAGCTCAGTAAAATTCATAGACATATCAATCCTCAGAAAGTTATCAGTAAAATAGCTACTCACATTTCACAACAGTGCAACATACCTAACTGATTACTATTATTTTCTCCCTGTTTTAAGGAATAGAAACTGAGAAAACAAAGCTAAAAGAAGCTGACAGCAGAGATGCAAACTAGAATTGAGAATTTCTAACTTCAATTCTGTATTCAGTCTACTAATCTCGGTGCTGTTCACTGGAGAAATTGAACAAAAATCCATAATTCATTCGACAAACTCATATGTATAAACCATTATTATTCCCAAAAATATTGAGAAATTTTTACAAATTTATCTTGATCTTTTCTTCTACAATGAGGGCCCCACTCCTGCCAAGTTTCAGGTTTATAACTTTAGCTGCTCTTGAGTAATGTGAGTGCAAATAGATGCTGGAGGGATTTTTGTCAGAGTGAGAAAATTAACTTCTTTTCATTCTCATGTGAGCACAAGAAAAAAAAATCCTACCAAATGGATTTTAGCCAAACTTCTCAAAATATTCATCTTTATGCTGAGAAGAAAAGAAGGAAACTTCAGCTCATAAGGATTTTTTGATGAAGTTATAAACTACTGAGATAGATATTCAAACTCTAAATCACTTTCAAGTTTGAATTCAGTGTTCACTATCACGAAGGCTGATATCTTATAATACTTTTGATCTCAGAAATGATAATGAAAAGGAAAAAACAAACAGCTAATCTAGAAAAAGCAACAGAAAATTTGGGCTAACATGAAGTTTTTACAAAATAGTATAAACTAGTCTCAAGAAAGGTCATGTAACTGGGGCAAAGTCTGAA
This sequence comes from Equus asinus, assembly GCF_041296235.1. NCBI lineage: Eukaryota > Metazoa > Chordata > Mammalia > Perissodactyla > Equidae > Equus > Equus asinus. Next base: position 56,408,621 of record NC_091793.1, read on the forward strand.
TTTATGGAATGAAATATTCTTTTATTATAGTAGGAATATACAGTAAATAATTAGATCACTAGTCAGTTTTCATACAGTATCTCAAAAATCTCATATATCAGTCACTGATTGCAAGACATTGGAAAAGATACAAAAATCTTTAAAGTATAGATCATTTACTCTGGTAGGAATTTTGCTGAGCAGAGGGCATTACAGAACATTGTTTTAAAAATTAAATAACTATGAAGTATTATATTCACAGATTCCTGAATAATGACATTGAAAAAGACCTCAAAGACACTCAAATTCAGTGTTCTTTTTTTTGGTGAGGAAGATTGGCCTTGAGCTAATATCTGTTGTCAATCTTCACCTTTTTGCTTGAGGAAGATTGGCCCTGAACTAACATCTGTGCCAGTCTTCCTCTATTTTGTATGTGAGATGCTGCCACAGCATGACTTAATAAGTGGTGTGTAGGTCCACAGCCCGGATCCGAACCTGCAGACCCCATGCCACTGCAGCAGAAGACAGAGATGTAACTACTATGCCCTGGGCCAGTCCAGAGGTCAGTGTTCTTCATACAGTATTCTTGGCATTCTGTTATTATAGTCCCTTTTCATGGGTTAGGAAACTGAGGCATGATAAAATTAAAAGAGTTTGACAGCAACTGTGAAATAATTCACTATGCAGAACCATCTTGAACATAACAAATGTTTTGTAGTCCTGGTTTTCTTACTAAAGCCCAGTAGCATCTGTTCAGTCATAGAGAAAAAAATGACACACAAAAAATGCCTTCCCCATGACCAAATGTAGCTATGGAATAGACCTCCCCCCAAGAGAAAAATACTGAAGCTGGTCCAAATTCCTCCTTTCACAGATGAGAAAAGAGAAGTCCAGAAAACTGGACTTTTCTAAGCTATTTTAATAACCCCCAAAAAGATTTGATTGTACTATTTTGTTTACATACTATATAGGTTAACTATACTTCAGATGGTTTTTCAAATTCTGAAATAACAGGATCTGGGTTAATCAGACTATCTTTTTCAAGTTTGCCAAAGTATAAGAAATGAATAACATCATAAATGGATGCTGTATCTTGTCAAGTACTTTCTCTGCATCTATTGAGATGATCATGTGATTTTTATTCTTCATTTTGTTAAATGTGGTGTATCATGTTGATTGATTTGTGGATGTTGAGCCATCCCTGCATCCCTGGAATAAATCCCACTTGATCATGGTGTATAATCTTTTTAATGTATTGTTATATTCAATTTGCTAGTATTTTGTGGAGGATTTTTGCATTGATGTTCATCAATGATTGGCCTGTAATGCATTTATGATAAAAAGTCCTAATAAAATGGGTATAGAAGGAAAGTACCTCAACATAATGAAGACTATATATGACAGACCCATAGCTAATATCATTCTCAATGAAGAAAAATTGAAAGCTATCCCTCTAAGAACAGGAACCAGATAAGAATGCTCAGTTTCACCACTCTTATTTAACATAGTATTGGAAGTGTTAGCCAGAGCAATCAGGCAAAAGAAAGAAATAAAAGGGATCCCAAGTGGAAAGAAGGAAGTGGAACTGCCACTATTTACAGATGACATGATTTTATATTAGAAAAACCCTAAAGAATCCACTAAAAAACTTTTAGAAATAATAAAAGAATACAGTCAAGTTGCAGCATACAAAATCAACATTAAAAAATCAGTTTTGTTCCTATACACTAACAACGAAGTAGCAGAAATAGAAATTAAGAATACAATTCCATTTACAATTGCAACAAAAAGAATAAAATATCTAGGAATAAACTTAACTAAATAGGTGAAAGATCTATGTGCTGAAAACTATAAAATATTGTTGTAAGATATTGAAGAAGACACAAAGAAATAGAAAGATATTCTGTGCTCTTTGATTGGAAGAATTAACATCATTAAAATGTCCATACTTCCTAAAGCAATCTATAGATTCAATGCAATCCTTATTAAAGTTCAAACAACATTTTTCACAGAAATAGAACAAAGAATCCTACAATTTAAATGGAACAACAAAACACCCTAAATAGGCAAAGAAATCCTGAGAAAAAGGACAAAGCTGGAGGTATCACACTCCATGATTTAAAAATATACTACAAAGGTATAATAACCAGAACAGCTTGGCAAGGCACAAAAATGACACACAGATCAATGGAACAGAACCAAGAACCCAGAAATAAATCCACACATACATGGACAGCTAATTTCAGACAAGGGAGCCAAGAGTATACAATGGAGAAAAGAGAGTCTCTTTAGTAAGTGGTGTTGGGAAAACTGGAGAGTCACATGCAAAAAAATGAACATAGAACACTATCTTATACCATACACAAAATGGATTAAAGACTTGAATGTAAGACCCAAAACCATGAAACTTCTAGAAGAAAACATAGGCAGTACACTCTTTGACATTAGTCTTAGCAGCATATTTTCAAGTACCATGTCTGACCAGGCAAGGGAAAAAAAAGAATAAATAAACAAATGGAACTACATCAAACAAAAAATCTCCTTCACAGCAAGGAAACCATCAAGAAAATGAAAAGACAACCTAACAATTGGGAGAAGATATTTGCAAACCTTATATCTGGTAAGTGGTTAATATCCAAAATGTATAAAGAACTCATACATCTCAAGAACAAAAGAAACTAACAACCCAATTAAAAAATGGGTAAAAGAGCTGAACAGACATTTCTTCAAAGAAGATATACAGATGGCCAACAGCACATGAAAAGATGTTCAGCATCACTAACTATCAGGGAAATGCCTATCAAAACTACAGTGAGATACCACCTCACTCCAGTCAAAATGGCAATGATTAACAAGACAGGAAACTACAAGTGTTGGAGAGGGTGTGGAGAAAAGGAAACCCTCATACACTACTGGTGGGAGTGCAAACTGGGGCAGTCACTATGAAAGATTATGGAGATTGCTCAAAAAATTAAAAACAGATCTACCATGTGATCCAAATGTAATTCCACTGCTGGGTATTTATACAAAGAACATAAAAACATGAAAGTATGAAGATATATTCTCCCTATGTTCATTGCAGCTTTATTCACAATAGCCAAGACTTGGAAGCAACGTAGATGCCCATCAAGGAACAAATGGATAAAGAAGATGTGGCATATATACGCAATGGAATACTACTCAGCCATAAGAGAAGATGAAATCTGGCCATTTGTGACTACATGGATGGACCTTGAGGGTATTATGCTAAGTGAAATAAGTCAGAAGGAGAAGTCAAATACCTTATTATCTCACTCATAAGTAGAAGATAACAACAACAAACAAATGCATAGAAAGGGAGATTGGATTGGTGGCAACCAGAGGAGAAGGGCAAAGAGAAGAGGGCAAAAGGGAGTGATTAGGCACGTGTGTGGTGATGGATTGTAATTAGTCTTTGGGTGGTGAACATATTGTAATCTACACAGGAATCAAAAAATATAATGATGTACTCCTGATATTTATATAATGTTATAAACTACTGTTACTGAAATAAAAAAGAATAAAAATTTTGAAAAATATTTACACAAAGAAATATTTTTGTGAAAATGGTAGGTACTGCAACTGCTATCATTTTATGGAACTATCTTTTATAAGATTTTATGAGAGCTTATCAGAAATAAAAAGTGTATATTAAAAAAAGAAGAAAAGAAGAATAAACTGTTAACAGTGACAAATTAAGTGAACCAAGAAAGAGAATTCTTTAGTTGCTATTATTATTATATTACGATTTCATGTCTTAAGCAGAATATAGAACAATTTGAATTATATATTTGAATATATTTTTTTAAGATGCAAAGCATCATACAATTATTAGACCTTTAAAAAATTAGAGAATGACTTATAAAGCCAATTGGCATGATTTTGAATCATCAGTGAGTTTCAAGTCTGAGAAAATAAAGGAACTGGTATTGAATTAAAAACCACTTAGAAAAATATAGAATTTGTCTATACACAGAATTCAGAGTATTTTAATTATCCTTCTTTTTTTCCATTTCTCTTTGCCTAGATTCTAGATTTCAGATTTCCAAATTTGAGAACACTTAATCCTCACCAACACACTTAAATCTACTGAATTTTCAGGACTAGATGCCTGGCCTTTGGTATCAGGGCAAAAGATTACAATTTAAATTGCTTCATTGGATTCTCAGCATAGCATCAGCCTTTTTGCTTGTTTCTCCAATTTGGTTATTTTAGGGCTCAAACTATAAACTTTTTCATTTTTCTTGATACCCAATCCTCACATCCTCACGTATTGTCCTTTTCATTTGCCCTCCACATATGTTTACAGAAAGATATCCCACATTCTATCAGACTAATATATAGAGTCCTATTAAGAAAACTCCTTCCCCATGTCATCTGCCTGCCTCATAGAGTCCTGAATATTGTGTGTTTCTATATCTCCTTGTATGTAACCAATTGTCAAGATATACACCTTACTTCATGTTAAATCATTAATTCCTTCCTTAGAAGACCGTCTATTGTTTGTAGCCCTAATGTTCAGATATTGCTTTCTGCAATATTCTGCTAAATGTCTCTGACTTTTTCCTAGTGCCAATAGCTGAATGCATTTTCTCTAGCACCAGTTCCATCTCTTCTGAGCCAACTGTTATTCTGTTGTGACAAATTTGCCTCTCTAGGTGTGAATCTCTTTGAATTTATTCTACTTAGAGTTTATTGACCCTGTTGGATATGTAGCTTAATGCTTTTAATCAAATTTGGGAAGTTTCCATACATTGTTTCTTCAAATATTATGTATGCCCCTTTCTCTCTCATGTAGTTATAGCACCACTATTATGCATACATTGGTATGTTTGATGTTGTTCCACAGGTCTCTGAGGATTTGTTCAATTGTCATTTTTTTTCTTCCTATCTCTCAGACTGAGTAGTTTCAATTAACGTAACTTCAAGTTCACTGATTCTTTCTTCTGCCTGCTCTAATCTACTGTTGAAACCCTCCAGTGAATTTTTCATTTCATATATTGTACTTTTCAACTGGAGAATTTCTATTAGGTTCTATTTCTTTTTCTTTTAAGTAGCTTCTACTTCTTTATGGACATTTTCTATTTGGTGAGGCATCCTTCTCATAGTTTCCTTGAATTTTTTATACATGCTTTCTTTTAGTTCTTTGAAAATATTATAATTGCTAATTTAAAATATTTTTCTAGTAGGTGCAACATCTTGGCTTCCTCAGGGACAGTTTCCATGGTCTTCTCTTTTTCCTGAATATGTGTATACTGTGCATGCTTATACTTTCCTGTTTCTTTGTGTGCATCATAATTTTTTGTTGAAACTGCATTTTTAAAGAATATAATGTGGTAACTCTGGAAGTTAGACTCCCCTTCCTGCTCCCTGGGGATTTTTTTTGTTGCTGTTTGTTGTTGTTATTTTTCTTGTTGCTATTATTCATCAAATGACTTTACTGAACTATGTCTGTAAAGTCTGCATTCTTTGCCATGTACAGCTGCTGAGGCCTGCATCATTACTTTAGTGTTCAGCTACAGATAAATATTTTTTTTAAAGCCTTAAATCAATAAATCTTCCATCTTCTCTATATGTGTCTCAGGGCATGCTCTCAATGCTCTGGCAGTTAGTTTATAACTCTGTTTACATGTTTTCATTTCAGACTTGAGCAGATCCTCAAGATCAGCTAAAGATGAGAAATTAATGCTTTCTCAGGTGTTTCCTGAGCACGTATATAGCTCTGAACATATGAGTAGCCTTATAGATACCAGGAATATGCTAGAGCATTTCTAAGCCTGCTAATTGACTTCTCATTTCCATATTTTCTTTTTAAAGTTTTTGGCCAGATTCTTATTTGCCCCAACTGCTGTCACTGCCACAGCCAACTGCAGTGTTATACAATTGCTGCTGATTATTTTCAACAAACACCCTGGGCGGAAAATTTTTTCACTGAATGATCTCTGAGTCAGGTCAGATGAAGACTTGCCCTGTGAATGGGAATTTTCCAGGGAAATTCTAAACAGGTCAAATAGTGACAATTCTCTGGTGGGTGGACATTTGTGTAGCTTCAAACTCGTTCCTTCACTTTTAGTGGCTATTAGGCTACTGCTTTTACAACTACAATGGTTACCAGGGGATATGAATAATGTAGGTAAACTATGATAAAGCTCATTATTACTGAGACGCAGCTATTTCTCTTGAACTTCTTGGATTTTTACAAGGCTTTGGTTAGTTTCTAGAATTGGGAAAAAGTTTATATTGACAATTTTTCCAGTGTTCTTTTTGTTTATGTGGTGGAGAGTATTTTTGGATGTCATCATTCCATCATTCCAGAAGTTCTTCTCCCACATATATTTTGATAATATGAAATATAAATGAACTGACCTCTTCTTTACACAAAGAAAATGCACATATATCACTTTTAAAATTAAATAACACTCATCTTACAAGAGATACCTGCAAAATTTAATTAAATATAAAGTTTAAAAGAAAAGCAAGGACATTGATGCATTTCAAATAAAAAATTACCTAATAATACTATTTATATCAAAGAAATTAAATTAAAATTAAATTAAAACAATATATATAACAAAGGGGATCACTTTATTGTAATATAATGTGTATCCATAAATATATCTGTAAATAACAGCATAAAATGTATGAAATTAAAAATACTTTTAGAAAGTTTAACCAAAAGAAATCATCATAGGAGAGAGAAAAATGCATTGCCTGTGTATAAACAAACAGATAAATATATAAACGAGTTTTAAATATTGTCTCTCATTTCTACTCTCCAAAAAATGCATCTTGGACCTAGAGGACTGATGAGTAAATTATTTAAAAATTGTCACAACAAGTAATTTCAATGTCATATAAAATATTAAAAGCATATCAAAATATGGAAAAGTATTCAATTTTATTTAATGCAATTAGCAGCTCTTCATCCAAAATTTTTAAAAAATGGACAACAAAAAAGAATACTTATAAACATAGATACCAAGAACTGACATAGAATACAAAGAAACAGCATAAAACAGTAAAATTAAAAGTGATCCCCATGAATGCATTATTATGGAGTGCATTAATGCATACATCTCAACAGTAAATTATTTATGAAAAAACATACAAATTCCTTAATGGATACTGAAAAAGCTTCTGAAAATGCACTTGTACCTGATTAGTTATTTAAAATTAGAAATATAGTGCTATTTGCTTAACCCAAATATGTATCCACTTCCCTTGACTTTGTAATTTCAACTCAGAATTAAGCCTAATATATCTAAAATTAGAGAATACTTAAGTAGATTATAATTCCTCCAAATGGTAGTATGCAGTTAGACAATTACACTACATTTAAGCATGTGTATACACACCTTTACTTAAAAAGGAAAATGCTAAATAATTGTTAAAAATCAGGATACAAAATTCTACAATTGGTGTGGTTTCAATTTTAGAAGAAAATAGGGCTAGGAAAAAAAGATCCAATCATAAGTTATAATTGAATGATTGAATTTTAGTGTTTTTTCTATTTTTAGGCATTTTCTGTATTTTCCAAAATTTTTCCCTGATTTTACTATGAATAGAAATTGAAATTATTTTTCAAAGACTGGATAACAAAAAATGTGCATACTCTCCTAGATTCAGTTGTCCCAACACTTGTTTTTACCTAAGCTAAGCAATTTCTTTGCCTTGATACGTATATTAGATAGAAAATTAGAGGAACAGAGGAACAGATGTGCCACTTTCTCTTGGTCTTTTCTTTTTATATGTGGAAAAATTTTTAAAGTAAAAAATAAAAGACTTATCTTAAGAACATAAGCACAATTGTGATGATTTTCTCTCGTTAAAATATCTGCTTTCAGAGTACCCCTGACTATTTTCAGTTACAGATTTTGGTTCACTCTAGAAGCAGAAGTTTCTCTTGGAACAGCTGGGCACAGGTGTCTTTTGCATCTGGCCTTGAAAAAGTAATCCACAGAGCCCAGATTTCCAAATCAGCTTGCATGTGTATCAGAGTTTTAAAACTAGAAGAATTCTCATAAAAGAAACATTTTTTAAAAGTCTATATGGATATTTTAAAGATATTTAATCATGTCCTTTCTCCAGAGAAGATCCCTTCAGCAATCATGGAATCTTTGCTAATATTTAATAACTCTTCCTGTCAAGTGTTTATCCTTCATGGTGAGGATATTCCATGTAAGCACCTTTTAAATTCAGGACTTTAGCAAGAGTTACTCCACTAAAATATAGAAGGATTATGAAAATATTTTTCTTTTAGCCCATGAATACTGTAGTTATGTGGTAAAATTATCCAAAAGATAACATCAAATAGAGAGGCGACTGAGACAAGGTCCAACCTGGATGTGAAAACACGTATACTTAGAATTACTTTAAACATGTACATAATTGCAATGGGTGATGAAGCTGTACTTTTCTAGATGTAATGAGGAAATCTCCATATTGAATATTACCATTTAATTCTCAACAACACAATTTCTTATGGCAGAGAAAAGCACAAGTTATATTGCAAACGAGTCTTTTGGAAGCCAACTTTGGTTAAGAAAGAGAATTTAATTCTGATTCAAAAGAAATGCCTTAATGATGTCAAGGAAGATGGCAGAGTAGAAGCTCCAAGAATTGTTCCCTCTACCAAAACAAGCACTGAATTGACAAGAACTATTAGAATCAACTATTTCATAACTTTGGAATCTAGTCAAATACTTCCAAGGGAATGGCTTCCAGGGAACTGTTGGATGAAGAAAGAGGCTGGTGAATTTTTGGCGTTTCCCATAGCAGCTGCCATCCTCCATCGCCTGTCCCTGTAGCATGTAGCATTAAGGATGGAAGCCTGTGCTCCTGGTGCAGCTTGCTGGTGCCAGAGTGGAAAATAAAGATCTTATCCTCCAAAAATTATGGTTATATGTTTCAATCTGCCTGACAGTGCACAGGGACCAGCACAGATGATAGCCATTGTTTCAAAACCAGCAGGCTAAAGTGGCTTCCTGAGGAACATCTGTGGAAGGATTTTAAAGATATAGAACACTTTTTTTTGCTCCTTTTGTCATTGGATTCAGGCAATCAAATAAATCTCTGTCAGGTCATTGGCTGACTGCTATTCTCAAAGAACTAAAGGAAAACATAAACAAAGAACTAAAAGAAATCAGGAGAATGATGTATAAACCAGCAATGAATATCGATAAAGAGATAAAAATCATAAAAAAGAATGTAATAGAAATTCTTGAGTTGAAAAGTACAGTAATCAAATGGAAAAGCCACTCGAGGGGCTTAACAGCAGATTTGAACAAGCAGAAGAGCAAGAAGAAGGCAATTGATATTACTCCATCTGAGGAGCAGAAAGAAAAAAGAATTTTTTAAAAATGAATAGATTCTAAGAAGCCTATGGGATACCATCATGGAAGTAATGGATAGAACAACTAGACAGAAAATCAACAAAGAAATAGAAGATTAAAACAACACTAGACACCAATTGAACCTAATAGATATACAAATAGCACTCTACCTAACAGCAGTAGAAGGCACACTCTTCTCAACTGCACATGGGACATTCTCCAGGATAGACCATACTAAGGCCACAAAATAATGTCAATAAATTTAACAAGAATAGAACCATAATAGAGTGACTCTAGAAATTAATAATAGAAAGAAAACAAAATTCACAAATATGTGAAAATTAAACAACATAATTTTAAATAACCAGTGGGGCAAAGAAGAAATCATAAGAGAAATTTAAAAATACTTTGAGGTGAATGAAAAAGAAAACACAACATACCAAAATTTATGAGATTCAGTAAAAGCAGTGTTCAAAGGGAAATATGTAGCTGTAAAGGCCTATATCAAAAAAAGAGAAATATCTCACATCAAATGCTTAGCATTACACATAAAATAATCAGAGAAAGAAGAGCTAATCCCAAAGTTAGCAGAATGAAGGAAATAATAAGGATTAGAGGATTGATAATAAAGTAGAGAATAGAAAAACAATAGAGAAAATACACAAAACCAAAAGTTGGTTCTATAAAATATTAACAAAATTGACAAACCTTTAAATAGACTAAGAAAAAGAGAGGGAAGATGCAAATAACTAAAATCAGAAATAAAAGTTGGGGCATTACTACTGACCTTACAGAAATTAAAATGATTATAATACTATAAACAATTATATGCCAACAAATTGGATAACCTAGATGAAATGGACAAATTCCAAGAAACAAACAACTTACCAAAACTGTCTCAAGAAGAAATAAAAAATGTCAACAGATATATAAGAAATAAGAAATTGAACCAGTAATCAAAATTCTCTCGACAAAGTAAAGTCCTGGCCAGATGTCTTAACTGGCGAATTCTACAACATTTAAAGAATTAACACTGTTTGTATTCAAACTCTTCCCCAAAAATAGAGAAAGTAATACTTTTTAACGCATTCTATGAGGCCAGCATTATTCTGATACCAAAGTCAGAAAAAGATACCACAAAAAAACTATAGACCAATACTCTTATTAATGTAGACATAAAATTCCCCAACAAAATGCATGCATCCTGAGTGCCATTCCACATTAGAAGGATTGTACACCACGACTGAGATTTATTCCATGA